>NW_020455415.1:554423-613735 GCF_003342845.1 Nothoprocta perdicaria | reverse complement strand
TTTTTTACCCTATCTTCTCTTGGCAATCTAATGTTTGCTTCAATTAAATCTATAAATACCTTTTTATATGTATTAATTTTGGGCTTTTTTTTTTTTTATTTCTTAGAAAAGCAGGATTATAAGTACTATTTTATTTGGAGAATCTTTTTATTATTATATAAATAATATATTATATATAATATATCATATTATATCATATTATAATATAATATGTTATTATTATATTATATTATATTATATTATATTATATTATATTATATTATATTATATTATATTATATTATATTATATTATATTATATTATATTATATGTAATAATATTGTAATAATATAATGTAATTAACCACAATTAAACATATACATAAACATCAATAAAGTACCATTTCCACTTCTCTGGATGTCGTAAAAAATCCCATGTGTAAATACTATGTAATTGAGAAGAGAGTTGAGAGCAGCTCAACAGACAGCTCAATGGAGCTCTATACAGAAGATCCTCTGATAAACTGGATGAGTTTCCTGATGAAGTTAATGTTACTCCCAAATCCTTCCTGCTGCACTATTTACCATAACTGGATGGAATGGTAAATAATGCTGTCTGAAATCACTGTGCTAAGGACTGGATGGGAGATGTTTGAGACTCAGTTGGTGAGAAAGTAACTATTTTTCTTCTTATTATATTCCTTCCTTGCAGAGAAGAATGATGCATGTGCAGTGCATTTAATCTGACTTTTGAGCCCCTGTATCCATGGATATGCATTTATTTTTTATGACAGAATCTGCATCAGCAAAAAGTACTTTCTGTCCCATCCATTCTCTAACCATCTCCTAAGAGTTTCAGCATTGCACAATTTTTCTTGCCAGCACCAAATTAAAAAATAACATTTGCAGTTGGGTGAAGGATAGGAAATGACTGGGTCCAGGTGACTAAGTTTTTATAAGCAAGTTTTCCCTAAGTGTGGTTTTCCTGAAGCTGGAGTTTATATAGCTGTCTGCAATTAGTGGTGATACAGCAGAATCGTGGGGATACTTGGACGGAATATTCATACAAGTGGGGATTAAAAGTAGACTGGCAATATATAGCTATTTAAGGATTTGCCTCTGTGTATGAATGAAGCAACGTTCAGTTTTCAGACATTATTTTTAACATTTAAATTACTAAATCCAGAGATTCTTCCCTCAAGTACTTGGTATTTCTTCATGTACATAGTCCTCTTTCTACTCCAAGGAACGTACTCTGTGGATAGCAGGTGGCCATATTCACACTTCTCTAGGAAAACTCAAGTAAACTGTGCTTTGGGAATGTATCTGTATTTACCCAAGTAATTCTTACTTTGGTAGAACTGATCAATAGCAAGAAAACAGGGAATAGTATTGGAACCATTATAAATGTTATATTTAAATTGCAAAGTTTCTGTATACACAGAAATTATGCTAATTATGCTGTTTTCCTATCTGCCAATCCTTTGAGCTTAGTCTGCTTGGAAACACATTTTTTCCTATCTGTGCTTATACAGTCAGTTTGATGTAAACTAGGACAACCTTGTTAGTAGTAAGTGCTTGCTGCCAAGGTCAGAACCACTCTCGAGGGCCTTGTAGAAGCAGTAACACTGGATAATAGGTATAAATAACAGGCCATTCCAGGTGCTGCAGGAAACATGCCTCCTGTTCCAGTGCTCCTCTTGCATGGATGTAACAGCAGTCCCCTGGAGCAAGTGCAGCAGGCCACAACAAATTATCTTTCTATGCAGAGCTGGCTGCAGAATGTCTCCAGATATATTCACCTGAACATCCTGTTTTTATTTCAGTCTTACTGTTCTTTATACAGATCAACCTGGGTCATTCTACATATTGCATATTCCCTTTCTCTCATTCTGAAAACAGGCTTTGATATAATGGGATAGCAAGGGATACTTTATGAATCTTTGTTCTGAAGATCTTTGAAGGACATCCTCCTTACATCTTTTTTTTCTTAAAAGAAATATTTGATAAATTTCACATCGATATTCAGTTCTCCTGACATATAGTCCTATCATTCCAGACAAGAAAAACAACCTACTTTAAGATATGTTATAAAAATCAGACATTTTTTGATGAAAAAAAAATCTGAGTTAACTTCAGTACAGCTTCTTTCCTCTACCAGTTTCAAATTGTAACATAATACAGGACAGAGATGGACAGCTATTTTCTGCTTTTCTAGATATCATGTTTGAGTCCCCTTTCAGTCCTATTTCCAATACTGAATCAGCTAGTTTTGATAACCACCCTTGCCCATTTTTTTCTATTCTTCACCCTTAATTGTTTGACTTTGATGTACTTGATGGCAATACATAGAGAGTCAGCAAGGATGCCAAAATTCAAAAACGCACATGGGATATTCCTTGTCATAGGTTCATAGCTTCATAAAGCAGCTGAGATCCTTCTAAGTCAAAAGTTCTTCACCTTTTCCTCAGCCTGGCAATACTGACAATCCACTATCCCTTAAACCATATAAACTGTGTATTCAAATGCAATGTTTTGATTTGGTCTCTGAAAATAAATAAATAAATTCCTCCTATATTATACTGATTCTTATAGGGAAAATTGCTTTGTTGCTGTTGAATTGCTAATTGGTACTGTGATCCTTTTCTGAATGAATATATGAAAGGTCCAACCCCCATAAAATGACCAGTCTGGTTCTATTCAACTGCCTGCCACTGTATCAATCCAACTGTAGTCTATTCATTTTTATTGCTGGTGCTGCTGCAGGACTGGGATGACTAAACATTTGCTTTTCCTTTAGCCAGCTTCCAGCTTGCATAGATGTACTTAGAAATAGAATTAAATCCTCTCCAATGAAACACAGAGGAAGCCTTTTCTATACTGAAATAATAATAAAGATCAACAATGCAGAATGAGCATTGAACTCCTTCTGAAGGATTACTGACTGAATATTTCATATGAGAAATATATCACATGCTGAGAAGTCAGGCCAAACACTTTCCATGGAAACCAACCCCAAAATATTGTGGGGCTCTTGCTTTTTAATAATCATCTCCTTTTTCACCTATCTCTCATAGAAAACACTGCATCATACTGTCAGCCACTTCTCAGACTTTGTTTTGCAAGAATCTTCTACAAGCTATAGTGGCTTTACTAGAAACCAGTTGTAAGAAAGGAGTAGTAGTGTCAACAATGATAAAGTTGGGTTAATGGTCTTACTTGAAAGGTTAGGAGGAGACTAATCTTATTGCTAACTAAGATAGTATTATTATGTCAAAAAAAAAAAAAAAAGCAGAATTTATTTGGAAGTTAATGAGGCCAGTACAAATTGTGCAGCATTAAGAAATTTTTATATAGCTATGAATCATTAAATTCTGTGTATCGCTGCTGTAAGCCACTCTGCTTTTCAGAAGGTTATTGGAACACCAAATTGTTAAAACATCAAATTAAATATATTTTTGTCATGAAGACATCACGTGTCACCTCCAAAAAAATACAAAATGACCTACCAACACTGCTGTTAAATACTTTCTGTAACAAGAATTTTTGACATTCTCAGTTACTTGTTTCAGAACCTATAGCAATTTTCTTTCCTCTTGACAGGCAAGGAAAAAAATTACAGGCTAGAGAAAAAAAAATATAAACTGAATAATATTCATCACAGAGAAATTTGACAAATGTTACTTTCATTAATCTGAGAAACATTTATGAGGCATGCAGATTGTCTGTGAATATACTCAAAATTCAAAAAACATTTTCTGAATGCTCTGGATGTGTTATACAGGGATGATGACAGATTGTTTATATTGGCTGTTCAGTTCAAGTGATCTAATAGTATTTCTGTTCCCCTACTGCCTGACAAATTTATTAGCAGGGGAATAGTGAGTGATAAATATCAAATATTTGAAAAACATCAAATAATATAAAATTAAATTTTAGGATTCACAAAATAGTTATTGCAAGCATAATGAGTGGTGTCCCCCAGGGGTCAGTACTGGCCCCGGTGCTGTTCAATTTGTTCATCAATGACCTGGACGAGGGCACGGAATGCACCCTGAGCAAGTTTGCAGATGACACCAAGCTGGGTGGAGTGGCTGACACTCCGGAGGGCTGTGCTGCCATCCAGAGGGACCTGGACAGGCTGGAGATTTGGGCAGAGAGGAACCTCATGAGGTTCAATAAGGACAAGTGCAGGGTCCTGCACCTGGGGAGGAATAACCCCAGGCACCAGTACAGATTAGGGCTCGACCTGCTAGAAAGCACCTCCACAGAGAGGGACCTGGGAGTCTTGGTTGACACTAAATTAACCATGAGTCAGCAGTGTGCCCTCATGGCCAAGAAGGCCAATGGGATCCTGGCTGCATCAGGAGGAGTGTTGCCAGCAGGTCAAGGGAGGTGATTCTGCCCCTCTACTCAGCTCTCGTGAGGCGCACCTGGAGTACTGTGTGCAGTTCTGGGCTCCCCACTATAAGAGGGACATGAAGCTTCTCAAGAGGGTCCAGAGAAGAGCAACCAGGATGATTAAGGGAATGGAACATCTCTCGTATGAAGAGAGGCTGAGTAAGCTGGGCCTGTTTTCTCTGGAGAAGAGAAGGCTCAGAGGGGATATGATTAATATGTATAAGTTCAGGAAGGGAGGATGCAGGGAGGAAGGGGACAATCTGTTTTCACTAGTGGCCAGTGACAGGATGAGGGGTAATGGCCACAAGCTGGAGCACAGGAAGTTCTGCTTCCAGGTGAGGAGGAACTTCTTTACTGTGAGGGTGACAGAGCAGTGGAACAGGCTGCCCAGGGGCATTGTGGAGTCTCCTTCTCTGGAGGTCTTCAAAACCCTCCTGGATGCCGCCCTGTGCCACATGCTGTAGGTGTGCCTGCTTGAGCAGGAAGGTTGGACTAGATGATCTCTAGAGGTCCCTTCCAACCTTAAATATTCTGTGATTCTGTGATTCTGTGTAATGATCCATGTCTATTCATTCACCTGGTACTCCAAATACAACATGTAGTCCTTTGTATGTAGAAGAATGGATTTCAAAAAGTATCATTCTACCACTTAATCATCTTTTAATTTAAGTAGATTCTATGCTTCACCAACATATAGAGGGTAAAGTCCTAAACAGAAAATTTAGATGTGTATTAGCATTGTGAAGGTGATTATGTATATCCAAATCTATTTTTTTTTTTGCATCAAGCATATTAGCTTCTTGAATGACTCTTCGAGGAGACACACTTTGAAGAAATATTTTTTGACAGTGTTCTTGTATAGAACAAGTATGTGCAAATATTAATTTAGGTCAGAATTCTATTTTCAGAATTGCCTTAAAAGACTACACTGAGCAAGAGTTACAGCAATCCTGGAACAAAATGGGTGCACCAGTACGGGGCATATTATTTATTTTCTGTTCTCCTCTTCTATAGTATATCATCAGTGTCTGAAATTAAAGGCAAGTATTATTACTGAAACTTTACAAGAATCCTGAAAAGCTCGTAGTGTTGCAAATGAATTAGAAAACCTTTGAAAAGACAGAATAATGGAAACAAATCACACACTAGTTTTCACACATTTAAGAGGGATATGAAAAGTGCAAAACATCAGAGGTTCTGCATAAAGGAGTGATTTAATCAACATCAGTTTAACCAACAATGTACACTGCCAGCTGGCATAAGTACAAGAAAATATTGTCTTTGTGGCATTTTTTTTTTCTTTGTTTCTTTTTCCTTTATTGTGCTATTTGCATTTGATGCATCTGAATGACAGTTAAAAATAGCAATAGACATGCAGGGACTTTGTCCTTAAAGCTCTCTGTAATAAAATCTGGGTTAAGTATATATCAGAATCTGTACTTATTTTCTAATTGACAAACCTGCTCCAGAGGCTCTATTTGAATGAGAAGATGAAGAATAGACTTTTTTTTTTTTTCCTTGAAGAATTCTTCTAACAGTAGAGATATACTGAATGATTGTAGGAAACTTTTAGACTAAATAAAATTGCATGAACTTACAAAGAAAAAGCCACAGTTGTGTTCCCCAAAGTTACCAGAAGTTACCAGAAGGACCAGATTCATCATGTGCCTGTGTTTTTATATGGCTATGTAGTGTGACATAAAACTAGTAAATCATAAGGCTTCTGCAGAAAATAAAAACACCTATTTTAAACAAACATTCAGCAAAAATATTGTTTCTTCCTTTAGGTTTGACTTTATATCTTTAGGGCTTTAAAAATATATATTTTATTTATTTATTTATTTACTTATTTTCTTAACTTGTGGACTTGATGGGGCTGAAAATATTCACAGAAACATCACAAACAAGACATGTAAATACTTTGCAAGGGTAATTATTTGATAAACAGAAAGAAAAAGTGGTGCTCTTCAAATGACCATACGTCTAGCAAAGATTAGACGGAAAACAATATTTTCAGAGGCTCTGAATCTGAAAATAATTAAAAAAAAAAAAAAAAAAAAAAAAAGGGGGGTAGGCCAGGGAGAAAAAAAAAATCTTTGCTTTACAACTGCGCTAATGAATGATACAAAAGCAAGGACATGGCATTAATAGAAGGAAGTCCAGCTATCATAAAAAACAGCAAAAGTTCTGAACTTTCTCAGATTGGTTTGAAGCTTTAGTTTGTTTACAATGAGTTTTAATACTCCTATAAGCAGACTTTCCCGTGCTAGCTCCCCTTGGAATGCAGCACTTCATGCCTGCAATTGAGGTAATAAATGCTCCATTTGAAGGGGATTATCTCCTCCCTCTCCTCTTCTGCTTTTCCTGAACAAAGCAGGGGGTGGTGAGGAGGGGGAGATAATCCCTTTAGAGCACGGCACTTCACACCTGCCAGGTAAGTAATAAATGCTGCATTCCAGGGGGATTAGCACAGTAGTTCTTGTTTGGAGTGGAATAAAATATTTTAACACATTGGACTGAGCCCTTGAGACTCAAGTCCAGCTAGGGTTCTGCTTTTTAATTATTTATTATATAGCTACTGCTGCATTTGTATTTTTGCTGAGTGAGTTGGTACAACACCGGAATGGAAACAGCCCAAGTTGGGCATCAAGGTTTGTGCATATCTTTTGAGCAGTATTAAGTGTATTGATAGGAAAGTGTGATAACAAAATAACATTTTATGATATAAAGATATAAATTCAACAAGGGGAGAGTGAGAAGCAGAGGAGTCTTCATGAAACCTACATCCTAGATATGAGGATGAATGGTCCCTGAATGGAAGATATTTTAAAGGAAGTTCCTGCTAGTCAGGATAGTAGTATCTTCACAACACAGCTCAGCAGTCTGTGACATGACATATTCACCTAGTCAAAGGACGTGATGGAAAGGTTTTCACTTCAGTACATAGCTCAAATGATTGATTTTTTCATTTGTTTTGTTTCGTATTGAAGCTAAGCATTTCCCAATGGTAGAATCATCAGGCACATGCACTTAGAAATTCAGGAGCATGTGTGCAGAATCTAAGATATGCTAAGTGTGTAATACTGAAGACACTGTTGCAGTGATTATTGGTAACTCAAAAATAAAAATGTATCAAAGGAAAATACATACATTTCTATAACTGGATAACAAAAATAACTTGAAATCAATGCAAAAAGCAAAAGAATTTAGGATAACAATAGCTTTCATTTCTTTTCAGAGCTTTTAATTAGTTTATTTTCTATAGTGCCTCATGGGCTTTTTTCATATCTCTATTTCTCCTGTTATTCTGAAAGATTCTCTAATAAGGATCCCACTATGAGTAAATGACAGAAGTCACAAAGCTTTGATAATTCTCTGTCTGCCAGCAAGGATATGTTAAATTATATTACATCTTACAATCTCACATAGGAGGAAAAAAAAAGAAAAGAAAAAAAAAAGAGATTTGTGACATTTATTTTGATGAGTTTTAGAAATAACATAGATTTTGGAAACAGAACATATATATACGAATGGAAATACTTAGATGTGTCGCATGCAGACTTGCATACATATATAAATGTGCACAAACATATAAACATGAACACATATGAGTCATTCTGCATGTATTGTTAGCACAAGCTTTTATTATTATTACTACGGCTACTAGTTTGATGATGATGATGATGATGATATAACTTCAACGAATATAATGCACTTCTAGAGAGATGTTAATTTGCACATTTCACACCTGAAAACTCAGTCCTTCTCTGCTCACCTAGTAGTCAGTGTAACCAGTTATATATCTAAGAGTTTTTCTGTGAAAACACTGCTGTGTCAAAAGATTTCTGGAGCTAGGTGCAAGGATCTTTTTTAATTTGCTTAAGAATACACGAAGAGAACTTAAAACACTTTTTTGAAATTACTTGTTAGGATTAAATTAAAATTTAATTTCGGTAAAAAAAAAAAAAAAAAAAACAAGTAGGAAAGGGATAGTGGGATCTGGAACATAATATCTGAGAGGCGAGAGGCATAGCTGCCAAGAAAAGAAAACACAATTCAAAGGCAGGAATATTGTGAATCAAAAGTAAGTCAACTTAGCTGCTAGAATCTATCTAGAATCTTCGGGTATATAAAAGCAGAATCAGAAAAAAAATTCAAGGAAAGAAGAACTAGTAGAATTTAAAAATCCTATGATAAGAGTATATATAAAAAAAAAGATGCTTGAGATGGGCAGAAGCATACAATTGAAAGAGAGAATTTGAGAAGGATAAATAAGAAGGGGACATGGGACTGAGATCAGCAGTGCAACAAGAGAAGGCTGCATGAGCCAAGGTCCACAGACTCTGTGATGGGAAGCAGGAGAAAAGTGTACTGTACTATTAGCTCAGAACTAACACTATTCAAATCTGTGTGGTTTATGTATGAATCATACATTTCTGTTTGTGAAATGTTGCAGTTTGAAAGCCGTAGTGGTGGGGGCGGGGAGGGGAGAAGGAGATATCAAATTAGTATCAGACTCACAAACAGTCTATGGACTGTAGGTCCGATTGCCTTCCCAGGAGTGAATTGAGTTGCCAAATAGTGTGATCAGCTATAAGCTCAATTCTGGCAGTACTGGATTCATGAACAGTCTGTCAGCTGTAGATCCAATCGCCTCCCCCCCAAACAGGTAGTCAAGTTCACAAATTGTATGATTGATTCAAATGAAACGTTTAGAATGCAGGTTTCGGATATCAATACAGAAAATTCTCTACTACAGTGTGGGTTTTTTTAGCTCGTTCTCATGTACAAATGTGCAATCATCACTCACCGTGGAAGATGGGAAAGGGCTCTCAGTCTCAAGTCTCCTCAGGCGGCGTCTCAACCCGAGGTAAGGGAAGGGGAATTAGCCCATCGACTGACCCAAGAGTAATGATGGATTCTTCCCTCCTCCTCTTCATCCTTAGTTCACCTCTCCTCTTCATCCTTAGTTCACCTTTTATACTTTTCCTTACATTCAGGTGGAGCTTGAGTGACTAGAGTCATACTTAATATTGTTATTGATTGGTGAAAATGTTTCTCGCTTTCATTTGAAGGTACCGTCAATCGAAAATCTAGCGCGCGTGCTCAGTGAGGAGTGGTCGTACCTCGGAGGCGGGTAACTTTTGGGATGGAGGTGTGTGTTGGCATTATAAGGAGCGTATAATGAGCAAAGTTCAAGCAAAGTTCATCCAAAAGGAGTGATTTGCCACTTTTCTGGCTCAACACCGGACTTGTTATCATATATCTCCCATTGGACAGCTGCTGTGTGGCTTATCAGTGGCCCAGCATAGGGAGTGCAACAAAGTTTGGCCGCGGGGTCTTCACTCCGTTCCGAGGAGGGCAGATTGTATTGTCCACGCAGCCGTGGAGGAGCTGAGTCCATGTGTACCAGCCATCTTGGAAGTAGCAACTGTGTCTCACCCCAAGCAAGGTTCTATAAAGCCAGAACTTCTGTTAGGCACTAGTTTTCCTCTCAGTTCCTGTTTTCAAACAATCCTTCCACGTTATCCACCCCGTGAGAATCAGCTATTTTGAGAATATTTCATGAACAGTTCTGATTCCAAGATTTTATTGCTATGTGGAGAGATTAAACTTTTATTTTCTCATTTTTTTGGGAGGCATGAAAAAATCAAAATTTTACAGTGATACAGTTGATTTATAAATAATCAGGAAATTTGCATTTTTGTGTTTTTATTCTTCATCACAGAGATATATCCATGTCATTGGAACAATGAGACTGTCCCTAATTAGACAGCTTCTAGAGGACAAAACTTAAATTAAATAGGCCTGAGATACTGGATTTGCTTTTAGTAAGGAAAAAAAAATGCAGTCTCTAGTTTAAAAAAAAAATAAAAAATAAAGGTCATAACTTATCTCCTCTGTTAGTTTCTTTTCTAAGTAATGTTTGTGAATCAATCAAGTATCACTCTATGTTTAAAGTGCAAATAATGATTTAAAAGCCTCCATTACAGCTGTATAGAATCTGTCGAGTGCCATACACTGCTTGTGGTGGAACGGTAAGCGATTCATTCGCAGAAAGCCTACATTAGTGCTCTGATTAAAAGTTTCTCTTTTGTCTCCATTTTCAGGACCTCTTTCTACAAAAAAAAAAAAGGTTTTCTAAGAAATAGCCCTCTTCTGCAATCCCCTTTAGAACTGTAAGAGCTGTATAATGTCATCCGTCAGCCAGCTGTTTGAGGAAAGTAAAATCCATACTGTTCATCATTAGTAGATGATGTAGAGACTCTTCCCCTTTCACTTTTGAAACCTTACTTCCTTTGAAAGCAAGTGTTTATTGTCGTCTATTTTGGGGGTAGTGGAATGTGCTTTGCTGGATTACTGCAAATCACAGGTTTCAAAGTCGAGTGTGAAAACAATGTACAGGCTTCTGATGACAGAGAATGTCTGTATCTTCTCTGAATTCAGCCTTGCAGCTCTCACCCTGTCTAGACTGATGGTGCAACAAGTTCAGTCTGAGTACCAAAAGTTTTATGAGCATGGATCAATGGATGTAAATGGGTATAAATTCAGTTTTTTTTGACAGTAAAATTGACAGTTATATAGTCAGTGAAGTGTGGGGATCCCCTGGAAGGATCTTGCCAAGGGTATCAAGAGGATGTTTTGAAGCAGACTGTGTCTTAAATGAAGTAGATATACTCGAGACAATCTGGAGATAGCAAGAGGTTAGCCATTGCACAATCACGTCCTTATTCCAGAGTCATTAACAGTTCACTGTCCAGAAATAATAAGTACATGAGAAGACACCCACATAAACAAATATAAATGCAGACACAACAGTAACAACTTAAACACAATAGCTGTTAGATATGACAGTATCACTGGTATGTTAGCAAAATTACACAGTATAGACATGGTACAGACACAGTACAGACACCCAGCGCAGCAAAATGGTATTATGGGATTCTTTAGGAACTTCCTTATTGTGCAGTCTATGCCAACTAATTTTATAGACTCTCATTAAGAATATTCCATTAGTTATTAAACAGCATGTCAAGTGTCTACTATAGAATTTTTTGGTATTAAAAGCAATCAGTGGAGAAAGTTCTGGATTTTCAAGTGAACTTATGAAACTACAGCAATTTATCTTCAAGAGTTTGTCCCAGGATAAATCCCTATCTCAGTGACATCATACTTTCATCCAACGATCTAGCCTAAAGAGTTACCATCATCTCGACGATGACTAGCTGAGAAGTGGGATAACAATCCTGGCTTGGAAATCTTCCATGTGGTAATGTAAATGGGCAAAGTCATTGACAACAGCATCTGTTCCTGTCAGATAGTGGTTAAACATGCATTTGGTTTTCTTTTTGAATAAGGCCTACTCTAAAATTCAGACTGTTTAATGGCATTCGGAAAACCATATGACCTTTAGTCAAGACTGGATTCAACAGTGAAGTGTTCCCTGAGCTTTTTTTCTCCTTCTGACACAGAACAGTGAAGTAAGTATAGATACTGGAGATGGAAGAAAGGTCCAAAAAGGCCATGCAACTCTGCAACCTTCTTTACATTTACCCTTTCACTGAACATCTTTCTCTCTCCTGTGAACCAATTTTTTCCCCTTCAGATGTCTTTGTACAGCTGCTCTTCATAATGTAGATGAAGTTCATCAACCCACAAAATCCCTGGATTTCTTTTTTTTCTCCTATAATATAATGCAACGTAATGTTATGCTGTGTATTATAATGTAATGTTTTGAGGTTGTTGTAATGTTATATACTACCAGGTAAGTTTTGAACAAGCTTATGTGCTTAGAAGATTCATGGTCTCTGACACCTTTGAATTTCCCTTCACTGCTTCCAGCAACGTAAATACTTGCATAATAATCTGCTAGATAACCATTCACTCAGACCCTTCTCATACACTATAGAAGACATTTGGGCACCCACTTCTGGTGTCTCTAGATAGTGGAATATATGAAATAGTTTTATTAATCCATCTTTCTACTCAGCTTCAATACTATGCAAATTATATATTTACAAACATAAATATACCCTGCATGACTATATTCCTCTCCAATTAGGAGAGTAAAGAAACATATTCCATTACTTAGAAAAAAGTATGCAAAAAGCTGCCATTTGGTTTTACTGAACTACCATTTCTTTGTGCTGTGATGTACAGTATCAGGAGCTCTTCAGGGGCTTGTGATTCTCCTCAAGCTGTTCAATTTCAGCTTCTGGATGCTGGGGAGATTGGAGGACTGAGTGGTGGATATACAAAGCACTCAGGGATGGCTGCATAAAGTGCTCTTCCTTTCTGAGATTTCCTTTTGTTGGACAGCTTTGTAGGAAAGGTTATGACTCTAAATTGGACCAGCTAAAGTTTTGACTAGGCTAAATTCATATCATTCTTTCTCATGGCATCTCTTCTGTGGAATTAAAATCTGAAGGTGCAATCAGTTGGTAAGATATCTTCCTGTTTAAACCTATCTTGGTGTTTAGTATTCAGCATATTTAGAATGTCAACAACATTCCTTTGTTGACACAGAGCCATTGATTGAAGGGATACTGGATTCTCTCCTGATGCTTAGTAATTTTTAGTTATGGAAATCATGGCAAAGACTTTTTACTATGAGTAACAGCCCACGGCTAAGGTCATTATGTTCTAGATGAGTTAGAACTTAAATACAATAGAGAGATATTAAAAGTCTGACAAAACTGGAAAAGAATGGGTCAATGACTAAGGAGGTTATAGTCTGGCTGAAGAAAACACTAATTAAATTGTTTAAACCTTTTCTTCTTTAAGTTTATAAGTGTCTATGAAGTCACTGCTGAGAGTTAAGCTAAATTTCTGAGAGCGAGCAGTGATTAAGCCTTGCCTTTTGTGTGTCATCCCCCTTAGGCAGAAGGTAGATGGTTGGGAAGCTTGTCTCCGCGTTCCCTGAGAGGCCAGACAAGACAGACCTCACTGAGACTAGCCCATTGGTGTCACATCTATATTAATGGCACATGGCAAAATGTACTTCATTGCTCAACCACAGCCATAGTTCTACAAGGAAAAAGATATATGTTACAAATCTCACAAAAGAGAGCCAGTTGACAGTTTGGAAAGCTTCTAACCCATTGTAGCCTCTCAAAATGCCTCTAAGACATCAAAAAGCAAGAAGAAAAGCATGCCATAGTTAAAAGGGAGGCAGAAAACAAGAAGCAGTAACACAAGAAGTTGTGTGCATGTTTTGTTTTTATGACAAAATTATCAGAAGAGTGCTAGGTCAGTCCAGCAATTTTTCATTTTGTGTATTTATTAAAAAGAGAAATTATTAAACACTAAATGATTACAAAAGCAGAGATTTTTGTGGTGCATATGAATATTACTTGGAGGAACTTAGTGAGGAACCAGAGGCATCTGGGGAATTTCAGAGATCTATAAAAGAAATGTATAAAGATAACAGGGTAACAATGAGATTTAGTATCAATGAATTCAAAGTATCTCTCACTGCAGGAGAAAAAATAAATGGCTTCTATGCCTTAGAAAGTGATATTATCCATAACTTTTAAAAGTGGATCAGGCAAAAATGAAAAAAATCTTACTTCTGTTTAAAGAGTAGGAAAAGGATAGGAAAAAATGCCAACAAGATTTTGTTGAAAGTATTGTAATGCTTTCAGAGATCAGTAGCACTGCCTCATTTGCATTGTAATTTTGCACAGCAGTGAAGACTCATCAAAAATGTGTTTCTGTGATAGAACTGTTCTAAGAAGGGTGAAAAGGTCACAAACGAACCTCTCTTATAAGCAGCTACAGCAAATCTGGCTTATTTTTCTCCCTTAGGAAAGAAATAATCGTGAGAGTATAAAGTGTTTTAAACACCGTAAGGAACATTATAACCAACCATTATGACTGCTTAGCTCAGGAGCATCGGTTCTTGCAATTCCTGAAGTCCTAAGAAAGTTTTACCTCTCTTCTCACTAGCATGCACTCACATGTCACTTTTACTGTCATGTCCTAGAGACTGTGCAGCAGCCTTGTGAGGCTCCATATCCACAGACCTTTAGAATAAGCGAGTTTCAATTTTTCTCTTCCTCTCTTCATTGTCAAACATCCTGCTTCATTTAACTGAACAATGAAATGTGTTGTCATATTTAGTGGCCGAGATCAAGAGTTTAAATTAGAAAAAGATTAGATAAAAAACAGTATTTAAAACAGTATTATCATTAATGATAATAAAACTTACGGAAGGCATATATTAAATGTCATGATCTCTGCAGTACCCGAATGAAACCTAGGGGTAGATTTTTGAAGGCTTATACTATTATTAATCCTACTGGATACAGGCTTATGCTGTTATTAGTTGTAACAGGCTACAAGACTAATGTGAATACAGATCTGATCTCATGTTTCACTGCTATATTCTTGCCTTTTCTCTTTCTCTTTCTCTATGAGCTCAGTAGTTTAGCGGGAGCAGAAATTGCTGAAAGAAATGTGTGAAAATCTTCACTTTCCTAGACCAGAGATAAGTCAGGAAGTACATTTGTACTTAAGGGTGAAAGGATTAAGGTATTCACACAATTTTCTTTGTGAAAATTTCATCTTATAAAATTCCCAACCAGACTGTCATTAAACTTACCAGGATTTCTCATCACACATCACCTTTTGTTGTTGTTGTTCTTTTACAAAGGACTTAAGACTTACCTATTTGTTTGGTTATCTATGATTTGTAAGCTGAAGAGCAACTTCACACCAATGATTAGTGCAAATATTATTTGTTCCACCATTAAGAAATAGGACAAACTTTCAGGTCTGCATCACAGACTAATACCTCACTTATAAACCTCAATGATAGCCTCCTTTATTATAGACTAGAAAAACTATTCTTTCAGGACACATCTGAAAGAAGCAAAGAGTCTGCTCAAAAAGCAACTTCGAACATTATAACAGAATAAAGTTTCTTTCACTTTCACCTGCCTTCTTGCAGACAAAGTAAGTCAAACTGGTGCTGCTGATACGTAAATATATGCACAAGTCACCATTGTACATTAAAATTTCACTCTTTGGGTGAAATAGAACCATCAAAGATATCTAACTGTCACAACTATTTATTTGTTGCCCTCTTATTTAAAGATTTAGAATCTGAAAATGAAAACCTATAAATAAGGTAAAATATATCACATAATACAGCAAGAATACAATAATATATCAGATACAAAATCATCTATTTTAAATAATGCAAGGGCAAGCTAAACAAAGTTTTGCACTAATATAGCAAGTAAATGTTTAAGTCCAAATGCTTCTCATTTGCTGAAACATTTTATAATTTTTTTCGGTAGACTTGCTAAGGTATGAAATTGGCTGTATTATTGCTTTGCTTATGCATAAGCCAGAAAGTTTTCTCTTAACAAGGTCTCTTGCTTCAGCTTCTTTACTTTTACTTTTTTTTTCTCTTTTACTATCACAGTAACTAAGCTTGTTAGATAGTTTTAGCCAAGATAGCCAGATGCTCCTAACTCCCATAACATTTCATAAAGTCCTCTTGTGGAGACTTGAACAGTGGGCTATATTCCAGAACAAGCAAACTGAACCTGAAATACCAAACAGATGCTAAACAAAAAAACAGAGGAGAGAATATTCCACACTAGAGAGATGAAAAAACATGTACTTATTGTGTTCATTTTTGTTTCCATTACTGGCTTGAATATATGAGAATTTTTATGCAATATTTAACTTTGTTAGCCCATATGCTTAAGGCAGAGCTTTAGGCCTAAAGTTAGTGATATTCAAATGTTTTTGAAAAAAAAAACCCGCCAACAGGAATTTGAAACAAGATTTTTTCCTTAGAAAGGTAAATAAGAATCATTTTTAACATAGGAAAGCTATCTATCCACCAAAGGACCCAAATAGGTCTCAGCCCATCTACAGCAGGAGCAGAGCAGCATCTTCATCCATGAAGTGGAACAGTTTGAGGGAGGTATGCGCCTGAAAAGCCAAGAAGCACAAATAAGGGCCAGGGAGAGTCGTATCTCCACTGAAGCAGCGCCACTGATGAGTCAGGCAGGACCTTTGCAGATCCATGTTGTACTAGATATATTTTGCTGACCACTTATTGATTAGACTGAGGAAATACAGTGAAAAATGTTAACAGCAATATGTTAAATAGGTACAGGCATAGGTCTGATTGCCAAATTTTTTTTTTTTTTTTTTTTTTGATTTTCACTTCCCTCCACTAAGATGCAGTGGAAATGCTACCATCTGTCAATGTGATTAGAATTATCTTTGAATAATTGGACAGCATTGCACAAGCATCCTTGGATTTGTATCTAATATGATTTTATGCCAGTTTAAATGGTTTTATAATTAAATGAAGTGCCCATACTTAGATTCAATAGACAGCTTTCTGAGGATGTTAAAAGTAGATGCTAAGCACCATTGATAAAAACTTTACTGAAATGTGGTGCAACCCATGGTGGATTATTGCGCTTGCTAGTAACACACCATAACCTTTGTACTGACTTTGCAGGGCCTCAGACTGAGGCTCTCAAGCTTCCTTTCTGAAATTTTATTCACCTGAATTTTTTTTTTTTATCTGATTTAGTTGTGACAGCAGTTTCTCCAACTGATCAAGTGCCTATGGCTAATTTGTTTTACTTGTTTTTATTGTTGTACAGTACCACCATAGTTTTATTTAGACAGCATTAAAAGGGAGTTATTCTATACAAGATGAGGTGCTCACCAGTAGTCAGGTAAAGAAATGCAGAGCCAGAGCAGGACAGAGAAGGGTTTAGGGGTGACAAAGAGAATAAAGAAACAGTATCTAATATACCTAAATGAACCATGAAGAGCAAAATAGGATGTAACCTGGAGCTGCAGACCAGTAAAGAAACAGAGAGGTACAAAAGCACGATGACAAATGTGAAAATAACTCCATGTGGATCCTAGAGGGTGGAAAAAGATGCCATCAACACCTCATTCTTCCAGGCAAAAGTCTGCAGATGCTGAGAATACTTGTAAAATCCAGATGTATCACTGCCACACACCACCATCACCTTGTCTTTAGGACCAAAAGCAGCAGAAGTAGGGCGAGTATACCCCAGGAAAAGGGTAGAAAACCACTGCAGAACTACAATTCCAACTGAATTAGTACTTTTCTGCAATCAATAGATTTGTACTAATAAGGTAAGTCCAAGTTTTACTGTTTATAACAATAAAATTTTAAATATAGGTGTATGTACCTATATCCTGTACCTTCTTCTTTGTCCATGTGTAAGAAGTTCAGCATATAGTAATATATTATTTTCTATCACAAATTGAGAAACTTGCAAGTATTACTTATATACATACAATACATACCTGCTACATCTAAAACAACTAAAAAGGCAAATGTGATTATGAAGAAAAACAAGGGAGAAACACAAATATTCCACACACCACCTGTGCTACAGTTAGTTTAAGGATTTGTTTGGGTGAATCACATATGAACTACCACTTACCCATAGTCAATTTGCTTACATACTTCTTTCCCCAGTCTGCTTTCTCTGTTCTCTGTTACAGATTTCTTCAGCACTGTTAAATGGCTTCTCCAGCCATCTATCAGGCTGACAGATGAAGACTTGGTATCTTTTTGTTTACATGTATCCTCTAGTTTTCAGGATAATTCATTTTAATACTTAGTACTCCGACTCTTTCTGAAAGAGACTCCATTCTTTCCTAAAGTGCTTAGTGTGTCCAAATATTTGTAAATGAAGATGTTCACATGCAAAGTAAGCATGCAAAGTAAGTATGATAAGTATGATCAGGTATGTATTCCTGAAGAATCATCCACAACCAAAAAAACAAGCAGACTAAATGCAGTGTGACACTTTTAAAACCTTTTTTCAAGATACTCCCCTACCGCACAACAGGAGAAAAAGGAGGTATTTAGTTTCATGTTGTGTCCCTGTATAGGAAGCCTGTGATGAAAAGTACAATCCCAAAATTTCCAGACTACGAAAAATCATCAAAAACCTGAAAGTTAGAAATTAATGAGGGTTAAAAATTTAATGAAATTTAGATGACTATTTAAATAGATCATAACTCTATCAAACACGTTTTATTAAGTTGGTATGTGTAGGCATGATTAATTAATTTTGAGATTTTAATTCACTGTTATTTAATTTTATAAAAAGCTACTTTGTTGCATGCAAGACGATTTGAAGTGGAGTTCTGACTTGTCTTTCCCATTTCAAACCCAGTAAAAAATAAAATCACAATATTCAATCTTTTACGCAGATTTGTTTTTGTAATACTCCCAACACCACCATCAGAACAAAACCAACAACCTTAGTACATGAGAAGCAATGTCAGGGTGATCATAACATCCAGAAAACTAAGAACTGTCTGTATAATATTTCTAACTATTCTTGTTGCTATTATTATTTTCTATACAGATTCTTTCTGCAATAACTAGTCATAGACCAGTAAGAATTCTTCAGCTGGACTGTTAAGATCTGAATTACATTAACAATGAATTCCTGCCTGGTGTTATAGCTAAAGGTGTTTCCTTTTTGCTCATAAACAATATTATGATTTTAAATGTAGCAATATAGTACAGTATAATAGTTTTATAGATTAACTTAATGTACTTTGAAGAAGAAATGTGGATAAAAGTGTGCCCCGTATATTTATGGATATATATATATGAATATATAAACCTTCACCATGTCTGAAATAATTTCCATGTGAAGTTAGGATTATCCAAGGTATGCTCAGAGAAGTTATTCAGATCCAACCATCTTGATTTAATAAACAAAAACTCCTGAATCCTTAAGTTAAACATTTAATTCCAAAATTAGTTTACTAAGTTTACTCTTTACTAAAAATTAAAATTTTAAAACTTTAGAAAAAATAAAAAAGTAGTTAGTGAGGTGAGCTGAAAAGAAAATTCATAATGGAACCTTTTTTTAAAATAAAAGATAAATATACAAAAATAAGGAAATAAATAGAAGGCTACAGAAAGAAGAGACACTACAGAGCTCAGTGTATGAAAATGACTCGTAAAAGTAGGTAAAGACTATAATAAAAGAATAATCAATTAAAAAGGACATAAGTACATTATGCAGTATGGGAGGGAGGTCAGAAAAGTTATCTGCAACTCTCTGATGGAGTATATGAGAAAATTAACTTAAAATTAAATCTTAGAGAATCTTCACTCATACAAATGAAGAGGATAGGGTTAGTACAATGAAAGGCGGATCATGATTGAAGATAATCTAAATGTAACATATCAGGTAAATTCAGGTTTTCCTATTAGTAACACTGAAAGGAAATTTGCTCTGAAAAAGTATTTCTTCCCCTTCAGAATATGCATTTTATTTAGTGCTATTAAATATATAGAAGCATAACTATCAATAATTTATGCTTTGATGTTGTCCAAGTTCAAACCCACAATCCTTCCACAACAATTGAATGCACTTTGAGATCAATTTCTTTTAACTATTTCAAGTATGTATGCCTCAAGAAAGTATTTAGAATATCTTTTAGTACTATTGTTCACCTTACATGCACAATTAGTCAGCTCAGTTCTTTCCCATTACAGTAAAGAAGAATAATGTGAAAGTTAATGGATGATTAAAGAATATTCTTAGATCTAATGACCTTGATTTAATGTGTCCTTGGGTGCCGCAATTTGCTTTAACAAGCTAGTCATAACCCCTTTGTCAACCATATCTTCCTTCCCATCCTTTCAAAGTCCACAACACTGCTTCCTTTTATTATTCTGTCAACAGACTTTGCTGGTTAATGTTAATAATTGTTTTTAGGGCCCACACACTTTTCACCTGTATAAATGAGATTCAACTGTGAACTATCACGTAAAGTATGACTTACTCCTCTTCTTTTTGCACCTCTTACACTCTAAAGTCAATATACATGTCACCTAGTAAGTTTGCTCATTCTTTGTCTTGGTTTTGAGTATATTGCTGCTATTAATGAGAGTCATCTTATCCTATCCAGAAACTCCCAGTCCTCTATCCTAGAAGGCAGACATTGCTATGAATACTAAAATCTGTTAATGCTCCCATTAAACTGAATCTAGCTACCAGCAATTTAGAAATGTGATGGGTCACATGGGCCTATACAGAAGAAAAGATCTTATTCTCGGAGCTATTAAAAGGTCATGGTCAGGACTCCAGCTTAATAACTTGTTGTAAATTTTTTGCTTCTCTCTAGCCAACCAGCTTTTATCAATTTACGACAAACATGCATCTGATTTATTTCTATTGCTATTACTACTGCTACTAATAACAACAATAATAACAATTGCATTCATAAATATTTGGCATACTAGAAATAAATTTTTAATGTATAACTTGCATGAATAAAAGGTAACATCTTCGATTCCATTATTTTTCTCTGCAGACATTGTAAACAACATCAGTTGAATAGAAGCTTCATGAAAGCATATTGCACTGGTCTGAAGTTTTGAACTTTGAAGGTAATAACCAAGATCGACAATATTCTAGTAAAGTCATATACTCTTGAAATGGGCTCTTTTCAAGGAGACATTGGCAATTTGTTAGAATTTTCTTAACTAGTGCTCTTGAGCATTCCCAAAAGCACCTCAAAGGACATGCACATTATCGAGAAAACAACTCAGATTTCTTTCAGCGGGTCAGCTAAGGAAACTGGAGGCATAAAAACAGAGACAAGCATAAAGATTACTTTCCTCCAGTGCATAGGGTACCAGTGAGAGAAATTAAGATCTCTTATAGAGTTAGGTTTCTATGTGTTAGTAACTCAGGTATGTCGAAACCCTCATCCAGCTCAAATCCCTTGAAATGTCCTTTCCCAGCTGCATCTTAGCTTAGAACTTGAACCTAAAATGTGCTGCTGCTTTATCAGGAAGGAATCAGTCTTGTTCAACTCTAATTATAGGACTACATAAAAGTGAGATGTAGAGGGCAGAAAGCCAAAATACAATGTGACTTGTGCTGCTGACTTCTTATCTTTCAGACCTGCACTGAATGGGTGAATGATATAAAACCTCTCTCAAGAAATGAGATGGTCTCATAGCTTGATATTGTAAGGACATTTAAACTCAGTCTGAAAGGCTATAGAATAAAAGAAGATAGTAATTTCTGTGGTGATTCCTGTTTTTTTTTCTTATGTTAATATTATCTGTGAGGTTAGTATTATCTACAAGTATAAACATACCTGTTTCTAATTAGTTTCTCCTTGTTTCCTCTTAGCTTTCTGATGTTGCTGAGTTTTGCCAATAACATGGAAATACTAACTGAAGGGAATTACAAGCCTGATATTTAGATATAAGTTAGGAAAGGTTGGCCTCACTAGATCAAAAAATAAGCTAGAATGTCAATTTTATTAATGCATTTTTCATATTGATATTGCATTTTTTTATTGAAAAAGAAGGATTATGGTTTGGAAAGTATGGTGCAGATGATTGCTTCTTTCTTTTTATTCTTAACATGATCATTCTTTAATCCAATTTTCTCTGAACCTTCGACCTGACTTACATTTTTGTCTTGTTCCTATTGATTTGGTCATGTATCATCCAAGCTGCTGAGTTACTGCATGCAAAATGGATTATGGTTTGTCTCTAATTGATTTACTTCATGCAAGATGTGCTGGACATCAATATATCAATTTTCAATTTGCTGTGTAGGACTCAGATCACCTTTTAAAAGGTGATGTACTGCCTCAAAGCAGAAAAAAAAATGCATGTACTGCCTCAAAAAGACTTTCAAATATTAATTAGATCACTAAGCACTAATTAGATAACATACCTTTTTTTTTTTTTTTTCCTAGAAATTTCTATTCCAGATTGACTCTGAATATGTATGGATAAACTGGTATGAGTAGGAAGATCAAAACTTTATCCAAAGTATAGTATAAAAAAGTATGTTGCAGAGGAGAAAAGGTGTTTTAAGAATTTCCAGTAACTTTTCACAACTGTTCTTATGGAGCAGGAACATAAAAATCTGAGTCTAGACAAGATACTGAAAGAAAACCTAATCATTTGCAAAAGACAGGTTTCATCCAGTCACAGGATCATCAGAAGACAGATCTATGGAGACCCCTTTAAGGCAATGCAGAGCACTGGGCTAAGTGATCTGGTTCTCCAAATGCTTATATCATAGGCCCATACGTCAAATCAAATGTAAGTTGAGAAGACAGTCACACTATGCTGCTTCGGTAATCGGTCAGGTTAGAAAGGGAGAAAGAGACCATCACACGAAAATTCAAATCTGAAAAGTTCTGTGGAGTATATTTCTTTCTGTTGACTATAGCAGAAATCAAAAGTAGCAATTTTATTAGTGGAAGATACATAACCCGATATGTAAAAACAGAAGAATCTACATTTAGTGACTTGAGGTCAGATGTTTCCATTTCACCTTCTGTATCACCGTTTCCTGTCACGTGTAGATACCACATAAATCTCAAACTAGACCTTCTTTAGCACACTTAAGTGTTCAGCAGCAGGACCCAGTGTTATGTGACTCACTGTTTCAAAACAATTCAGAGTGAATTCACAAAAAAACATTCCAAGGTCTTTATGATCTCAATGGGGAGATTCATCTGAATTCATGGACAATATTATGAAAGTATACTGAATATATAGACTCATTTTACATCAACTGGCTCAAGTTATAACAGCAACTGGGTTTTCATCTCTGGGATTTTGGTAAAACTGCTGCTTGGACTAAATATGAAATTAGTAATGGCAGATGGTCTCTGCCTATCTCCTCGTGGGTGAATTTTTGCCTCATCTGCTTTCCAGAAAAAAATAACTGTAGAAAAGAAGCAGGTCATAGTTATCAACAGCTTTCAAGTGGGAGCCAAATAGGTGCCACATGCCACTCCAGGTATGGTTGGTGCAACACTGGCTACATTGTGCAGTATTTGTAAAGCCCCATGAGAGTTTGGAATGAAAGGGAAACTCATAAATGTCGTGTTTCTATATACATATTCATAGAAGTAAAATATTCACTGTGGGCTAGTAGTTACTCTGGCGTTTTACTCAGAGTTCCTATTTTAAAAATAATAAGTCTTTATCAGGCAAGTTAGCCATAACACTAATGTTATATAACTCTTGAAGGCAGAAATGGCTTTTATGAGAAACTGGATCCATAGTAACAGCATAGACTGGAAAGAAGAAAAATGCTTTCTAAACAAGTTAGGCGTGATTCATCTCTAGCAATTCGTATACATTCATCACCTCAATTTAATTAAGAACCCTTTTCAGAAAGTTCTTAATCATAGAAATCATTTTTGCTTCTGTCTTCAAAATGCATGACTGCTCATGTTGAAATCAAATGCATCAATAATAGATAGTATTACTGGATAATGTATTTAACAAAACATACTCAGGACCCTGCATAGCATGTTGCCACAGTTCAGACACATTTGTCACAAACATTTGCTTCCAATTTAGGTTGGGTAAAATATTCTAATTTTGATAAACTCCTACCACTGAGAATAAAGTAATTCCCTGAACCAAATTACGGATTTGGTATTTATGAATTAGTCATGCAATTTTTGTTGGAAAGACATGACGAATCACCACTGGCCTTTAAGTGTATAAACAGATGGAAAATAGCCATAGTGATTGAAGAACTTGTCAAATGGCTTATCAGGAAGAAGTGTTTGTGTGTGATCTGACAAGTTAGTTGTCTTCCACCCCTTCAGTGTTTTCTGTAAATAGGTTATGGGAAGATAGAATAGTTTATATCCTTTATGTTTTGACAAGATGGATTAAAATATAATGCAATTTAATGGAAACAAGTGAAAAACAAGAGGACCAATAAGCTACACAGATAAGAGACAGAGAATAACTAGCTAGACAGTATCACTGGCAGAAAGAATGTGGAGCTTGTCACAAATCCAAAATTTAGAAAATATCACAATTTCTCCCTTTAATTTTGACCTAGAACATTGTCATGGGTCTTACTGTAAATATGATAGAAAAGGATGAACCAAATCCAAACATTATTTGCTACTTGGTGAAAAAGTGTCTAACACATATTCAAGTGCTATCAGCATCAGACAGGTCTGTCCTCTCGGAACACCCTTATTGCTCTCCCTAAGTCCTGATAAGCTCTTTAAAGCTGGTACAAAGACACCACAGTTTGTAAGTGCATTCTACAGATTCGTTATGATAAACCTATGCTTTTCCCTGAAGATTCTTCAATTCAGTTTTTCTCCAGTGAGGTAAGAAGAAGAATTTTGGAACAAATATTTCCCTCAGCTAAATTCCCCTCTTGCCTATTCACATTGACTGAAAGGAGTACTAATTTTTGAGATATATACATTGCCATATCAGATGGTTTACATACCCAGCTATGGAGATAGGATATGTTACAGTCACTGTGTGCATAACTGTGTGCTTGCACATATGGTCAACACTAACCTAATGGATTTTAACTACCTATATGCCAAACATTTAATCTGATCTTCCTCTATAGTCTATGCAGACCGATAAGATTCAGACCACAGGCATTCATTCTGCCTGGTCATGTAAGAGGAAAACAAAAATACCTTATGGGATAAAGCAGAGGACGTTTTTACTGCAGAGACCTACCTCTCTTCCTCATCAGTAAGGAGAGCCTAGATAACTTATTCAGAAGTATAAATTTAAGTAAATAAAGCTAGATGAGTTACTATTCATATATACAAGAGCAAGGCAACAGAGTAGACAGAAAGCAGTAAATCAAGGTTTGCAGATCACTGGGTGGACTTAGACTCTAAGGAAACCATGAAAGACAAACAAGCTTTAAGTGGTCTGTTTAAGCATTGATATACTGCTCTTCCTCTTATACTGTATGTACTTCATGCAAGGTAGATGAAAATTCTTCCTTAACTGTATTGTGATAATGCTGTATAATGTGTAATTGTATTGTGATAATAATAACTGTAATTGTGATAATACTGTATTGTGAGTCTGGTGCTTCAAACTCGTGCAAAGTACTTTTGGAAATTGATTAAGCTTAACATCAGAAAGGTCCTTGATTCAGAACTGAAAGTATCCACAGAATTTATTCAAACAGTTCTTTAATTTTAAACCCACTTGCAAGCTACTACTTTATTTACATCCAGAAAAAATGTTTGCAAGGGGATGCAAATGTTTATGGGGATGTTTCTTGGAATGGTCCCCAGTCCTGGTTCACTACCATCCAACCTGAAGACGATTACGTTTCCTACACTGTGGTGGAAAGGGTTCATGTGGTGGGAAATAGAGGACACCTCATCCTCACACGAAGTCTGGATACAACTAGTCTTGGTTCAGGATGCAAGACAGCTCCCAGACATGATGGTTAAGACGTAATCCCTGAATCCTTTCTTGCAAAAAATTGATTTTTTTTCCAAATACTTTGGAGCTACCAGATAAATAAAAGTCAACAAAAGAAGTTTCTAGAGATTCATTACAAACAGGAGAGAAACAAAGGAAAGCATGGGTTTATGAAACAGGAGAGAAAAACAAAAAAACAGAAAGTAAACTGAAGACTGAAATACCTACTTCTGTCATTGCTTCCTCATTGTTTCCATTTGTGGAAAAAGAGGAATATGAATACACTAACACGGATAATCAGAACATAAAGGAGAATATTACAGGAGCAAGTTAAAGGGTATTTAGATAAAATGCATTTATTGAGTAGGATCTAGTAAAATTCACCTTAGAATATCTAAAGAACTAGCCAAATAGAGAACCATTAACAATTATCTTTGAGACTTCAAAGAGGACAGGGAGGATCCCAGAAGGCTGAAAATAGGCATATATACAACTTATTTCTACAGAGGAAGAAAAGAGAATTCTGAAGAAATTACAGGTCAGGCAGTTACTTTGATCTCACTGGAAATTTTACAGAAGAAAAGCTTATTAAGCAATCAATTTACAAGCACACAGAGGATAACATAATTAAAAAGACTTGGATTTGTCAAGAAGAATTTCTGCTAAATCAGACTATCACCCTTTCATAAGCCAGCTCATGTAGCAGATAAGGGGAAAAGGTTCATTTTGCAGGAAATCCCTGAAATTGTCCTAACACGTAACTAGGACAACAAAATCTAGATAAGAAAATGGTAAAGTTGGAATATATTACTTGAAAGACTGTTCTTCATTGCTACTCTGCTATGGTTTGCTATGGGGTATTTAAACTGAGGCTCCAAAGAGCATGGCTCTGGGCTCAGTTCCTAGTATTTTCTCAGCTCAATATTTTCATGAAGAGTGTGGGTAATGTTCAAGCAAGTTTTTCATAACCAACCATGGATTTCATGGTTAACTAGTGCTGCTAAATGGAAAAAGCCCAGCATTGTGTTATAAAGTGGCATCACAGGAGGCTTCAGGGATGAAGGGATTGCTCAGCTAGCATTTGCTGGTGAAGAAGAATGGCAAACAGAGTAAGACAGACATGTCAGGCAGAAGTAGCTTGAGATAAGTTTTTTATTTTTTTTTCTTCAAGTTTGGCAGCACCATATTAATGTTATTTGCACCTGATAATAACTGGAAGAAAAATATGTTGAATGTGCCAGCGAATGGTAATTGCATTCCGTATTAGTGAGATAAAGGCAGAGTAGGCAAAGCCAACAGAAAGTGAAAGAGTATTATAGTAGAAATGAAGTTCACATGTGATGATGTAGAGCAAACTAATTTAAGTGCTTTACTGAGTGGTTTCTGTCCACTAACTGTGCTTCAGAGGGGATCACTGCAACGCTCAGAAGAAAAACAGCTGAACCTACCCAAACTGAACTCCTTTTTAAATTGGTTAATGAACTGAGTGTATTGCAGTTAAGAAAGTAACAGCTATTCGGATAGGTAGAGAAACTAGGGTTGTTGTAAAGAAAAGCCTTTGAAAGGCAGTTGTTTCACTTCATACTGTTTTATAAAGCTGGTTTTCTTAAGAATATATTTCTTCTCTGTTTCTCTCCTTCTCCCTTCGCCCTCCATCCTTCTTCTATGAAACCATGTTCTGTTTGTTTTCAGTCTCAAGACTCATTATGTATATATGAATGCATATCTCAGGAATATATGTGTATAAATATATACATTAAGTATATTGTATTATCTATCACTGTTTATTTATCATGTAATGATGGTATACAAGTTAACTCAAAACTTCCAATGATTTGCCAACATATTTGCATTTTTTTTAGGAGAAAGATCTAGTATTTAGCTAATATCCAGTTGTTCACTAACTGCACATGACAGAAGGGCGACACATCTTTCAGAAACCTCTGAGATGTAAGCTATTGCAAATACTGCTGATGAGAAGCACAAAACTGAAAATGACTTCAAGAAATGCATAGTCTAAAATCAGTGCTATAAAATAACACATGAACTAAAATTCAAGTTCTAAAAACTAAAATAATGTGCAACACAAATGTTGCCATTTAATTCAGTCAATATTTACAGTGTATGAAGACACGGACTCTGGTGTTTTGTACCAAAGACCCTTTATTTAGCAACAGCAACCAAGTTATACATATTCTACCACCTCAGATACAGCTCTGGCACCTGAAACACACCTGAAGCTCAACCAATAGAGTAACTTATCACGCAGAAAATAAACCAATGAGTTTCTTGATCAGGTGCTAGCTTGCGGTTTCTTCTTTCTCTTAACATTGTTTCTTTTTTGTTAAGGAGACATTCCTTACTGCTGTCCTTCAGGACAACCTCCACAAATATTAAATAAGCTGCTATTGTTGGCCCTTCCATGAAGGGCCTTTCATGAACTTTCATGAACTGAATAGTCTGGTAATATTTTCAATACAGGTTTATATCAACAATCAAATATTTAAAACAAAACACATACTCCTTGATAATAAAGATGGTTTCTGGCTCATATCATCAGTTCCCTAGTACTCATAAAGCTCATTTGCTGTAACTTATAATCTTTATTATGTGCCGAGATCTTAGATCTGACCTCACATTCAGTTTTATTCATTCAGTCATTTACTTTTAACATGATTTTTTCTTCAATTAATATTTAGATATTTCATTGTCCGTATAATGTCAAATGTGATTAAAGTTTTTTTGGAACACTGTCTAATATGCTCAAATATGCTAAGAAGATGAGTCTATATGAATAGGATCATAATTTAAAAAATATATATATAAAATTTAGCTACTTACTAAGAAAATCTTTCACCTGACCTGAAAATAACTTTAGCTAAATTGCACTTTTAAAACAGTTTGATATTTGATGAATGTAAGTTAAAAGTTGGTCATTAGTAGAAAATTAAAGGCCAGTAGGTCAGGTTAAACCATCTTAAATATCAGAGACTACATTGTGCTGATCCTGCATAGTGTAATAGATTGTACCTCATACCTTCTGAACTTTACTTTTATCATGATTCAAAGCTCTTCTGAAAAGTCTTTATGATTAATGCTAGTTCATTAAGAGTTTACTAAAATATCAGTTGCATCAATATTAATTCATGACATATTTAAAATACAAAGAATGAATATCCAGCTTATTTATTGATTTGAAAATAGGTTTGCACATTGTTCAAAAAATAGTTTTCAAAATCTAAAAAGAAAGATCTTGCATTACTTGGCTGAGTGAAACAAGTGACTGGAACCATTCATTTATCTTGGATGTCTTTATCAAACTCTATTCTGTGCAGTTTTAAATTTTATATGCAACCCATTTTGGCATCTCACATAACTAGGTGTGAATCAGCTATTTAATTTGAATTTGGCTGCCAGTTTCTTGGGGAAAGGGCTATCTTTTTTACCTTTAAAATGGTAAAGGTACTGTTGATAACTCATGGAGGTCAACCTCACCTGCACAGATGTTTCAGTTACTCTAGGGGCTATTTAGGTCTTCTAGCAAGTTTTCCCCCTACAATGTTTAACAGATTAGTTAGAAGTTAGTTATACTTCAACCATTTCTCTCAGCAATGCTGGATAATCCTTATGGTAAAACTTTATTACAATAAAGGTGGACAAGCGTTTAAGGCGTAAATGTGGGATCCATAGTTAAAGTTCTGTAATGTAGATTAGATAAGGTAGTGGGTAGAAAATGATCATCTAGTCAAAAGTGTAGGTGATTTGAAGCTATTAACCCTGCAGACATTATCAATAGTTCTGGGGCAATCTATAACTGCTTCATAGCTAAGTTAAAGTAACAAAGAAGATAATATTGGTATGTTGGAAATAACCACAGAAAGCAAATGACAGGTTGTATAACACATTGTTGCATGAGGGAAAAATCGATACTATGAATCATAACAATAATGACAAAATCTGAAATAATATAAAAAAAAAAAAAAGTGAGTCATTGTTCAAAAAGGCTATATGTACCTCTAATGATAGTAATGATAGATAGATCTAATGATAGTAAGAATGGAAGTTCATAAGCAAACAATTCTAGTCATTCTGTATAAGATTTCAACAACCTTTTTAACAACTTGCGATTTTCCCCATCATCACAAGTTCATTTTAAGTAGGTTTCTTTCTTTCTTTCTTTCTTTCTTTCTTTCTTTCTTTCTTTCTTTCTTTCTTTCTTTCTTTCTTTCTTTCTTTCTTTCTTTCTTTCTTTCTTTNTCTTTCTTTCTTTCTTTCTTTCTTTCTTTCTTTCTACAAAATTATGGGGGTGTGTTTCTCTTGTAATATTACAATATTTAGTAGGCATTCAAATTCAAAACATTCGGTATTTATCATTCTTATGTTTTTTTCATAAAAGACAAAATCATTATTTATCACCTAGTATTTCTAACAATTTATTAATCTGACTGAATTTCCATAATTCAGTTGAATTCCTATTTTTGTAAAAATAGCATAACATCTGAAATAATATTAATAGTATTTTTTTTAAAAAAAGGATAGTGTTCTTATGTCAATAGAAAATGTTCTCCAGAAATATCAGATACTGATCCATGCTAATATTTTTACTCTTTCCTTTGCTCATTCATCTTTTTAGTTTATAAATTATTCTGGCTGAGAAAAAATAATATTTTGGGGTTATGGTCTTAATCAAAGATGAAGCAAAGCATCAGAATATTTCTTTATGTGTTAGAATGTCAGAACATTAATTTCAGACTGCTCACTAACGTAAATTTTGAATTTTGTGTGTCATGCTGCCCATATACACAGATCCAATGTCACAGTAATAATTATTAGAAATGCAGAAATGTACCAGAAATATCAATTAACTTGAGTAGTGATTTACTTCATTAATCTCATAGAGAAAGATAAACCACAACGTAAAGCTGCAAATTTGTGAATGACATATGGTCACATTGCAGTTAGGTAGGCAATTATATTAACAAACTATTGTACAGTTGTGACCCATGTTTTCATGACCATTTTCATTCTAAAAATATGTGGAGTTTACTATACTCTAAAGATTTCATCAACCAAATATATTGTTTTCCTTATTTTAAGCTTAAGCTTCTTATCTGCAATTCCTGAATGAAATTTCATATGACACATTAAAATTTATAAAAAGTCCTGCCCACACCTAACTTTACTGCAGGTCATGGCTTTCCCCATGACATTTATCATCTTTAGAGAAAGTAAAGCTAGTTAAAAGTTAGCAAGTTAATACAGTTAGTAGTTAGTAAATTAGTAAAGCTACATAAAAATTAAGAAAAATATTCTGGCTCTGCTGGTTCTCTTCAGCTCTTCACACTGCAGCCTTTTCCAGACTTTCTGAACATCAGTTACAAAATATCCCAGGCTTTCACAATAATCATAGACTGCTAATTTTCAGTTGCCCCTATCTTATTTTTGTGGAGACAAAATATTTATTTTTCAAGCTTTTATATAAAATTTCAATTGGTCTTTTTAATGTTTCATCAATACAAATTATCCTGTCAAGTGTGAAATTCCTAGGGTTTTACAGATCACTACCCAGACTCTCACTGATCGTGAGGTCTTTGATCTGATAAAGCACTTATGTAAAAGCTCTTTTGTTAACTAAACATCCTATTTTATTTACAGGATCCATTTCAGCACTTACTGCTATTGTGTAGTTTTCTTTTTCAGAAACTCTTACTTGTATCTTTGGATTTTAAAAGCCAGGGAAAAATTCAAGTTTTATAACATGCCCAATTGTTGGTTTTAACCTGATAAGAAACCCTTACATGCCTTCAGATGATACAGACTTTGTGACAAAAACATTATTTGGCTTTCAGTCAGCTATAAAAAAATAAAGTGCTATGACTCGACAGGCCTCAATGAGCAAGGGGAACTGATTAAAATACTCATTTCCTGGAGTACTATCTTTTTTCTTTGCCCTCACAAAGCCAGATTTTTACTGCCACAGTAGCTGGGTCAGTCCAGGCAGAAAATATTTATAAGCAATTGTTTTATTTAATTTATTGACTTTTATGAATTCCAGAAAGTAAAAAATTGAAGAATATCATGATTTAAATAAATAAATATTTGAATAATTAGTAATGGAAAATCTATAACAGACTTTATTAACATCATTTATGAAAGACTTGGAGCCACTTCAAGTGGAGCCAGACATGTTTTTTCCAGTGTTCCCATTAGGACCTTGAAGAAATTGCTATGAAGCACACAGCTTTTGGGGCAGGATAGCTTTGCTTAATTTAAATATGGCTTCTTTTCGAGGAGATATTTCAATGAGTTGTATTCAGACTAGAAGTCTGAATGATGCTTTCTGCTTCTTCTGAAATGCTAAATCAAGACATGGATTTAAGCCTCCTAGATTCAATTCCATCCAGGTTCAAAGATAAACAAATAGAAGGCCTGCCTTTAGAAAACTTCTAGTCTAATTCCAGGCAAAACTTATCTGCACAAATACTTCTTGGTATGATAATTATATGCTAAGGAACAGCAAAATACTTTTTTTCTTCACAGTTTTGGTCTTATTTTTCTCTTCTCTCAAATGCAAGAAATAGAAAAAAAATGTAGTATAGAAAAATGGTCTATATTTTAAAATTCAAAATCATATAATGTTAGTTGATCTTTTTGGTGTGACAGCTTTCGTTTGATGCCCATAAGTCCTTTGCCATTTCCATTATCTTCATGCATATCTTCTCCTTTAGCAGCCAGAAGGTAGGATTTATTACAGTATTCTATGATTCAAGCAGATAAAAATATAAATTAGCGGTAAGAACAGCTTCAGCTACCCATCTCCTTCTGCTTGCTTAATTGCACATGCAATTTCTCACTTTGATTTCAGTTTTAAGGATCACCAGACACTTAAGTACTCATATAACCGAGTAATTGTCCTCAAGCAGGTGCAGAAACAAAACTGTACTACAAATTACCTCAAAAACTTTTGGTGCAAAATTTTTAAAAATGAAGTGAAGTAGATTTTAGGGATTTTTTTTTTCTCAAGACATGTGTGCATGAATATTCAGAGCCAAGGGTAACAATGAATCCATTGTCTTTTGTCTGTGATTACATTTATTAAGTGGGAACTTCATCTACAGCACAAATATTCTGGTAACACCTTCTTTTTTTGAATTTGTAAATAAATTAACATTCTTTAAAATCTGTGTGTTCTTGTGAAGTTTTTGTTATCAGGGAAAAAGAGTACACCTGCTAAATTGCTGGAAATAAAGAGCTCAAGTATGAATTGCCAGCATACACAATCTTTTCAAGGTGTTTCTTTTTATATATATATATGTATTTTTTTTTTTTTATTTAAGAGACATACTGTATAGGTATCTGGTTTCCCATGGAATATTGAAGGGAATTACAGATTATGACATATTCTAGACAATTTCATGTCAGAATGTAAAGAGAATGTAAAGAGGAGGATGCATGCTCATCTTGTATATACATTGAAAAAAATTTTTAGTAAGATAAAAATAGGATTGTATCTTGAAACAGAACTTCCAAGACTAACAAATGTACTTCAGGTTTTAGCTATTGCATTTAATCCCTTGACACAAAACAGAATCTGCAAATCATGGCATGTTAGACATATCATCCATTAGAAAATTCAGGACTGTATGTAGAGAAAGCCAATACTCCAAGCTGTTTCAAGTGAATGCTAAATAGTAGGACTATGAAGGAAAAACAGTAAGTGGAGACTTAACAAAATTGCAGTTTTTAAAAGCTTTTGTGAAAATCAAACCTGACCTCTTTGATCTTTTTGTTCTCCCTTCCAGATAGTATTGTGTATTGTCCAGACTCAATTCTACTGCCATAAATTTCGGTCTGGATATACATGGGATACATTTGTTGTCTTTTTCTACTCCTACCCAATAATGCAGCACATAAACACAACAAAGCTTTATTTCTCAAACAGAAAAAAAATCTCTTTTATCACTTCTCTCTGAAGTATACACATATAACAGTCATCTCAGTTGGAAGGAAAACATTGAGAACTATAATAAAGGAAGACAAAATCAGCGTTCTGCACTAGCTTATATGACTAGATCAAATTGGTTTGCTTTTTTGTTTGTTACTGTGGTTGTTTTTGTTTTTGTTTGCAATCATTGCTTTTCAGAAAACTTAGTGTATCAATATTTGTATAGGGTTGCTTTTTTTTATAGATTTCAAACACTATTATACCTGAATGACTTGTTGCAAAACACACAGAAGTAAGTGTCTGTACTTCCACAGTGACACTTCTTCTTTGCTCCTTTTACAATTTCTTTTCAGTACAATGTGACAGTGCTGACCAGACCACTCGGTACCTTCTGAATATGAAAAATATCTGAACAAATGCCTTATCATGCACACGTACAGTCAACTAGAATTAAACCCCAAGAGAGAGGCTGCCTGTAGAGGCTCTTATTATTATTACTGGATCTTGCTTGAGAGAATTTTTGATCTCACTATTAGATGTAATGTGGAGTCACTTATACCTAAAAGACATTTGTGGAAATGTCTGACAGCCAGATTTCTGCATCACAGAGAATACTCTGAAGACCGCTAGACTGATGCCTGCCTTAGCACCCATGAGGCAGCTGAAGCTCCACAGCAGTCCTTCAAGGGTGGTCAACATTCGCCCTCATGTAGAATAACCCGTTTGCCAGACTGGCATACAAATTGCCAGGAATTGCCCTCTTATTGTTAAGAAGAATTTCTCAACATAGCCTCTTAGATTCTTTTTCTAAAAACAAGTTTGTTTGTTTGTTTGACCTCTAAAAGAAATCAGGAATCTCACTTCAGGGAAGGTCATGCAACAACTCTTGACAGAAAAGAGAGACAACTTGTTATCGTGGTGATATATTGAAAACATCAAGACAAAGTGAGCAAAGGTCTGTTCAAATTTAAGAACTTACTACAAAACTCAGACCAAGGGAAATACATGAACATAGGAGTCTTATTCACATTATGTGTTTTTATTTATTTTAAGGCTCTGAATCAGTTTTGGAAACTAAAGCATTCATTCCAAAAAGAGAATCTCTGGTCAAGGTTCTTTCATAGATATTTTTACATACTTCACTTCTGGAAGACAGAGCTAGGTCTACATAACCTACTTTTGCTAGATAGTTGTCACTACCCAATCAAACTATTTTTGAGTACATTCAGATGTGTCTCCATTATAATTGCATCATATAAGAGTAAGTATTGTTATTTTATACTGTTACTATATATAAGAACTGTTTTTTTTTTTTTTACTTTTATGACAAATGAAAATGTGTATTGATATTATATATTTGTTATATGCCCTTACAGCCTAATTCTACCTTCAGCTGAATTTTTGACAGTGATCTCAAGTGAATTAAAACAGGATCCTTATTTTCACCTTCTGGTGCTATTTTTGTGCAATGCTTAATTTTCAATAATCCCATAATCAGTAGACATCCTTTATTTTCTGTCTGCAGTTCACTTAATCTCTGTCTTCCTGGGGCTGTGTGTTAATATATCTCAATCTGCTCTTGGTTCGTGTCCTACATTTTCTTAATCTTCTTTTTTTCTTTTTGCTTCTTACTATTTTTGTCTTTCTTCTTTAATCTATTTTCACTAATTCCTTCTGTGATTTTCAAAATGTTGCACTGATATACCAGAAAATCCCTGCAGGATTTCATTCTCTCACAGCATCATGGGAACTACTGTTCATGCCGAGTTCATGTCACTTGAGAATTTGTGGCAGAATAAACAATGTTGTCTGTCCCATCTTTCTGTCCATCTGCTTCAGTGAAAACAATTCTAGAGAAAGCAGGAGATCTCTATGGCATAGATACCTGCTAGCTGATCTTCTGCCTTACATCTGTCGTGTAAATCTGAAGATCTTGGGTGGATGATTGAGCTTAATGTGTTCAGTGCCCAGTTAAATGGAAACACCTAGAAAAGTAGATGTCTTTTCTTAGCACCATGGAATGAAGAATGGCACTAAAATAAATTTTTCAGAAACCAAGACACCATCAAGCAGCTTGAGGCATTCACTCACTTGAATGAAAAGTGATACCTGAGCAAATTTCACTTGATATTATTTTGGCAGAAAATCTCTCAGTTTTATTAAATGCTGTATGTTATGCTGGATTACCATCTTGCCTATATTTACATTAACAACAAAGATATTCAATTAATTTAGTATTTTAAAGCTCCCTCTGATCCTACATAACAGAAACTGGTTGTGCAAAGTTGCTGAGTCAGCTATAAATTGATTCCAAGCTCGCCCAGGATAAAACATGTAATAAATGGACTGAGAGCCCAAATGAATGCATAATGTCCAAGAAAGAAGTATTACTAAGAAAAACAGAAAGCCTACAGGGAACGGCACAATGTCCCTCTAATCTTGCTGAGATAACAGACATAATGTGATATATCATACACAGTGGGAAGGCAGGTATTCAAAATGAATACTGCTTGGAAGAGATTAATTTGTAGGTAAAAGTGGCAATGTAGCCCCCAGAGAACCTTCATGATTAAGTAGGGAGTACCTTTAAAATGCTGGCATTGTAAAACATTTGCATGATTTGCTCTTTGTTTCTTTTTGAAAATGGGCAAAAGGACTAAATCCTGAAAGTGTATCTCACTCCCACTTAAATCAGTAGATATTTTGCATGATCATAAGAAAATAAAAATGTATGTGAAAATTAACCTGAATTTTGTAGCATGCATTGCAGCATTTGTTTTAAATTACAGAATTTTAGAAAGACAGGTAAGCACCAGTGGATTTCCATGTAATGATATGGACTGTTGCTATAGCTATCTCTCAACAGCAAATGTAGGTGTGGGGACCTGGATCAAGAAGCAGTCTGGACACAATCCTGCTGCACTGTCTTACTGCATGACATCAGTGTAGTCAAGGAATAAAATGTTTTTTAGGAATGCACAGCAACAACAGCTACCAATAGCTACAGTGATCTTGTACGTTAGAAAGCACTGTGCACTCTGTCCTTGGCCAAAAATCTTTCAGCAGATGTGTGGGATCCCAAACTGTTGTGCATTGGATTCATCTGAGAAATGTAGGCTTCAGTGCTGGTAATCATCTACACTGAAAGAGTCATCCTGTGCTCCCTTTGTAGTTAGAGAGAAACAGCCACTTTTGGACACAATGATTCTCACCCAGAGGTGGGCGTCCAAAAGATGTTAGTGAATCACTCTTCAAAAAGGCTTGTTTCTCTCTACCAACCATGAAAAGAGCTCAGCTTGCTTATAAAACTGCATTGCAGAGCTCTGAAATTAAGTACAATGTATCCTACCCAGAGTGTCCATTTTTTTTTTGCAGTCTGTGTTTATGGGAAATGGTAATATTACAGAATATTACAGAACATTACATTTGAGATTTTTTTTTTTTATTAATGCATGTATTTTAAGTGTACCTCTTAGCAGAGAACAAGTCTGCCATTACTTTTAACAAAAGAGTGTGTCAAGTCTCTTCCCATTAGCAGCAAAGAGCAAAACCCACTAAAAATGCCCATAGATTCTAAATGCAGTGTGGTAACAACTGAGAGTGCTTATAGCTGTAATACCTGGCTATGAGTTATTATAATTGCTAGTTCCATAAAGTAGCACAAAACCAATTTTTACATTATCATTTATGTTATCTTTTCCTCAGCCTTGTGAGTTTCAAGTTGTCACAGACTTAAGATATTTATAAAGAGTATCAATTAGGAAAAGAGACCAACAGAGAAACTGAAGAGCAAACAAAAGTATTATGCATGACTTAATTGAAAGGTCACAGAAATTATTCTAAGCTCTCTTGCCTACAGAAAAATTACTCGCTAATACTTTGACTCTTAACATCTGAGATATTTCCTGGCAGAGAACTCTACTTGCATAGAGTCATAGCTATTGTCACAGGAATCAGAATAGGGGGTTAGAATTAGTTTTCTGCATTAACTTTTTGTTCAGAAAATAAAAGACTTGGGTTTTGTTTTAAGTTTGTAACAACAAGGGTTTATTATTCAAATGCCAAAAAAGAAACCCTCTAGAGATGACCTAGGATTTATTTATTTCAATGTTTTAATTAATTCTCCTCAGAATGAACAAATCACAAAGAAAAACAGTTGAGAACTCCAGCTTATTCTGCAAGAATGCAGACTCTTCCTACAATTTGGACTTTGTTTATTATTTTCTAAGGCAGTCTACAATAATGTCCAGGATCAGACAACTTTTCACAAAAATATCATCTGAAATTGTTTTCCCTTTTTTCTTTTCCTTTCTTTTATGATAAAAAACAAATACTGAGAAGTTTGAGAAAAAAACTTAGACTTTCAGGTGGTCTTTTGCCCTACATCTCTTTTTCTACAAAACTTCTATGTTTAAGATATGAATGTTAATAAGCAAAATTATATCATTTTTGCTTGTCAGATTTCCATCAACTATTTAAAAATCTTTCTCTAATTAGTTGGAAGTTGAATAAATTAGTAGAGAATCAACCCCAGGTTTTCTGACTTCCAGTGACTATCTGAGAGTTTTCATGACTTACTGATCACTGTGAGGTCTCCACAGTTTTTATAGCTTAATAGAAGGTTTGTTTTCTAAACACTCCTGCTTGTTAAAATAAGTCAAATATTCAGTCATCAAAGTCAAAGAGTCTTCAGCTCTAATAAAAATCATGCTAACTGATTAAATACATTGCAATATATTCTATGTCTGAACCAGAGTATAATTCACAGTGACCGTAAATAGCTACCATTATTATATTTATAGATTACTTTGAGATATCTCCATGATCCCATTCAGTGGAGACTAATGTGCTATTATGATACCCACTATGAAGCAAAACAGTTTGATATCACTACAGAAATTCAATATGTTCTGCTTTGAAATGTTTGAAATAACATTCATGTTCATTTTGCAGGAAATATTCTTCATTTATTTATTCTAACTATCGTTTCTGGCTGCAGAGCAGATGCATTTATTTCTCAAATGTTATGAGATACAGTAAAGTTCATGGCTAAGCTGTCAGTAATCTTTACTAATATAACCCCCATGTACTGTGTAATGCTGTTATGATAGTGACAAAACCTGTTTAAAGGCTTGGCCAGAACCATGACTCGTGGATCCTTTGACAGTGAAATCCTTTGAACACAGCTGCCACATTTTTGTTGTGGAGACAGCAGGATGCATTTATAGAGAAGTCTCTGTAAAGTGCAATCTGGTAGTAGAAGGATAAGAGAATAAATTCAGAGAAAAATTTACTTTAAAGAATTGTCAAGATTAGCTCTTGATAATGGGAATGAAAATGAAAGTGATCTCTGGGGATGTGTGTTTTTTGTGGAAGAGCTCCTGTTATGTTCGTATAGTTTTGGTTGGTCTAAGATAGGGGAAGGTATTCTATATCTTTTCTCTCAGCAATGGTCTGCAAAACTGTTCCCAGTTTGCTTGTCTTTTGGTGCCTTTTCTCTTAACGCATAATTGTATGGCTTTTCCACAACATGATGAAGCTCCAGCTATAAGAATTTTCTTATATATATCCTATAAATATAGGATCCTTATATTCCTATCCTATCCTTATATTTATCTTATAAATATGTGGACAGACCAAGAGCCCCTTGAGCTCTCCTGACATGGCAGCGGGCTGCACATCAGGATCCCTCCTTGAGCAGGGAGGCCTCTCAAGGTTACTCCTTGAGGTTGAGAGATGCCTTTACACGACAGATTTGTGGCAAGTGAATATAGCGCGCTTTCCTTAGCTTTACTATGTAACTGTGCACAGAAACCCTTAGTAATAAACTGTTGACCAGGTCTGGGACTAGGATTGGATCCAGCCGCACCTAGACTCCTCTCAGAAGGAGCTTGGAAAGCAAGGGAGTCCAGTCTGAACCTTGTGACTCAACAGGAGGGTATCAAGATAATCATATATTATATTGAGTCTCCGTGCAGTAAATAATAAGCGACCTTGCCATAGAATATCATGAAATCATTGTCCATATTAATAAATCCTACTATTATTTCTTTCATATGAGTGAAGTGCATTTTGTCACTCACCCCCACCACCGCTTGCTCCGTGACAAATTGGCAGAAATACCTTATAGCTGGAAATAAGAAATATCTTATAGCTGGAATTCAAAAATGATAACAGATTGATAGCAGATTGATAACAGATAAATGATCCCATTTGGTCTATCTGGATATTTAAAAAAACTAATGCTTTATTATTTTTATTATAATTAGCATCTTTTATTATTCTAAAGGAGAAAAAATAGTCAAGTTTTTCATGCCCACTTCTTAAAATGAATCTTTCCTTCTCTGATTTTCTCATCATTGCTCTGAACTATAGTTACATGCTGCTTGTTTGTTTTTTGTTTGGTTTTTTTGTTTGTTTTCTGGTGCATTTTTTTGCTGGTTTATTCATATTTAAGGGTTTGTTAGAATTACCTGTGTTCTCTTTATTTCCACACTGTTCCATGTCCATAACACTGTTGTCTAGAAAAAAGTTCTCACTCATCTGAAGACCTTATGCCACTTACCTCTTCAATCCACCATAATCCACTACTAGCACAGCACAGAAAAGGTTGTCTTTCCACTCTGTTTGTCTTAAATCTCTCTCCCTTTCAGCAATGAACTACAAAAATAGGACAAGCAGAATATTAACAGTCCAAGAATCCTGTGTTATTATAATTGATAATACAAGACAAATCATTTAGCCTCTAATGTTAGCAGATCAAGCCCAACCACATAGATATTTCTACTCTGCCATCCATTTGGTAGCCTCTTCTAATAGAATTAGGTAGAGGCAGCAGGGGAATAGCAGAGGACTAACAGCAGAGGACTATCACAGATGGAGTGAGACACAATTATGTAGCTATGCAGACAACCTTAAACTGCTCTTCATCATCATTTATTCCTTCTGTATATAGCATGCTCCTGCCTTGAAATCAAAATATCAGTCCAGCACCTTTAGAGAACAGTAATCTGAAGAATGAAGAGGAAGATACAGGAGGAGAAACATTGCATTTGACCAAATCGGGCTAAAATTCCTGTGAAGTACAGCTTTCTGGTACTTTCATCTCACAGCCTAGGTGAATGCACAGGCAACAAAAGTCTCTGGAGACAGAGAGCCCATGTGAACATTTACTTGCTATCACACATAAAATCTATAGGTGCTTATGTAGTTTCACACTCGTTTTACGGTCAATGAAGATAAGATTTTATTGTGCTCCTACTTGCAGGACTAGAGCATCTCTGACTTTTTTTTATTCTAAGACCTCCATTCTAGTAAATGGGAAAATATAAATAAGTATTGTTTGCAGTCATACAATGAAAATATGTTAACTTTGATTTTACAGGCTGTTTTACTCAAAATGCAATATAGTTTTATGTGAATTTCATCAGCTTTGCAAAGGATCATCAATTATTCCTACATTATCTTTAATGGCATAAACAGAAGTGTGCTCATGGAAAGACTCTACTATTTGCATGTTAAAAGAACTGATAGAATAAAATAAGCTGTTCACTACACTGATTCATTTCTTACCAAAATGTGAAATACAGTCTTTGAATGGCTGTCTGATTTCAAAAGAGCATGCAATTATTTGAGATAATAAGTGTTCATGGAGAGAGTGTAGTAGCACAGTCTTTCCAAAGAGGACAGTGTGCTGTTGATTTTTGACCTTCTTACACTCCAAACTGTCAGAAATTTTCTAAGTGACCTTTTATGCTGCAATATATTTACCATTTTGTGTCAGTTGCTGATTTTCCTGGCTATGTGAGCCCACACAAGTGCTGCTAATGTAAGCTTTTCACCTGAACAAGTGATTCATGCACCTGTACACACATGCACACAGACATACACACACACACATACACAGAAGTAATGCTTCACTAATATTCAGAGAAAGAGATCTTAACAATGCTGCAAATTATATCTCTCCATTTTCATGCAAGAGCTCACTATTTTTGTTTAAGAAAAACCTTTTGATATTGGAGAAATATTTTTCAAGGAATTTAAAAAAGTTTTTCAGACAAAAGAAAAACCATACCCTAAAGTTCATTTAAAAAAAAAAAAAAAGGATTAATTTCTCCCTACTAGAATAATTTATTTACCTAGAAGAAAGGTATGTCCTTTCCAGTGTGAATAGAATCTACATCATCTAAAATCTAAAATTATCTAAATGTACAGTACTCTAAAAATATGCATTATTTACCTTGACTTCTTCTTCACTAAACACATGAAAAATTCAGTCTTTCAACTTCTGGCCTCCAGAGACTTTTTAATCATTAATGAATTGCTTTCAGAGGCCTATCACTCTATTTCTCTGAGGCAGAGAGGGTATGGGATAGAGAATTTAAATCAAACATCTGACAGATTTGAGGAGGCAATTTAAATTTGAATGGTGAGATTCCTGCTGCCCCAGCCTCTCTGACAGACACCAGCTTCCCCCAGCTCCTCCCCAGAGAGGTATTTAATCCAGTTGTTTATCAGGCTGAAAGGAGCTGACACAGGGGAGGATCACCAGTCTCTGTCTGGGGTCTGCAACCTCTGCTACAGAGGACAGTGGGGGTCAGTAACTCTGATTTTAATCTTTCTCCAGAAAACTGTCAGACCCTTTGATTGCAGAGCCAAACAAGAATCATGAGCAGCATTTGCTTTTATGTGGTTAGTTACAGAGTGGAATTCCTCTGCTGTTAGAGGCCAGGTTTCCTTCCTGGGGAGCTAATGAGGAGTTTCACTTTCCTTGATATCAGTTAATCACAGGTCAGTTTACTAACTGATATGACAGACAGCTTTGTTCTTTCACTATAAATAAATGCTAAATAATTAAAAGACCATCATTCAGATGAACAAAATAAGTTTGTTAGTGCTAATGGCCCAGAATTTTTATCAGGAAGAAAGGAATCTAAAAAAGATTATAAAAAAATACTCATTTTCAGCCTTTTTCTTCACAAACCAGTTAGATAATTCTTTAGTGTTTTGGAACTTAAGTTTTTAAACGATTTTTATAAAACTTTTTGATTTACGATATATGAGACCATAAGCTTATCACATTTTTTCTCTGCAACTCACTCTTCCTGTAATCATCTCTTCTCCACAGAGGTTCAGCTGCCTGTGTCCAACAGTCCAAAGCTCTACATGATTACAGTTGTGTAATCCTGGCTAAGACTGTAGAGAAAATTGTTGAGACTGTAGAGAAAGTTGTGAGAAGGAACAGTGAGAATATTGGAGTGCCATGTAGGATAAGAGGGGTAAATTGCAAGGGACGGGTGGAATTGTTGAGATGGGTACCTTTGGCACCTAAGGGGTTTGTGAGGAAAATCACCAACATAAAACATATATAATTCTGAAGAAAAAAAAATCTTGGAAAGACGAATTCAGCACCAATTGTAGGGAGCAGCAGAGGCCGGCTCTTTCCCACTCAACTGATACTTGCTCACTGGTCAAAGCTCTTCAAGTGGTCTTAGCTCTTAGGGTCTCAAAGGTCTTAGGGTGGTGAGCACATTAATATTTAACCTTGCTATCTTTGTGTGTTAATGAACAACTAATTAATTTTAAGGTTTATCTGCTTGCAGATTCTTTTTGTACACAGCTGGAGGTACCATAGTGAAGTTACACAAAGAGAGAGGGTAGTATATAATTAGTAATGATAGTAAAATATAATATGGGTGTACCCCATAGCTATTTAGAAACCAATGTAAATTTTCAGATGTTTTAAATTACATGCTTAATTCACAAGCTGAAAGAACTAACAGCCTGTATATGTTTTCTATATGTCATACACCACATGATATGACATATTCACTTTATTTTCTACATTTGTTGCAGCTTTTCTGATCTACTCACCTTGGACAACTCTGGCTCTATCTGCTACTGTAATTTCTCCTTGTGTTACCTAGTGAATCTTCTATTTGGCAAGGTAGACATGAGGGATGAGGCAGCTGTTTTTATAGATGTAGAGGAAGAAGGTATGGTATATTCATGAGAGAAAAAGGAGACGGGGGGGAGGAAGTAGGTTTTCCTTTAATCCAGAGGAAAATCAAACTGGACGAGTTAAATGAAAGTATACAACTTCACAGAACCAGACAGAATATATCCAGACAGCGCTGAGGGAGATCACCAATGTTATAGTGAGGCTGCTGTCTTATCATTTCTCAAAGGCTATTGGTCAAAGACTAGAAGATGACAGATGCTATGCCTGTCTTCAGGGATCACAAGAAGAAACATCCAGGGCAGAGAAGTCTAGTCAGCCTCATCTCAGTCCCGGGGAAGGTGATGAACAAACCTTTCTGGAATCAATTCCAAGCAATCAAAGGACAGGAAGGAGACCAGGAGATAAATCTGCATAGAGTAAATTATGACTGATCAGTGTGATTGCTTTCTATAGTAATAAGACTGGATCTGTGGACAAGGGGTGATGAGTTAATGTCACAAGGCAATAGTAAAGCTTTCAACATGGTCTCTCTTAGCAGACTGCATGAGGTGCGCTACCACAGAAGCTTGTACAGACCATGAGGATCAAAGAGCAATGTAAGTGATGCAAAGTCTATCTCATGGCTGTTTGTGAGTGCCATTCTTCAGTTGTCAGTATACTTAAAATCTTAATGAAGAATCTGAACAATGTAACAGAATGCTCTGTCAGTGAGTTCCTGGATGACCCAAACTGGATGAAGAGATTAATATCCTGGAGAGCTGACATTCAAAGATCTTGGCAAACTGAGACTCACAGAAAATTTCTGAACTTCAACAAAGTTAAAGGGAAAGCCTTGCACTTGGGCTGGACTAACTTCATGCGCCAATATGGGCTGGAGTCCGATTGGATAGAAAGTAGCTCTGCTGCAACAGACTTGGGTATCCTTATGAGAATAAGCTGAGTATGAGTCAGTAGAGTACCCTTGTGGCAATAAAGATCACTCATACTAGCAAAAAGATGCTAGTATTAGCAAAAGAGAGCCATTAGTCCATTTGGATCAAAAAGACTAAAAGGGAATTGGCGATTCAATTCAATTGCAATTCAGTTTATGGTAATTTCTGGAAATTTGAACTGGTCTATTTTCTTCCTAATATTTAGTAGAATGTGGATCTGATTCACTAGGTAGTAAAAAAATGATGATCTTGTTTTGACATGGCACCTTATTTTTTAAAATGATCTTTTTATACTTCGATTTGACATTTTTTTAAAATGATCTCTCTAAACCATAAGTAGAAATATACCCCTCCAAGCAGCTCACAATATGATCTGGTTCTATATTATTATCATGCAATACACAAGAATCAGTGAGAGATTAAGACTGGTAAATTAGTTACATAAGAACAAAGTGATAGTATTGCCCATGTCAAAACAGTGAACAAATCAGCAAAATATAGAAAGGATTTGAAGACAAAAAGGAGCAAAAAGATCCAGCATTAGCCCATTCTGTATTGAGGATACATCAGACTTGAATTTAAGAGCAATATCCAAATGGTTCCTTCTACAGCAGCTATTGTCATCACAATATATTTCCCTTTATGATAAGTAAATTATGTTTCTGATAAATATCTTAAAAGATTTCGTAAATGAGACAGTCACCTCTCATAATATAAGGTATGTATTCAAAAAGCTAAATGAAAATCTAGGCAATATTAGAATAAGATTGATTTATTTATATGATTTATACATCATATATTTGTTATTAATACAGAAGAAAGTGCTTTTCACAATATTTTCCACTCTACTTACCTTCTTAACCTAGTGCTAAATAAGTATAGATCATAAATTTATGGACTATTTCACTTGAGATTCATATGGGATGAAATAATCCTCCAGAATACTATTTATCAATGACTAGTCAAAAACTAGCCCGATATTTTGGTTCTCTCTAGAGCAGAAATACAGTAGACGTTTCTCGGAACTGTGGTCAAAAATCTTAACTTACTTATTCAATTATAAAAATTGTAATACATCACAGGGAAGTTTATTGTCATTACCTCTTTCAGAGGAAGTGCTCCCACTAGAGTTTTCCTGGAAGAAATCAGACCATTGCAGAGGTGGATACATTGTAAAAAAAAAATTAGTAAATGCTGTATTTTTTGAAAGAAGTATTTCAAAGGTGTGAGGTACCATTATTCATGAATATGTGAATTGCTGCAAAACATTTCCTCACCTCCCGGGCTTTACACACTAGAATCCTTACCCTTTTCTTCTATGAGAGTGATCCTTTTTTGAAACCAGTTTGCCCTCATAAAACCTGTAGGTTTAATCTCCATGGAAATCCATTCATTTAGGAAGCAAGTTCTTAGGAAGAGCAAGAATCAGACTGGACACTACACAGTCCTGTACGCAGACAGAAGGCAGGACATAGATGGGACATAACGAGGTGGAACTGGAAAGGGCTCCTAGATTCCCCAAGTCCAGAAGGAGAGTGATCACAAACAGATCTACTGACAGCAGAAGTGACCCTATCTATGGAACTGCTAGGAGAACATATCTTTTTAAGCATCTTAGCAGGCAGAAATCAGCAGGCATGAAGCCAATAATAAGAAAGTTGAGCCTGAGGTGGGGGAGAGACTTTGCCTGCCAGGTTGAACTGAAAGGCAAAAGAGAGTAAGACAAAAGATCAGAAAGGAATAAGAAAGTAGAAAATTTAATTGAGGAAGCACTGAACCTTTATTTTGGGAGATCATGAAGGCAAATAGGAGAATTTCAGGGTGGAGAGCAATTGTACCTGAAGACAGGAGAGGGAGGAACTTGATCCATTTAATATAGGCTCAGGCACTTATATTAATACACCTCATACTTATTAAATCAGATATGACCCCTTAAGACTTTTAAAAGATTTTTTTCTATTTGGAGACAGACTGGGAAGGCATGTCCGAACTGACCAGTTCACTACTGGTATGAGAAATGAACCCCGATCTTGTAGACTAAGAGTCTGAGATAAGCTCTCTCACAGGAGTAAGCATTCACCAAGCACAACACTAGCAGCTAATCTGAGAAATTATAAAGAATCATGCAGCATAAATTAAATACATTCCAACAAAAAGTCAAATTTCAAAAAATGAAAAAAATATTTTCTTTTTAAAGCCAAAAAGTTGGTAGGAGAGAACAGAAGCATGAAGGACCCATTATATCAATATCTCATTGCCTAAAAATGGTTCACAGTTTAAGGAGAGCAGCAGAGGATTGTGCTATAAAGCACCAAAATAGAAGGAGTAAAAAAAGTACAGTATACTGTTATTTACAAAGTTGAGAGGAAGATTTTGGTTATAAACATGCATTATGGCTAATGGTGTAGACAAAAAGTGTTCCATACATAGGTCACTATACAAAGTGAAAATAAAAAGTTTAAAGGATTTAGCTTTATTTTATGAGCACATTAATAAAAAAGTTTTTTATAGACATTTATAGAGATCTTTATAAAGAAAGATTTTTAATCATCTGTGTGTTTGCTTACTGTAAAGATATTTAGGTATGGTAGATTGTATGGTAGATAACATGGTAGATAATAACCAATATGGTAGATAAATAATAATTATGGTAGATAATAACCATAATAAATAATAAATATGGTAGATAATAGTTATTTTCTACCATTGACTAAAAATTTTCGATTAATATCTACTCTTTTTTATCCAAAAATGTGTTTATTCCTTCAGGTCGCAATGAAAGACAGATTTTCAGTTTCCAAATAAGCTATATAGCTCAAAACTAGTCTATATTTTTCATTTACTGCGTTTAAAATCTCCAGGAAACCTGTGTTTAGAGTGTCATCAGTTTTCAAGTAATGTGCAAAGAAACTCATAAAATTGTAAAAGAAAGAAAGACAACATCTTGCTTTTGCATGAGTACTTTGTAAATATTAGCCAGGAGAAACTGCATAAATACCTTCTCTTAGATACTGCTTGCTGCTTTTGGAGGCAGAAAAAAAAATTCAATAAACTTACATAAAAATTTCTGGAAGTTAACATATATTTAGTTATTCTTTCCAGTTTTGTTAAACATTTCCTGGTGTTGACGGAGTTTACAAACACTCAGGCCTCTGTGTATCACTATCAATTTTAATTCAGAAAAAAAAACCTGTTATTATAGAGTCTGAAATAATTCTATGCCTCATGAATTCAGGTCACAGAATCACAGAATCACAGAATCACAGAATATTCAAGGTTGGAAGGGACCTCTAGAGATCATCTAGTCCAACCCCCCTGCTAAAGCATGTGGCACAGGGCGGCATCCAGGCAGCTTTGGAAGACCTCCAGAGAAGGAGACTCCACAACCACAACCTCCCTGGCAGCCTGTTCCACTGCTCTGTCACCCTCACAGGAAAGAAGTTCTTCCTCACATGCAGACGGAACTTCCTGTGTTTCAACTTACAGCCATTACCCCTTGTCCTATCACTAGTCACCACTGAGAAGAGCTTGGCCCCTTCCTCCTGAAATTCCCCCTTCATGTACTTATTAATCAGATCTCCGTTACATCTTCTCCTCTCCAGAGAAAACAGGCCCAATTCATTCAGTCTCTTCTCGTATGAGACATATTCCATTCCATTAATCATCTTGGTTGCCCTCTGCTGGCAACCCTCTCCAGAATTAAATGTCCCTCATACTGGGGAGCCAGGAGCTGCCCACAATACTCCAGGTGCGGCCTCACCAGAGCTGAGAAATGGGGCAGGATCCCCTCCCTTGACCTGCTGGCAACACTCCACCTGATGCAACTAGGATCCCATTGGCCTTCTTGGCCACGAGGGCACTGCTGGCTCATGGTTAACTTAGTGTCAACCAGGACTCCCAGGTCCTTCTCTGCGGAGCTGCTCTCCAGCAGGAGAGCATGAGGTCATGTATTAATTTACCTATAAACCACTTGGACTGTGTTACTAAAATCTTGGTACGTGTTGTTGCATTGCATTTAAATAGACCTGTGGCTTGTACAGGTGTTGCTCTTCCATTTTGAATTACTTACGCACTCACCCTTGGTGCAAGAAAGTTTGTTTTGTTGGACAACTGAATAACTGAGGCTGTGAAAACTCCTGACAAAACTCCAGCAGAAAAAAGCAATATATAGAATGTGGAAGAAAGGACAGGCCCCTTGGGAGAAATACAGGAACGTTGTCAGGGAATGAAGGGATGCAACAAGGAAAGCCAAGGCACAATTGGAATTGAATCTGGCACGGGATGTTAAGAATAACAAGAAAAACTTCTTCAAATATATCAATAACAAAAGGAAGGTCAGGGAGAATGTGGGTCCACTAGTGAATGGGGTGGGTACCCTGGTTACGGAAAACACGGACAAAGCAGAGCTGCTGAATGCTGCCTTTGCTTCTGTGTTTGTCAGGGGCAGCCCTCTRGAATCCCAGGCCCTAGGGACACACGAAGAGAGCSAGAGRGAGGAAGGCTTGCCCTGGGTAGAGGAAGAGTGGGTCAGAGAGCACCTAAGGARMCTCGACACMCACAAATCCATGGGCCCTGATGGGATGCACCCCAGAGTGTTGCAGGAACTGGCAGATGTCCTAGCCGAGCCGCTCGCCATCATCTTTGGAAGGTCCTGGAGAACGGGGGAGGTGCTGGAGGACTGGAAGAAAGCCAACATCACTCCAGTCTTCAAAAAAGGCAAGAAGGAGGACCCGAGTAACTACAGGCCGGTGAGCCTCACCTCCATTCCCGGGAAAGTGATGGAGCAGCTCATCCTGGCTGCTCTCTCCAGACACATGGAGGAGAAGAAGGTGCTCAGGAGTAGCCAGCATGGATTCACCAAGGGGAAATCCTGCTTGACTAACCTGATCACCTTCTACGAAGGAATATCTAGCTGGATAGATGAGGGCAGAGCGGTGGATGTCATCTATCTGGATTTGAGCAAGGCTTTTGACACTGTCCCTCACAGCATCCTCCTGGGCAAGCTCCAAAGGTGTGGGATAGATGTGTGGACGGGGAGGTGGATTAGGAATTGGCTCGATGGCAGGGTGCAGAGAGTGGTTGTCAATGGTGCGGAGTCCAGCTGGAGGCCTGTACTTAGTGGTGTCCCCCAGGGGTCAGTTCTCGGTCTGGTCCTGTTCAACTTATTCATTAACAACCTGGATGAAGGGCTGGAGTGCTACCTCAGCAAGTTTGCCGACGATACCAAACTGGGTGGAGTAGCTGATGGCCCTGAGGGCTGTGCTGCCATCCAGAGGGACCTGGACAGACTGGAGGACTGGGCGGTGAGAAACCTCATGAGGTTCAACAGGGGCAAGTGCAGGGTCCTGCACTTGGGGAGGAATAACCCTGGACACCAGTACAGATTAGGCATGGACCTGCTGGAGAGCAGTCCCGCAGAGAGGGACCTGGGCGTCATGGTGGACGACAAGTTGACCATGAGGCAGCAGTGTGCCCTGGTGGCCAAGAAGGCCAACGGGATCCTGGGGTGCATTAAGAAAAGCGTCTCCAGCGGGTCGAGGGAAGTGATCATCCCCCTCTGCTCAGCCCTGGTGAGGCCACATCTGGAGTACTGYGTCCAGTTCTGGGCTCCCCAGKACAAGAGGGATGTGGAGCTGCTGGAGAGAGTCCAGCGCAGGGCTACCAGGATGATCAGGGGCCTGGAACATCTGCCCTATGAGCAAAGGCCGAGAGAGCTGGGCCTGTTCAGCCTGGAGAAGAGAAGGCAGAGGGGGGACCTGATCAGCGTGTATAAATACCTCAAGGGAGGCAGTGAGGAGGAGGGGGGCGGCCTCTTTTCAGTTGTGGGCGGGGATAGGACTAGAGGAAATGGCTTCAAACTGAAGCATCAGAAGTTCCACAGGAACTTAAGGAAGCATTTCTTCACTGTGAGGGTGACAAAGCACTGGAACAGGCTGCCCAGAGAGGTTGTGGAGTCTCCTTCTTTGGAGATCTTTAAAACCCGCTTGGATGTAGCCCTGTGCCACGTGCTCTAGGTGACCCTGCGTGAGCAGGGGGGTTGGACTCAATAACCTCTGAGGTCCCTTCCAACCTTCGGCATTCTATGATTCTATGATTCTATGATTCTATGATTCTATGAACTCCCTTTCTCTATCAGTTCCAATTTCACTGGATAAAGAAGTTCCTGATCCATCTTCATCCAGTCTCTCAGCACTATCTCATCCTTCTTTCCAGTAGCAGAATATCTTGTGTGTTCTCTTTGTAATGCATTCCATAAAAGAAAGGAAGAAAAAAGTTAAATAACATCTGCCCATCTACTCAGTTCTGGTGAGGCCGCACCTGGAGTACTGTGCGCAGTTCTGGGCTCCCCAGTATAAGAGGGATGTGGAGCTTCTAGAGAGGGTCCAGTGAAGAACAACAAAGATGATTAACGGAATGGGCCATCTCTAGTATGAGGAGAGACTGAGTGAACTGGGCCTGTTTAGCTTGGAGAAGAGAAGGCTGAGAGGGGATATGATTAACATGTATAAGTTCGTGAAGAGAGAATGTAGGGAGGAAGGGGCCAAGCTCTCCTCAGTGGTGGCCAGTGACAGGACAAGGGGAAATGGGTGTTAAGTTGAAACACAGGCAGTTCCATCTCCAGGTGAGAAGGAACTTCTTTCCTGTGAGGGTGACAGAGCAGTGGAACAGGCTGCCCAGGGAGGTTGTGGAGTCTCCTTCTCTGGAGGTCTTCAAAACCTACCTGGATGCCACCCTGTGCCACATGCTCTGGGTGTCCCTGCTGGAGCAGGAAGGTTGGACTAGATATCTCTGGAGGTCCCTTCCAACCTTGAATGTTCTGTGATTCTGTGATCTCATCTAATCACAGTATGTTGGGACAGGTAGCAATTACCAACTGTAACAAGGGCAAATACACTCTTGAGGACAAATGCACTCTTGCATCAGTGCACAGAAATATGACACATTAGTTCTATGATGTTATAGCTAGTATATTTGAAATGATTTACTTAAAATTATATACAGCTCAGGAGAAAATAAAAGAAGAAATGCTGGAATTTATTTGCCAGGTTTAGGCCAGAAAAAAAAAAAAAATCTAATGTCTGCACACTAAACTGCTGTAGCATCATTACAGGCAGAATAAGCAAAGTCCAAATTATCTATATGTGCACTGCGATGTGGCAATATAGAGAGTCTATGGTCTCCTGTACTGTGTATGACACTACACTGAGGAACTCACACAATAAAGAAATATTTGTTTCCTGGGAGGAGGTGATGTCCCAAACTATCCTTTTATTTGAACAGCCGTTATTAGAAAAATGTTCCCGGATCAATGTTTGCCTCTCATCAGACATCAATCCATGTTAAGACGGATCTGGCTTGGTCAGAAAAAAAAGTTGTTCAGGACTTCTTTATAGAACATGCAGTAGATAAATATCCATTCCATTTGCCGAGTAAATTGATGACTAGTTCTTCAGATATTTTAACATTATGCTTATTCTATAAACTCACCAGATTATAGTTCCCTACAGCACTGCAAAGCTCCACAGGGTTCTGGCCCTGTTGACTATTACACTAAGTCTTTTAGTATTGTCTCCTCATTTTAGACTTTCTAAACAAGAACAAATTTATCAAGAATGACCTCAAGAGATGTTTTGAAAGAACATAGCTCTATTTTTTTAAAGCCACTCTTATAAAGCATGGAAATTCCTAGAAACTGAATTATTTGGCTTATCACTTTTTGTACTGCAGTGTACTATCCTTCACTATTGAATGTCAAATTCTTGTTAGGGAAGCAAGCAGAGGAGGCAGGAGCCAAGAAAAATAACAAAACCTCTGGAAATCACCAATATCATTTTATTCTTCATTTTCATACTTGAATTTATGTCATTTACTAAACAAGTAAACTAAACTTGCAAATGGAAATGTGTGAGAATATCTAGTGTCCTGAAATTCAAAATGAACCTGCCTGATTTCATTCTCTTATGGCATCCTATAATCTCATGTATTCTGAGAACATTTAATGTCTCACTGAAATGAAGATATAAAGGAAATTATGGAGAATATTGTACGGAAATAAAGCCTCAGCTTTAAATTTTAACTTTTTAACTTTTTCAGGAATCACTAAGCATATGCTAAATTAATTTGCAAAGTAGGTGTAGAGAGAATTCAAGCAGCACTGCATGGTGAAACACAGTACTTGAGGGAACAAGGAAGCCAGGAGTTGGTTAATAGCAGCATCCTCAAAAAGGCAATGGAGAGAAAAACACCAACAAGGAAATGAAAGGTAAAGGCAAAAGCAAGAGGATAGAATGCATTTTAAGGAAGAAAAATTTATTCTGTTTTGAGAATAATGAGAGTTTGACAGCGAACAGCATCTGAACCACAATTTCTTGCCACAATGAGCAGCAATCATAGAAAACAATAAAGTGTAAGAATTAAACAAAGGCAACAGAGCCTGTGAGTCCCACGACCACCATCCTGGCAGCTCTGTGCCTTGTAAAAGCTCCTTGTTGCACAGACCTCTACATTTGCCTGGTCTGAACAAAAGCAGCTATTGGTTTAAATTGAGGGTGTGGAATGTGTCTGTTAAATTTCTTAACATTTTCCTGCAAAATTCCTCAGAACATTGACAAAGAATTTGTAATAAGATATGTATGGTTTTGTTTTTGCATGAGTTTGCCAGCCTCCATAAGAACAGAATTACTGAAGTTTTTGGGCAAACAAAAACCCTTGGAGTGCAAATGAAGAAGAAACTAATCTATTTGGTTCAGTGATGTCTGGAACAAGTGAAACAATTGTACAGTGCAGAGACCATCTTGGCACGACCAAACTAAGAATCTCTCAGGTAGACAGTAGAGTCCTCCGGACACTGACTGCAAACACAAGTTTAAAGACATTGATTATCAGAAATCTCAAATGAATGTCCTGAAAGAAGTTTATGGACCCTGAGATGTAGGGGTCAGGAACAGACCTGGCTGTAATGTATGGCTCAGAAACATCGTGAAAAGACATTTTCAGGAGACAGGTGGTCTCCTATTTTCAAGGGGACAAGAATGAATAAAGGACTGAAAAATATCTCCAGCTTCTGCCTGTCCTCCCCATGATTCAAAAGAAATAGAATAGAAAGAGAAGGAAGTGAAACTATGATTAATGTCGTACTTATAGATTTAAAATTTTAAGCGTTGGTTTTCTGATTTCTTATTTACCTATTTGGCTTCTGTCTTTCTCTTTCTCCTCCATAACTATAGGAACAAATTAATAGGGAACACGTGAGTCTAAAAGAAGGACGTAAATCTTTAGATGGATTATATTTAAAAGTACATTTATAATATTTTCTCTCATAAAATTAGCTTTTAAAATTAATGTAAACTGAGTATTGAGGTTTAAGTTTCATTGTCTTTTCCGAAGTTTATGCATTTTCAAACCTCAATACTGTCACTCAAACTTAAGTATTGAGAAACACAGTTTTAATATAAGATATACAATTTTGCATGAATATAATCCACTCAAAAAAAAAGATTAAAAAGTGTTTGCCTCAAATGCTTACATAAAAATAACATTTTTAAGTACCAAGAAGTACCAGTCAGAAAAAGTATTTTTTACATAGCCTTTAATGAATCAAAAAATAGCTTTTTTTTTTCTCATGTTTTAACAGTATGAAGAGAATTAAAAGATGACAAATTTGAAATATAAACCTGCCATCTCAGCAGGGAGCCAAGCCTGACAGTTTATCAAAAATTGTAATACGGTTTCTGTACATGAACTATTATCCTCTACATGGCTGACTTTAATTCTTTGACTTTTCATCTGAAATGGTAATGATAAAGTAGTGTACTAAATTTTAACTAATATAATGTTCTAATTATTAATTATAATCTTCAGATTCTTTTTTGATATTGGATGTAAATCAGTGCCATAAAGATAGTTTATATCTACTTTCATTTGTTGATGCTATATTTTAACTACACTCTTCAAATATATTTTCATGTAGCGTTTTCAAAATCTTAGTCATTCTGTCATTACTTTACTTCCCATATCAATTCACCTTAAAGTTTTGAGGCAGGGCGTCCAGATATTCCACTTGCCTTTAACTTGCTCTACTTTCTGGTAAAACCATCTCAGTCACTGAAACCACTGAACTCAATCACTGAAGATTCCTTTCAATGCAGGAAAGAATTCTCTTTTTGGTGTAATACATTTTCATTCTCAAAATTATTGCCCCATATATGGTCACAAGTCATAAACACTCACCTGACTAAGAGTGTTTTAAACTTGAGCATAGGCCTTCAACTGAAATAAAATCAGTTTATTTCACAGATTTTTTTCCTTTGGCAGTTTAGTCCTTTCCCTTTGGTCAGACTTTGCTTTCTTTCTCTCAGTTTTTTTCACACTTTCTTGATCACAACAATAATGTTATTTTTCTAAAATATTTGAGAAATTTAACTGTAAAAAGAGAAATAATCTCATTGTAAATAAAGAGAAACAGTGCAAGAGTCAATATATAGTGATTTTTTTCTTTGGTATAAAAATAATTTGTATATTCATATAGAAATAATGACAAAATTAATATGTCACTTGTATTTTTCCTCAGGTCATATATTAGCCATTCTATTCAGTAAGTACTTTGCAAAAATTAATGTTTTATGAGAGAACATGAGAAAGAAATTGAATTTCTATTAAATTATGGGAACTCTTATATACACTTTTTTTTTCCTGATGGAAATTTTTTTCTGTAGAACAAAAATACAAGCGTTTGTACTCAACAGCACTTGACAACAGCTTGACATTTCTCTTCAAAATGTATAAATGGGAGAAAAAATTATCAGTCCTTTCCTTCCCTGTCCAAAAAAGTCAATAGAAATCAAATAATGCAGCTGAAGCCAAAATATTTTTTTTTCTAAATTATATCCCTTGTTTAAGTTTATAAATCATAAAAATGAAAGATTAAGCAAATTATTAGAAAGATTATTTATCATCCAAGAAGGGATACATTACAACTAATGTACTGTAATAGATATTCTTTTCCAGTGTAACTGAACTCCCTGAAGTGAAGATGCCTTTACATATCTTTTTCATTGATTGGTATCCAAAAAGACTGACAAATATATAACCAAGTCGGTTTTTACAAGGATTTCTATTGGATATACATGTTATATTCTGCAGTAAGTATTCCAGTTGCAATAAAAACACTTTAAAACTTTTTTTCTGTTTTCTTCCATAAGAGAGCAATTACTGTATTATGGTTAGCATGAAATAGATGAGAAGCAAATTGAACTTTGCTTCACCTCAGGTGTGTGAAGTGATAACAACTGTGTGAAATGAATTTCTAAATGCAAGATCAAAGTATATTTTTAATTTTTATGCAGAAAATAAAATTATATTTTCTGTGAGGTAGTGCAAGGACAATTGATAATGTATGAATTAAGTCTGTAGACTCATTAAATATTTTCATTCTTCATGCACTAGAAAAGCATCATCACTGCTACAGATAGTGATGATACCTAATTCTACTAAAACTTTTCATGAGAATTTTCTGAAGATTTTCCTATTCTGAAGCATCAATTATGCTGGATGCAAAAGCAGAGATCCGGCTAGGCACCACTATTCCACTGTTCTTTCAACTTTGAAATTATTAATGATTTTCATCCTTAAGATATCTAAAAGCTTATATCCTCATTGTAAAGATTTTATTTTGAATTATGAACCACATCATGAGACTGACAATTTTTGCACTTTTTTCTGAAAATAGTAGTTCAGGGACAGTATGCACTTTGATGCACTTAGTTGATCTTTGTGCTTAGGAAACCTCCAGATGGAGAAGTACAATTTGTAGAGGGGGAAAATGAAGGCAAGAAAAAGAAATAAGTGCTCAGGAAGAGCATTTAATAGAATCATAGAGTAACAGGCTGAGAGGACTTCTGGGGGGGTCTCATTTAACTTTTGGCCAAAATTGGGATCATATCTGTAAAGACCATTTCTAATAGGATTTCATCAAAATTATTCCTAAAAACTTCTCATTCAACATTTCCTAGCTTTCATAATATTCTGTTCCAGAAACATTTCCTAATATAAATCTAACTTACTACAACCAAAGTCTATTTTTTTTTAGTGTATAGAGACTTATCACAGTGTGCTACTACAAAGTGGATCTGAGTTTCGATGAGTCTTCATCTCCAGGTCTGTTTTTGTAGTTTGATCACCCACCCACTTACATAATACCCATTCTATATTTGTGAAACTGATTTTTACTTGGCATTTTTCCTGTTTTTCCAGTTTCTCAAGATCATTTTGAACTTTTTTCTCTCCTCCAACATAGTTACAACTCCTTCCGGCTTAGTGCCAGCTCAAATTTAAGAAGTCACACTTTCTTTTTTTTTTTTTTTTTTGGTAAGATTTTGCTTATGCACACAAGTCCTTTTTATTTGCACATTTATCTTAATTATGTTTAACTCCAAATATGTTTAATGCATTACCTAAAAATATGATCAAACATTCTGCTTATTATAACAAAAAGGATGCAGCAGGAAAATAATAAGAGTGTACATTATGTATTAATACCTAGCAAATCCAGCAAAGTTCAAATTAGATTTTTTTCATGAGTAAGGACTACCTAAATAAGAAGTCTTCAAAATCAGGACCTTGATCTTTTTCTGTCTTTTCAAATTTCTTTATAAATTTCTCAGAATCCTCCTGATATACATTTTAGAGTGTAGGCTCAAGATATTGCAAACATTGCTTTTTTGATATATTACTTTCCCAATGTCTTTTTGTCTTCTTTAGGATTAAATCACTCATGCATTTCAAAATGTTAGATTGCACTAAGAATCTGAATGTCTTAGGTGTAATGAAGAATACAGTTATCCATTTTTATGGTTTAACAATTATTTCTAGATTAGCCTGCCGCTGGTGCTAAACACATAATATTGAGAGAATGGTACCATCCCTTATCATGTGTCTGATATAATGGAAGGAATTACTTCTTTCCTTCTCCTCTGCTATTAGACTAGCATGCATTCACAGGTAAGAATTCTTTGTGATATTTGCAAGTTAGAAAACAATTATTTGAAAGTGTTTGGAAGTGACTCTGTCCACTTGGGAAATTTTATAGAACTTATTCAATTGTCTACAGTGAAATGTAAATGTATGTCCTTCCTTTTCTGCATAAATATTTGATTCACCACTGTGCAGAGCATTAGTAAACCATCTCCTCAGCGTGAGATGGAAACTTGGTTGACATCACTGAATAGAAGAAATAAACTCTACCCTGTGGGGAATATCAAATGCAAGTTTGAAAAATTCACTCTTTGATATTCTGAATTATTGAGTTGAAAAGAGTAAGAAAATATTCATATATGGTGATGGAACTCAAAAAAAAAAAAAAAAAGAAAAAGAGGTAGCCACTTACATTAACATGTTATAGCGATACGAGAGCACTAGTATATTATAGTTTTATGATTAATTTGTAGTTCAGATTTTCTTGACAGTTTCCAGAATCACCAACTTATCAGCAAAAAAATGCAATTATTTTCTGATAAAATTTGTCTTCAAGTTGTTGAGTTTTGACTTTACAATTATACTTTCATAGATAGCCTTTTGTGAATTTGTGAATTAGAGGACTACATAATTTGGGGTGAAAAATTTATGCAAACTGAAAAACATTATCTTGTTTTTCTTGATAGAGGAAATGTAGGTAATCTCTATTCATAGAGACTCTATCTTATTCATAGAGGCCTTTAAACATAGTAATTTCAGGAGTAATTATAAGAAAAGGACAATTGTTCAGCATACATTTCTAATACTGAAGAAAAAAATGTGAGCTCTCTTAAAAGTACTGAAAATGTTTGACTTCAGCTTTTCCAGCTCCATTTCTAGTTTTGAAACCAATAGTTTTGAAAAACACTGCAGCGCTATCTGTGAAACATAATGATGGGAGCAGGAATTGAAAGAAGAAAAACAAAAAACTATTTAAGATTTTTCACCCCAATATTACAGACTTCAGGTTTTGAAAGGTAAAGTGACTGGAAAATCAGGAAGGTCTGAGAAACCAAAGCAATGCTGTGAGTATATTGATATTTTCTATTGATCACTGCTGTGGTTTCAAGAGCTCTGTTGTCTCAGTGGTATTCTAGCATAATGTTAAGAGAATCACTTTATTGATTTGCCAGATAGGAATTCCCAAAGTTATACATACAGAAACACATAGAGGAGCAATTATTCTGGTAAAATTTTTTCTTTAGAAAACAGATGATATTCACTTTAGTAGCATTAGTATTTTAAGTGGTGACAGATATAAGAGAATATAACAGTATATATGTACCTATGGGACATCATATGTTGAGATATTCCTTTTAACTGCTCCTTTTAGCTTAAATCAATCTGTAAGATTCACATAGAAGAGGTCTCTAAGTGTCTTTGGCTCACAATACTAAATGGACAATTTTCAAAAATGTTCACTCATAATTAATACAGTACAAACTGTATTTTTAATAGGAATTTTCACCCCTTCATTCAATTGACAAAGCAAAAATACATTACTTTTCAATATTTGTCTATATTCTTTCATATTATTATCCAATTCTATTCAATTAATTGGTCTAAAAAAGAATAATCTAGTTGACATTTATGATATTTGATTACGTTGATGAAAAATCTACCTTAGGAAAAAAATTAATCCAATTGAATGACTTTGTTTTAAGATAAATGTTTGAGTATGCTATTCTGCTTTAATTTGATAGACTACATTTTTAATTTTGTTTCCTGCATGAGAGTATTGGAGTTAAATGAATTAGATCACTGTAAGAGTAGGAGAGGAGAGGAGAGGAGAGGAGAGGAGAGGAGAGGGGAGGGGAGGGGAGGGGAG
>NW_020455415.1:399093-554380 GCF_003342845.1 Nothoprocta perdicaria | reverse complement strand
TGGCAGCCCCGGGGAGGAGGGGGGAGGGGAGGGGAGGGGAGGGGAGGGGAGAGCAGCTAGGGGCACAACATTATAAATTCTGCACTGCAGCTTCCTCGACTTAGTGTTTGTTCTTGGTTTCCACAAAATATATTACCAATTACCAACCACCAAATATATTACCAATTACCAAAATATGTTACACAGTCAACAACTTTCAAACCCACCTGGAGTTTTTTCCTAAGCAAATTCAGACAATTTCCTTTTCCTCTCTAAGCTCAGGCTGGGATTGTAGTTGACACAGTAAATTAGCTGGTCTTGAAAATAAGCACGTTTTACTCTTGAATATCTCCAATTAGTCACATCCAAAATATCTTAGTAATTCAATGGTATCTTCACATGTCACCCTAGAAACTGTGTGAAGGCCTTGGAAACCATCAGCCCAAACTATATGGCTATCTTTCTTTATTTTGATATTTTAATATGAGTGTAAGCTTTGCAGTTGTTACCAATATCCTCAGTTCCCCCCTAAATCTTTTCTTCAGTGTGTTTCATTATACTATTAAAGAAACTTTGAAACAAGATAACATGAAATGAAAACTGTATTAATATAATTTTGATTGCATTAATTTCCTGAAAATCTCCTATAAAATACTTTTAAAATCTACTTTTTATTATAAAAACAAAGGGAAAAGCATTCTAGCATTTTTAGTCAAAGAAGAGCTTATTAGGAATATAAATTCGTGGGTTTTTTTGCTAATATTTTGGCTTCATAATTTAACAGACTGATTTGGCTGGTCACTGCTGTACCCTCCTTCCTCCCTTCCCATCCAACAGCACTGCAATACTGCAAACTAATGTTCCAGTTAGAAAAAGCATTTGAGGGTTGCTGGGTAGGATATAAGTGTACTGGAAAATTGGTTGGGCACTTTTGGGGTTTTCACTGCCTGTATCGTCCTTCCTTATCGTCCACCTCGTTGCCTTCCTTTCCTAGGTTAACTCTGCTCCTACATTTGGGACTTCTTTCCTTTTATGCTTAGTAGCTGTATAATTCAGTCTTCCTAAGGATGAGTAATGCGCCTAACACTGTTTTTCATAACTACTGCCCCTTATGAACTGCCTCTTTCTTCTTTGTTCTTAGCCTTTGAAGCTCTCATTTCACTGATTTTCTATTTCTGACATCTCAGCTAGTCCTGCTGTGTGTTTTCCCTCCTGCTCACATATCATTCATCACCCTCTTGTATTTCACCTTATTTTGTTATGTTACTTTACTTGTATCCCAGGGTACTTGCAGCTTACCTGTGAATATAGCACTTCTGCTCTCCTCTGCCACTTGCTCTTTTGATAATTTAACGCAACAACAGGCATTCTAACAATAATAATGTAATGAAATCTACAGATGTGTTGGAAAACATGTGAACAAACAAGCAATGCTCATTCAAATGGAAACTGCTTAGTTGAAAAGAGAATAAAATCTGCCCTACTGAAATCACCAAAAGAAGCAACATTTAATATTGTATTTTACAATATTAGGTTCACTACTGTGTTTGTAGAAGCAACTTAAAAAACAACCAAACAAACCTTGATTACGGTATAGCTACAGTATAGCTTTTACATGTAAAAGCACTACCAGAAATTGGAACATTGTACAAATTCACAAAACAGAGCACAAAGCCAATATTTTTTTTTTGTAAATGCACTTTAAAAAGTACTGAAACTAATGATTTAATCCTCTGCTGTGTGGAGTGCCTCCTGGAGGGTGCCAAGTGCCTTCAACTCCTAAGTCTTTCTGTCTCTCTTCAAAAGCATTGGAAAATTGAGCTATAAAGCAGTAAGGTACTTCTTTAAAAATAATGCTTTATGTCTGACTTGAAGAGAAATCTTTCAAAGAAGGAATGAAAGCTACTGCTGAGACATTCTTGACAGAAAAGCAAGTTGATTCAAGTGGCCAGTACTTATGTTTTTGTGATAACAGTTCATCAGATCTGGATAATCAAAAATAATGGAAAAGGAAATAAAGGGGAAAAATACATTGCAGCTAAATGGAGCTTTGAACCAAGCCCAGAATTTGTGAAGTTTGACAGGATGTGAAAGTTTGAGATTTTATAGTTCTCCAGAAAGGCTACTTTATCTGAAAGCCACTGATTCCATAATGGTAATTTTAGAGAAAAACACTTAATTTTTTTTGGTTTTCAGATAACATTTTACAGCGATCCATCACTTCCAAATTCATCTTTTATGTCACATTACTTTACAAATGTAGGAGAAATGGTTGAAAAGCAGATGATAAAGAGGACTTTAAGCTTTAAAAGTATATAAAAGACTGGCATGGTGAAGACACTTGCTGCCTCCTACTTTGGTATGCCATACTTGAATCTTCCAAGCATGTAAGAGAAAGGTTTCTGATTCAATTCACAACCACCAATCCCTACATCACTTCAATTCTAATGCATAGGAGACATGAGCTAAGGAGAACAGGCAGGCAGAATACATCTTTTGGGATAAGCTAATTTGCATACATCCTAAATAATATTATTAGAGACATTGCTTTGGCAGTGCATACACATATATTTGCATAGATCTTGGAAGCTATTAAAGATCTAGCCTAAAATATCTACTCTTGAAAACTGAGCCTTCGTTTTTCTGTTCTTACAAACTATCTCTATTCAAATGCTTAACCATTGCATACATGCTGAGTCATTCTTGAATAAAGAACTTTTACATTTCCTTTACTGGATCTGTCCTTTCTTTAGTCTCACTAGAAGCCTGAAAAATGTGTGATGAGCAGAAATCCTGAGTTACCAAAAAATCCTAAGAAAAAATGATGGCTCATATTTTAATTTTTTTTTAAAAAAGAATTTGCTTTCAGATGAAGACATGAGTGCTATGCTGAATGATCTTCATTCTCACAGAGCGGGAGAACATGAGGAGGTCCAATAGAACCTTGCAGAAGATTATATGCTATAGCTCCGTACTTTGGGCACAAAGACATTCACATATGCTAGTCACGCTCAATGAAACGTGTCTGTTTTTCCCTACCAGAGTAAATGTGGTCATTATTTTAAATCAAAATTTATTATATGCATATCCAATGTGCAACTAGTCTCTTAGAAATAACTCGTACTGGATCTAGTATTTTAAATCTCTCAATCTCTAGTTCACAAGAAATTTGAATGAAATAATAAGATATTCAAAGGTCAAAGGTCAAAGGAACATCTCGTAACAAAAAGCTTCTAATATAGTATCAGCTAAAATAATTTTGTACTTAAAAATCAGACTATATATGCCACCTAAATATGCTTTCTCTAGCAGTAATATCCAAAAATGGTATTTGGTATGTTTAAATCACACCTCTTTACTAGGGTTGAAAATAGCAATCCCATTATCATATAATAACAATTAGGTTAAAACATAAATCATCCCGATGATTTTCCAATACACGTCACTTCTATGTTTTCAAAGGGAGAAGAATGTAGTGTAATGTATTTTATTTTTTTACTGCATTAACACACCAAAGTAGAATATACTATGCCATGATTTTCTATGATTTTCTGGATCAAAAGTATTCTAGAAAAGATTTCTGGGTACTGACAAATACTGCAAAAATAATGTCTGAATAAGTACTTCAAAGGACTTTGAAGAACTTACACCTGAAAAATAAGACAATATGAATTGAATACAGTTTAGTAGTAAAACTTCATGATTTGAAAGTTCTCTTTCTCATTCAACCAAATATAGATCTTGCATGTTTCTATGCCCTTCTGTCAACACTGCACATCACAGAGAGCCAGGGGCATTAATGAGTACTGATTTCCGTATGTTTCTTTCAGGAATGACATCCATAGATATTAAGGTCTATTGATCTGCATCAATAGCTCTTGATCTCAAAAGGCATTGATGTCTATGGATTTCAATAGCTATTGATAGGGATCTATCTCATTAGGAATCAAGGATTAGGGATTGATAACTATTGAAAGGTCTCCCTGTCAAAAGTCTGGATCTCAGTTCACCTTTCAAGTGACACGACTATCAGCACTGTTTGCTCTGGTTACTGGGAGACATCAATAACTATTAATTTCCATACCTATCAGTAGGGATCAAAAGCAAGAATCATCAGTAACTCTTGGTGCTTCCTGATATCTATGCCTATACCTAGGCACAGGAGCTGTCAATAGCAAAAGGCATCTACAGTTTCTGTACTGAGGACAATTTTCCTCTGGTTGGCATCAAAGCAGTATTGACATGAATATCTCTCATTATTGAGGGGCATTAATGCCTGTTGATAGGCATACCTATTGATAGGAATTGATATTAATTGTCAGGAGAAACCTGGGTAAAGAACTTAAAAGCAATAAGAACAAAAAAGACTAAATGAATAAAGCAAACATCACAGCCCAAAACATAATTAAAGGAACTCCTCATTTTATTTGTATATCTTTGGCCTCTGTCAGAGAACTGACTAGGTTTGTTCGGTCTGGGATAGAGGAGACTGAAATAAGATATAATAGAGATTAATCAAAAGCAAATTAGCACAGGGAAAAGACTAAGGAATGGTTGTTTGTTATTTCTTCCAATACCAGAATAAAGAGGCTTCAAGTGAAACCGTCATTTTGGGAGCAATAAACATAAAAATTATTTCTTTTTGTAATCTTATACTGAAATGGGATATGCTTGGTAACGGGAAATTGTTGGAATCTAGAAGTGTAGTTGTTAATATTTTATGCATGCTTGTACAACTGGAGAACGAGTTTTGCCAAACTTCATGGACAAATAAATAAAAAAAACCTCTCCAAAGTCATGCAATTACAATGTCATTACTTTTAAAGTATCAATATAATTTGTGTTAGAAATCTCAGCACAAACATAACTTCTAACTTATGTATCTCAGTTGTAAAGGGAAAGAGGCAAGATCTCATATAACTCTAATCTTGAAATCTTCTAATAAAAGATTCTTCCTCATATCCACAGGTATCTCTTAAATATTATTTTAAAATGTTTATTATCAATACTACCAAAAATTCACAAATTGCTGCAGGGTTATTTTTCCTCTGATGAACCTCTGAAGAATAAATATCTGAAATCATTTACGACAAATCCATCACTAATTATATCCGATTCATACTCATCTCCTTTGTGGTAACTGGATGAATGAAAGAATTGAGTGTATCATAAAGAGGGTTCAACCCCTCAAAAATGTGCTCATATCCACCAAGAACAGACATATATAAATTTATTACTGACTGTACAAAACTTTTCATGAAAATATCCAACTAGATCAGTATTGCTCCTAAGGACTCCTGATTGCTTGCATCTATTAGAATGAGGATTGATTAGGGAAGAACAAACACATAAGGAATGTAATGCAGCCTTTCATGTAAGTTCAGCTATGTAATCTGTATAAGCAAAGAGTCCAAGAAAACATCCTTGACCAGTATTGATCAACACTGATGAACCACAAATCAAACAATAGATCATATTTTTTCTGCCTTCTCTTTTCTCCTTCATTGATTCAAAAAAGCTTAGTCATAGGATGATTAAAGACTTCATAATGCACTGCACCATCAGTTACTATCAGAGAAAGCATATATGAATAACTGGTATTGCAATATCATATTATCTAACTTTCTTCCTGAGTATTAGTTTAACACTTTAAATTAATTAATGAAGTGTCAGAATGTAAAGAAACCTCTTCCTTATACGAAAATCTGTTTCAAAAACAGATGTCATACATTTTCACATACATGACAATACTACAATGTCAGGGAAAATGTTTGAAAATAGAGTAAAATATAAAAGCCAGTTGTTACCACAATGTGGCTGACATATTGTTATTCAAATCCTTAGAATTCCTACTAAGTGTGTGTTGTGCAAAAAGTTAAATTCCGCAGAGCCCTTGGATCTGAAACCAGCATGATTCTAGGGGAAGTGCACAATAATAGATTCACTGTTAAGAGGTTTATTTCAGTATTCATCCAAAAATTTATTATCCTCAGTTTCCTCTTGTAATTTCTAGTAAGACATTCAACTTTTGTAACTAAAAATGATTTTGCTGGACATAAAATTATACATTCCTTTAAGAATATATTCATGAAATTCATATTCAGGAAGCAGTAATGGATGGTCAAGAATTGTTTTAAGTTGATAATTGTTAGTTATTTTTAAGTCTATGAGTAGAACAGTATTTTTTTTTTCTTTCTTGAACAGGAGTTTTATGTATCTTTTTAATAGATTCATCTTCAATGACATCAATCTCCTTTGATAATTTTTTAGAACAAATTGTATTTCTGGCGGAGAAAGAAAAAAAAAGGAAAATATAAAAAGAAATAATGTACCCATTCCCTTCTTCTGATAGCCATCTCTTGTTATAATTTTATCTCACACTTAACTATCCACTTACACAAATAGCTGGTTTCTGCCTTTAGCATTATTTTCTCATTTCCCGCACAACCCTGACTAATGAAGACAAGTTGCAGGCTGGTTTTGCTCACTTTAGAACAAAATGACTATCACTATTTTTGTAAGACCAAATGACTACTCTTAATGTATTCTACAATCTTGAAAATATTTCCCTTACAATGAAATAAAACATCAACTACAGTGAAGAAAGAAAGAGAAATAAAATTTGTTTGCAACCTCAATTTCCAGATTATCACATTTTCCTTATGGTCATATTGTATTATAGCTTTGTTAATTACAGATTAGTTAATGTTTATAGAGTCCCTTAAGATGAGAGGAAAATGCTAATTATTATTGACTGTAAAAGTGTTATCATTGTGGGACTTTTCCGTTAGCAAATATAAAACATTTTGTTAGGCCACTGAATATATTCTCCTGTATCATAGTAACAGTTGTCTTTTGTTAGTTATCTATATGGATTATTTTGCTCCCATTGCCACAAAGTTGAATATTATATATTGTGATATTTAATACTTTTGGTTACACAATATCTATAAACTTGAGATTTTTAAATTATTTTTAGAAGAACATTTTATGATAGAAGTGTTTTATATAAAATGTAAATACTAACTCACAAAATCATATACTAAAATTTTAGACACTAAAGTTCTTAACTGAATATCCAAAACCTAATTAAGCTTGAATAGCTAAAGTCCATCAGGATGCAAATTTCAAGCATTAAATTTCTTTAGGTGCCTTAAGACCTTCTTCTGATTATGTCCAAAAGTGTTTCAGCCTAAGTATTTTGGCAAGGCAAGCATACTAAGCACTGATCTACAGGGCCAAAGTAAAATTCTTTAAGATCACTATGCAGATCTTTTCCAGACTATCTTCCTGATGCAGGCTACTCACTAAAAGACTCTTTTGGGAGACAGAGCTTCCAATCTACTTGGATAAAAGTGAAACATTTAACCCAGGCCTCTCTGAGCTGAAAAGAATATTAGGTATTTAATTCCAAATTTGTCATGACACTTAGAATTCTAAAGTTGGGCTGCTACTTAAGCACCAAGAAATGAAGGATGTATATCCCTCTCTTCAGCATCTTACCTATTTAAACCAATCTTTTATGCTAGCCTGCTTGACTTTGTGAACTCAGGACTCTGAAACCTCTCTTTCTTCTCCTCTTGTAGCAAATCAATTCTAAATATTTACCCAAGTTCTTGAAATTATTGAAAAAGAGTGGGTACTCAAGGTCAACTTTCTTGATTCTCCTTATCTCAACGCTGTCTTTCTTTTTGCCCTGGCAGAGATGAAGCATGAGAGTAACACAGATATGACTGTCTAGATATCTGACTGCCTACGTCTAGGTAAATAATTTTCTGGACATCTATGTATATGGGGGAAAATAATGTTAAGTTTGTGCTCCAGTATTATGTCATTTTTGAATAAGGAATAAGACCACTTTTAACACAGTATGTCTAAATATATTGTTAACAATTTGAAACTGAAATTCACTTATAATTATATCTACTAGTGCAGAATAAGTGGGCAAGACAAATGAGGGATATAATGCCAATACTTTTTTACAAAGAGTTTGCTATTTAACTGATAAAACAACAGGGTTATTTAATTTACAAAATTTACCTAGAATATAGAAATTTTTGAAGGAAATTATCATCACTTGTAAATAAGGACTTAGAAAGTCTCTCTTTCTTATCTTCTCTCTTTATGTATTTCTGACTAATTTGACAGGATGGTGTTACTTTGGGGGCAACCAGGCATAATGCAAAACTTCATTTTTAAACATATTTTCATTTTATCTAAAAGCCAAGTTGCTTTTAATCTCTAGTTGGCATAGGATTTAATCCTACAGCCACTGAAGTCTGTTCATTGGTCAGAGGAATAGCTCATCTAGAGTGAATTTTTTTGGTTGCATTTCCTTGCTTTCCTTAACTTGTCCTGGTAATCAAAAAGATCTTCGCAAAATTGGGCCAAATTTATCTATTATTGTAAAATAAGCAGCCCTAAGTTATATAGTCTGAAGTGGTATAGTATATTGAAACATTAGAATTACTTTTATCATTTATGATAATGATCATTTTAATGATCATTTTGTTATAGAAATGAATAAGATTTGTTTTGGCCAGAAAGCTGTTCATGAAAATAAAAGAAAAAAATAGGGTATAGTAGCATTTTTAATCATAAATAACATTTTTAACCATTGTCTTTACCTTTTCCCTCATGTGCAAGCTCATTTACTCTCCATCTACAATCACATTCCATATCACAAATGTTTGTATTTCAGCAATGGACTTTTTGGAATACATAAGTTCAAAAAAAAGAAAAGTCCTGAAAGTACTTTTAAAGCATTATATTTGTGTTTCTTTATGTATATTATTTTTAATACCAGTTATCAAAATGACTGTTACTTTAAAGAAACAATGACTTTCATATTTTTACTATCTAAATAACACAGAATCCTCCTCTATGGAGAAAAGTATTCTGAAGGCTAAATATAGTTTCCTTTTTGAATGAGCTTGTCAGTTTGCTTTAATTCTGGATTTAAACACATTAATGCAAAGTACATTAGAGCCCCTCCACTTGAAGATTAAGCTGAAACTAAAATTAGTTGAATGTCTCCTTTGAAGCAAAGGTAAACACTAATCAAAAATGTTTTGAAATAGTCTTAATGGTAATGGTGCATATTTATAAGATTGACTAGTTCGTTTTCTAAATAACAAATAAGTAAGAAGCTGATGAAGGTCAAACACCAAAGAAACATGTTACCAATAAGTTGGTAGACTTATAAAAACCAGGAGACATGAATGGTATTGAACCTATGATTACAATAAATCAATATTATTTGAAATACAATAGATAGAGAACACTGAAATTGCAGTATTCCTAAATGTCATGTTCTCTCCCTATACCATTTTCTGCTGTGTATTATAATTTGCTGCATTCTGCTTTTTGTCAACTTCTAGACCTCTGAGTTTACTTTGAAAAGATGATATGGTGTAAAACACACTCAGCAAAAACAAAGTATTCTGGAGGAATTAAATATAGTACCAGCCACCAAATGTGGCAGCAAGTTTCACTACGTTACTTCAGATAAAATTTTCTGCCTACTTGCTTCCCTTGTTACCTATGACTAGTGTTAAATTCGTTTCAGGAAAGGAGTAAAAAAAGATATGCCATCAAATTCTGTCACCTTATCCTTCCATCAAATTTTACAATTGGCACTTTGAAATATAGTGATTGTATAAATTATCACAGATTTGCATGTCCTGCCAAATTTTGAAATTTCTTACTATTCTTATAATATAAGTTATTTGGACAAATTGAATTTGGTTTCAACTTTAGGAATTAACAAATTGATTTTAGAGAGGAAGTGTTGTTTTGAAGAAAAATAATGCATGAATTTTTTAGACCTATTCTCTTCCTGAAGAATTGCATTTTTATGGGTCAGCTTCTTATAAGGTCAGATAGAGTGTCCCAAACAGGAACAATGTATATGGGAAACTACTTTATTTATCATAACGGAGACCTTTTTCTTCAGAGATCATTTTTATTAAATGTTCTTATTATTATTGAGAGTAAGCCTGGGAGACACAGCAACTGGAGGCTAAGTTGGGGAACAGGAGCACAAATCTTCACTATTGATTTCATTGAGGGAGGCTTGGTGAGTGAATGAAGAACTCGTTAATCTTTAGACCGAGGGAGAGAAACTGAAATTTTGTGAGTTACGCCACTGTATGATGAGATATCTTTCGACTTTTAGACCTGTCTGGGATGGGTTCATCATGGGATGAATTTCATATAGATAAATATTTAGGGCTTCCTTGAACTTGATACCAACATTCTTCTGGGTTTTGTTTTTATGTTTATTTTGAAATTAAATCAGGCTCTAATGAAATAAATATTCAATATTATAGATCTCCTAGTTTTTCAAAAATTTCCTGGTAAGAAGACTGAACCTGTGTGGCAAATAATTCAAATGATTTATTTTCTACGTGCATCAGCTAAATTTTATTATTAAATACTTTTATTATACTTAAAAATAATTGAGCTCTTTTCTTCCCTTGGTAATGCTATTTAAATCTGTATATATTTCCTATAGCAACATCCTAAAACTTGCAGTTTCATTATCTTTCTTTTGCATATAAAGTCATAGTAAGCCACAAAGTATCTAAGTCTAAAAAGCATTTTAAAACAAGTTGCAGAATGACAGAGTGAAGTACTTAAAGCATCAGTTGAATCTGCAGAGGGTAAATTGTCCTTGAAAGACATAAAGGCAGCTTAAAGGGGAATTTATAATCTCTCTCTGGGGTTTGACAATATTAATTTGTCTCAACCATTTTAGAAGCCCTGGCCACAGTGACACTTTCTTAGGTGCATTCTAATAAGGTGATGCTGTCTCATTAAACTAAATGGCATTCAGAAGAGAACAAGACAATAACTCAGAAGCAATTGTCATGGAATACAGGCTGAAAGGATGTTAAAAAATGACAGTCACATGTAGCCGGTGAGACCAGAATAATTATCCTGTAAACAAACCACAACACACTTTGGATGTAGTGATATTATATTTCAAACTGGTATATAGTACTGCATTGCACTGCTTTCTCAAGTAGGCTAGTGTCATGAACTGCTGACAGGTCAAGTTGGTCATTGCATTTCCAATATAGTGGATGCTACAGTGTCATTCTAACCTATAGACAGCTACTACCGGACTGACTACTGTCATATTCTTAGAAACAATCATTTTAGGAAGTATTGGGTTTCCTTCCAGAAGGTATGTATAATTTAAGCAGATCATGGCAGCAAGCAGATTGAACTCCTTCCTTGGAATACTGGAAAAGAATGATTCACAGATATATTGAGGGTTCGACATATCAGACAGAAAGAAGATCTAGAAAGTGTAGGGTTTTTTTCTTTCCACATGGTAGAAGGGGAAAAAAACACCTAAGAACCAAACTTTGTGTCAGAATGAAAAGAAGGCTGAACAGAGTAATTTAGTGAAAGTTATCTTTACCCAGCAGTGAGGAGAGTAGCTGCTACAGAAACATTTTCTCTTTTGTTGACTAGCATAAGGCTGGTCTACACCTCTTCAATTTATTAAGGCTTTCTCAAAGTCATTTCTTCAGATCCTAAGATAACTGCTGTTATGTTATCACGTGATTTCACAGGACTTTCTCCATAGAAAACAAGTAAACTACTGGGAACCTAAATAACCCGTGCTTTCCTTTTAGAGATCAATGTCTCAAGACAAATATTCTGGGAAGATTTTTATTATACCCTGTTACTCTAGCATCAAATTGCCAAGATAAGCAGCAGTGCTTCTGCCTTACAGAGTAGTAACACAACTAAGAAAATTACTCTAAGCAGGATGAATCAAGCTGTAGACAAGTATTTGAGAGTATTTTATTTTAAACTAGTGAGGAAATTCAGGCACACCACTTTCTCTTTTTTTTTTTTTTTTTTTTTTTTTTTTCTTTATTTTAATTTTTCTACTCTTGATCTCTATGGATTGTGGATAGTTACTAAAAAGCTATACATAATCAACATGGGCTCATATGCATATCAGTGAACTAGATCTCTCCCAGAGATTCAAAGAGAAGAATGTGCTAGATTATTGTTTCATCCTGAGGGGCAGGAAGTTGCACGTGTATTGTGCTTGTAAGATGTCAAACACATACAAATATTTGTACTGGTGGCCAGCGACAGGACGAGGGGTAATGGCCACAAGCTGAAGCATAAGAAGTTCTGTCTCCAGGTGAGGAGCAACTTCTTTACTGTTAGGGTGACAGAGCAGTGGAACAGGCTGCCCAGGGGGCTTGTGGAGTCTCCTACTCTGGAGGTCTTCAAAACCCACCTGGATGCCACCCTGTGCCACATGCTCTAGGTGTGCCTGCTTGAGCAGGAAGGTTGGACTAGATGATCTGTAGAGGTCTAGATATTAGAATCAATCTACCAAAGTCAAGACGGTTTATCCTGATTCAGGTAGGGATTCTGGTTAGCGCTTCCTGCAAGAAATAAAACAATTCCTATCTCCTACATACCTGCAGGAAGTTCAAGATACCTGCAGTAGGCAGAACTACAGCAAACAAGGAGTTGAGATAGATCTTGCTCCACTTGAAAGGAACAAGCCAGAATCAGCTACCATTTTGGTCTCGTCTGTTTCCTAGACTCTTTTTCGAAAGATCCTGCATGAAAACTGATGGTATTCCCAATCATGGCAGTACAGTCTGTAAAGAAAGAACTTATTTAAGGAAATCAAAATCTTATGGCAGCTATAGGTCAAAAGGCATATGTTATATTATGTGGAAAACTATGGGAATTTCACGCACTGCTTACAGTACAGCATTCAGTACAGTACAGCTATCTCCATGAGATCTCACCAAGAGGTCTCCATGAGACCAAAATTCCAAACAATTTTAACATATGTGACATATAAACAATTTATTTATGCACAAAGAATGAGTAAATTCTGGATTTTTAAGGAAAATAGGCTATTTATAATGCAGCACTATGTAATAGCATCTCTTTAGCAATAATAGCAATGATATTTCCATCTAAACTCACACAATTTTGATTTCCTTTTTTTTTTTTTTTTGTAGTGGAAATTCCACTATATACCTTCAAGAAGTTACTCCTTACTAATCTGCTGAACTGCTGAGTCTTCTACTATTAACTTTCTTCTTTCCAAATTCCACTTTTACATCACAAAGTCCTTTTCCAGTAGAGACTGACATACATTGGTATTTTACATATAAATAACACATAAATAGTGGAGTGTAACCTCCTTCTTGGGTTTACTTGCAAATATAAATTCTACTGCTAGTCATAAGCAATGAGTATAAGGAAAGAATATGGAAAACATTTGAAAGTGAGAAACATAAACAACCAATTTCATTTTCATCTATTTTAAAGTTTATCATAATTTGTAATAATTCTTATTACAAATTTTAGAAAAATAAAATTTTTTGCCTTACTCTTTTATTTGACTAGAAATACGTAGTTGCAGAGCAAACAAGAAGAAAAGGAATGAACCAGAACAGAAGATAGAAGTATTTCTTCTCTCTTCAGAGCCTGATGACAAGATTTCATCTCATACAACCAGTGTTGGTTTAAGGAAGCATTCAGCTACCAAGTGTCCTTTGCTCTAGCACCTCAGGATCTTCAAAATGTGTGCTTTCTGATTGTGCACGTATGCAATGTAAGTCTTTAATGTATGCCTACATGACTAGAAGTTATATCTATTTGATGCTTTTTAGAATGAGTCTAAGTGCATTATCTAGTGCATTTTTTTAGTTTCTAGCCTTTCATTTGTCTAGGTAGCTGGATGCAAACCAGCTGCAAGCCAGCATCCAGCAGTTAGAACTAATGTGTTTGTGGCCAGGTTATTATCTCGTGCCCAATAAGATAGCAATAGATCTGTGTGGCTTCTGATTCAAGGTCTGTTTACGCAGGTGGGGCACAACTACATAGCTGATTCGTGTCTGGGCAACTCCGTACAGCTGTCTGCAAAACCAAGTAAATCTGCTGCTCCCTGGTCATGTACAAGCAATAAATGGCAAATGAGTGATGTGATACAGCATACAATTTGTGCATAGTAAAAACATCTCTGGAAACAAGACTTGACTGTATTTGCAAAACCTAAGGAACTATAATATAGCCAGAAGCACTCACATGGAAACATCAAGGTGCTGCTGCAAAATAGACCCATTTTATTTCTGTATCTCTCAGACTGTACCCACCTGCAATATAGCTCGTATGGGAGAGGAAAATCCCTACAGTAGTTTGTTTATGTCAGCCAGATCTCTCAATATGCTGTATGGGCAGCAGCAGGTGAGGCAGCGTGGAGTCCTCAGTCCAGGAAAGGTTGGTTGTTTTCTAAGTCAGTTAAGGAAAGAATCCCAGACAGGAGACAGCAATTGATGCATGTTCCCCATGAGTGTGAGTCTCTGAGGAAGCCAAACTAATAGCATGAAAGCTGGTAGTTACAGGAAATGAGTTACTGCAGGAAGTGACAAGAACCTCCCAATCTCCTTCCCAACCCTCCTCCACCTCCTCCAAAAAAGAGATATTTGTGGACAGTATGGTAAACTTAGAAGAATTATTTTCTACATAATCCTTCCTCAAAGCATTCTACTTGACTCTAGTCACAGTGAGATTGTGTTGTTCCTATCAGATCATGGTGATAACCCAAAGCCCAGCTATTTAGGAGGAGTGGAGGGGATACAGACATACACTTTCCAAGAGGAAGGAGGAAGCACCAGCAAATGGGTCATTCAGAATAAGTTCTGCATTTAAATGCAAAAGGTTGCATCTTTTTGTGTGATTTTTTTTTTCAGTTTATTAAATTATCGATTCCTTTCTCTTTTGGAGAGTAATTTAAATGACCCACACAGTTTATAAATATCACATTAATGCATGTATGTCATTGGTGACATTGTAGTAGTTAAAATACACTGCTCCAGAAGCTCCAGAGATTCTCCAGCCTTAACTCTTACTGTCACTAATCTATTGCCTAAAATAATTTTTCCACTCTCCTGGAAGCACAAAGAAGTTGAAAACAATATGCAAGCTTTATTTGCTAAGAGAACTGTCATAAACTATAGAACAACAACTCTGAACACCATGATAAATCAGTAGATAATGGGGTTTTTTTTGTATTTATGAACACAATAAAACAGACCAACATGCTTGGCTCGGAGCAGCTACCTAATTTTGCAAAATTGAAGACATCTACCATTTACATAGGAATGTACCTGAACAATAATAAATAGGGCTAACTCAAATTCTCTATGAACCTCAAATGTTTCAGATGCCTGTTTCAAAGGCTAGAAGCTAAACTCGTTTTTAAAAACTACCATAGCTCTAAGTGTACGATTTGCATCTTTATGTGTGTGAACCTGAGAACCCTTCTGAATTTTCTACTAGGAATGAAGACTACATTTTGGCTCTTTTGGACAGTGTGAAGCATTAACAATTTTTATTTCTCCAGAACTCTCTCTCCTGCTGGAAAAGAAGTAAAGGATCCTACAGACTTTTGTCCATTCAGTTCCAGCATATAAGTTAGCTTTAATTAGACAGATTCACAGATTCACAGAATATTTAAGGTTGGAAGGGACCTCTACAGATCATCTAGTCCAACMTTCCTGCTCAAGCAGGCACACCTASAGCATGTGGCACAGGGYGGCATCCAGGCGGGTTTTGAAGACCTCCAGAGTAGGAGACTCCACAACCTCCCTGGGCAGCCTGTTCCACTGCTCTGTCACCCTAACAGTAAAGAAGTTGCTCCTCACCTGGAGACGGAAGTTCTTGTGCTTCAGCTTGTGGCCATTACCCCTCGTCCTATCRCTGGCCACCAGTGAGAACAGCTTGTCCCCTTCCTCCCTGCATTCTCCCTTCCTGAACTTATACATATTAATCATATCCCCTCTGAGCTATCTCTTCTCCAGAGAAAACAGGCCCAGCTCACTCAGCCTCTCTTCATACAAGAGATGTTCCATTCCCTTAATCATCCTGGTTGCCCTTCTCTGGACCCTCTCCGGAAGCTCCACGTCCTTCCTATACTGGGGTGCCCAGAACTAAACTAGACACCTGTTGGCTGATCAAGAATGGCAGAGAACTCCCGCTTTCAGGTAGGAAGACAGAATAGTACTAAATTACAGAGACAGAAGAACATTGGTGATCAGAGAATGTTCAATTTTAGAAAAAGTCATGCAAGGGTGAAGAGCTATTCATACCCTTTAAGTGCACACCTCAGACTTCCTCTCAGACCTCATCTATTTATTCCAACTCTCTCAGGTGCCTGAGATGTCCAAGTATTCATTTTTAGTTGGATTGCTAAGGAGTTGAAAGAGGGCAAGTGCAGAGAGCAGGCCAGGTAAGTCTGGATGACCCGAAGTAAACAGCCAAAATATTACAAGATCTCTCATCACTGGTGAAAATGCTTCATCATTGAAGAAGGCATACTGATTAGTTTTCTGATAGCACAAACACAGTAAAAAGGACATATCAGATCTGAGTTTGGTCTCATTAATAAAAAAAAAAAAAAAAAAGAAAGAAATATATCCTCAATATGTATGTGAAACAATTAATGTTTGTTATTCAAGTGCACAAAAAGCACTTAAAAAAAAAAAAAAAAAGTGAATGTGAAACTAAGTGGCAGCATCCAGGCCCAGAGATAAGAAACATGTTTAGACAAGCTGCTCAGAAGCCTGTGTTTTTGCAAAATGCTTTATTTTTACCAGCTATGCCAAAGGAAAACATTCTGTTCCTGTTGCCTTTTACCTCTGTGTAAGAGAAATATTTCCATTTGATTTTGAGAGGTATAGGTATTTGTTTACTTGTTTATTTGGTTTTGTTTTCTGAAGACTGTTATCTTTTTTTTATATCACTTAACTGGCACCTGTCTACTAGCCTGGTTGGTAAATTAGAAAAACCTAGAAAAAAAACATGAAGCATAATGAGTAATGTTATTGATGTGCTGTATTCTATACAGGAAATAAATGTTCCACAACTGAAAGAATATTTAAGCTCGCTACTCTACAGCATTAATAAGCCATTGAAACAAAATGTTTTTCAACAATGTTCACTAACTCTGTATGTGTAAGGAATTATGACTCCATCTCAGGTAACCATTTGTAATTCCTGTCTTTTTAATAGAAATCACTGTATAACAGGAGACTGTGGCTGCAAAAGCACAAGTGGCACAGGGTGAAAAAGAGTACCAGCAAAAGAAGTACCAGCATAAGATAGCCGTACCATTAGATGAAGGATAGACATATCTCTTCTTGTTTCCGCTAGTGCGCTATAGCGAATGTCTAACAAGGAGTTTAAAACAGGACAAGGATGCAATGGCATTTCACTTAACTTTCCTCCAGTTTTTAGCTACTTGCATCTCAAGGATGTCTAGCAAGAAATGTTTTGTTTTTTTACATGTAATAGCTCTGGATTTTTTTCCATTAATGTTTTGAACTAAGTTTCCAACTTAAATAAACTTGTACCATCCACAGCAACCCATGGTAAGGACTTGCACAGAAAGAAGCATCATCTTTTGTTTGTTTTGAACCTGCTAGTTTCAGTCAATATAGTAATTCCTGTGTTAAAAAGGAGACTGAACCTATTCCTCTCTATAGCACTCATAATTTTGATAAATATCAAAAAAAAAAAAAACACATCCCATCAAATCTTTTCCAGTTGACTTAATTGTTCCTCACACAGGAGCCTTTCTGAGTGTTTGCCCATCCTTGATGTCCTTTTCAATTCTACTCTGTTCTTTTGACAAGGATGGAGGAGGGCAAAGCTGTAAACAGGATCTGAGACACTGATCACAGAGGCACTGGAGAGCTTCTCAGGGAATGGTGAGGGAAGATGAGGTGTTTTGGAGGGCACTTAAGAACTGCACTCTTCTGTTTATACAGCAATAGTATTCTCAAATTCTCATTGACGTTTTGTTTAAACCTTGAGGAAAACAGCCCAAGTCTTAGGTGGTCCTAGCAACCAAGTGTAGATGTAAAACCATAAAGGATATAGCCAGAAATTTGTTCCTAGAAAATGTTCCTAGAAATTTACACATTTATTTCTTAATAAATTAGGACATTTATTTCCTACACATTTATTTCCTAATGGGTCGCTCTTTTGTATCAATCAGTTGTGGTGGGAATGGAGCATTTCAGCCTGATCTGCTACAGACAGAAGGACTAAAAAAACCCTAATGGACTAGTTTTATGACAATGAACTCAATTAAACTGACTTATGTTTGCTTGAAAGCAAAGTAAACAGGATACTGCAAACTTGTAGATTTGCCTTCTAACTTCTAATCTGCCTTTTTTGTTGTTTTGTTTTGTTTTGAAAAAAAGAGGAAATGTCACAACCAAGTTACTACTTTTTTTTTTTTTAATTGAGATTCAGGGTTTTGGATAGGCCTGTTCTTTACAGTTCCCTCAGCATAGCTATAACTGAGTTCACAAATGCATACTGAACTTCCTTAAATGAGGCTGTCTGCATCATTAGCAGTAATGCCCTTAAACCGAGCAACCCTAAGCTGCATGGATCCTTAACTAAATGTCTTGCCACAAGAGGCTTTCATTAGAATTCTATATTTTAGAAGCTCTTAGTGAGAGCTCCTTGGAAGAAGGTGTCCTTAAAATTGCATCCTTGAAAAACACCTCCTTAATGTTAATTATATTAGGAGGGAGTAGGATAATGAAAAGAAATGTTTAAAGTGGCAAGGATGAAAATGATGTGCTAAGCATGTTCAAACCCATATAAAATGGTTTCTTACTGAGAATTAATGAACAACATTAGGACTTCAGACCAGCTGTTAAAGCCACCATTTCTAACGAAAGCAAGATTCTATGCAGTGTTTCAGTCCAGCAGATCCAGCAGCTCTACTGAAATGTAGGCTTGAAGATTCTGCTTTCAGATGCATGTGAACAGCTAATGACTTTTTTCATCCATGAGTTAGGGAAATGTCATTTATTTTTGTGTATCTAAAAATCTGTTTTCTAAATAATTTGGCCTAAAATTTTAAAAAAGTAATATATAGTAAGGATAGCAAACCCTGTAATAGTTAATAAAACAGATACTTAAGAAAGGAGTTAAGAGTAAAAATTAGTTGAATCTTGTAGTGTTTGTGGTTTGCATTTTGATTTTTAAGTTTGAAATATCCTATTTCAACACACAAGAGAAGCATTCAAACTTAAGAGACTGAAGCAAAAATATGAATAATTTCTACATAAGTCTAAAATGTCTTTTGAAAGACTAAAAGGAAACTATTATGGTTTGAACAAAATATACAGAAAAGTAAAATGCATGAACAGTGTAATAAATGGCTAGAAAGGGAATATAAGAATTAGATTGCTCTAAGATGATGCATTTATAGTGTCATTGCTGAGCTTAGCTGTCTAAACTGGCAGTGAGGTGATGCCTGAATGTGTAATTCATTTTGTGGATTTAGGCACCTTGATTTAAGCTTACCATGCATGAAGATAAAATTTTATCTCTCTCTGCCAATAAAGTTCATCTGGGTGAATGCTTGACTGACAGTAGGTAGTATTTCTATTCCCAGTCTCTGTAAAGCATTCTAGGAAACAGCAGCTTTAATTCCATCCAGGGCACTTTATAAATCCTTTCTTTTGGCCATCATACTGGATAAATTAACTAATACCTCTTTTACCCATATTATTCTTCATCTAATGCAGTTTCAGGACTGATAATTGCCAGTCTGGGAACAAAAATACTCCCTTGAATAGAATACTGTTACATATACAATGTATATGTAAGCAGAGCTTGAGCTTTATGCTAGAAACTGATCTAAAGAAAGCCTGCAAGTGCTCAGTGAGAAATCAGGCAGAGAAATGAGGCTAAGACTGAAGTTCAATATATTTTCTTTAACTTCAGTATCTTTTTTTCAGAAGGAGAGAGATCACTTTTTGTATGCTTTGAGACTGGAAGCCTGCGCATAACATTAGACTGGGAGTAGGCTTGCTGCTAAATAACAAGCAAATGAAATGAGCTATGGTAGAGGTGAGTCTTAACAGGTGAAAGGAAAGCAAAGCCTTTCTCATGCAAGCCAAAAGTGGTCTATTTCTAGAGAGGATGGCAAATAGTTCACCAGTGCTCTAAACAGCATTACTTGTTCCTCACCAGAAAGGGAATTTAGTAACAGCAGTGTTATTTCACTTTCATGACCTTTATACTATCAGTGGTGTTTCTGTCAGTTCCAATTCCAGATTTATGCAATCTCACATAGTTTCATTCATAATATGGCCCTTTTTCAAGAAAAAAAAAATACTAATGACATTAGGTAAATTGAAAACCAAGTATCTTGGTAACTCAGTTCCTTTTGAAGGAGTTTGAATTTATCAGGAACAAAAATAAGTGTTATTTAGGTATATTATATGGCTTGGATTCCTTCTTTCTCTGCAAAGTTTACAGTCTTACACATTTTCACAAGACAACACATGTTCTTGTGCATGTATAAGCATGTTTATTTATGCCTGAAGCATAAATATTTCCTTTTAAGTAATACAGCTGGCAAAGAAAGCAGTAGGCAATAAAAGTATCTTGCATTTTAATGTAATTGCTTTCTTATTTCTGTGATATCAATATGCATATAGTTTCAATTTGCAGTTGGCAATTGCAGGGATGTGAAAGCTATCTGAAAACCAGCGGGAAGCAAAATTATGAAAAAAGAATAGGGCAATGGTAAATAACATGTTTCATTCTGAGACAAAATATCCGCTGATAACACAAGGTTTTGTAGCTATTATAAGATGGTGTTTTTTGATATAAACAATCATCTCAAACTGACATAGAACATAGAGATTTACTAATTGAAAAATATATCATGAAATCTAGTCATATGGAGATGCTGCAGCAGATTATATTACTTCTGGGTAGAAATTGCTTGAAGATCTTAAAAAAATAGTAATACAGCTGGGAACACTTGAGAATTTTTGCTGATATTTTCAACTGACAATAATAGACATGATGACCAGAACCTGAAACATTTAGTTTTTCATGTACAATTTAGGACATTGATAGGTTTCAGGCACTATCCAGCCATGGAGTACTCTACTCTCATATTTTGCTATCACAGTTTCCTCTTGAAAAACAGCCCATACCAGATTAAGGTGTAGGCAAGATACATTCATGCTTAGGACATCTGTAAGTTGAATTATAGTATATTACTGTTGTAAGCTTTTATGTTTTTTCAGATTTTGATGTAAAGGATTCAATCCAATTTTGTCTTGTGCAACAAAGTCCATCTGAATTTGCAGACAGTATAATTACTGCTAAAAGATAAAGGCAGCCCGGGTTCGTTCTAGGAAGTACTGCTGCCAAGCCCCATTGTGCTGAGATGCTCCTTGGTGTCAGTGCGGGAACATGTCTGTCTATGAAAGAGCAACTGGAAGAGGAGAGTGCTACAGCCCCACTCGGCCAGCTTTACTTAAATAATAATTGTAAGTACATAGAGGCCTTGCTGACATTCTTCTCTCTCCAAGGAGACTTTGATACTTGTAAAGGGAATTCAAGAATTTTATGTTGCTCTTCTCCAGCTCTCAGAAGAGGTTGAGAGTGGGACACAGCTACCACCTCTCCAAGATGAGAATGGGACCTCAAACCATGCAGTATTGTGTTTGTCCTTAAAGGAAAGGACTTCTAGAAATTGTCACAGTTAGATTGGTTGTAAAAGAGAAACTGAAGAAAAATATGGGGACGTACACCCACATCCATGCTTCCTAGCTTTGTTTCCTATCAACAAAGGTTACAGGAAACATTCTTTAAGAAGTTTTTGATATCCACCCTTCAAAAACTTAGTTGCCTAATCTCTCCCGTTCATGGCCTCTTTGGCGAACAAGAATTCCCCTTTGAAATACCTCCTAAAGAAGACTCCTTATCCTGACTACAGGAGTCTATGAAAATTAGCTGGTAAATTCATACTAAAAGACAGCCAAAACCAGAACCATAAGAAATGCTGTCTTCAAAAGTCCCTGAACTATTAACTTTCTGGAGTCTACTTTAGATGTGACATTAGTTAGTTGAAAGTTAGTTGAACAAAATCTTTCTTCATATTGGTAAGCTTGCACTTTTTTTATACTGGTCCTGCTTTGTAATTTAGTGTGCACTTCTAGATGTGCTCAAGCTTAACTTTGCATAAACATGAAGTTACGTCTGAGGCCTTTTGGGTTTCCAGCCAACATGAAGCAGAAAATGCTCAAAATTTCAAGGGATATTAATCTCAAAAGATGACTAAGCCTTTTTTTTTCCCTCAGGCTCCTGAGAACTGAAATGTTACTATATGAACTTGCAGATCACTTAAAAAGTCACAACTGTAACTGAATTTTATCAAGGAGTTTTGTATTTGCAAAATGAGTAATTCTTATGGCTGTCATATTTTTCAAGTGAATAATCTACAGGTTATCTGTCAAAAAAATTAATTCATCAGAACTGAGGGTTATATTTATAGACAGGTAGTACAGGCAAATTTTATCGAACAGACCATTTTCCTTAACATAAAGCAGAGTTCATTCTTCCCTCCTTTCCTGGCTCACAGTGAAGTCTCTTGCCTCATGGCCATGGACACTTTTTCACCCAGTGTGGGTATTTGAAAATATGGTTCATCAGTGTTCTTTTCAAGGATCACTACTTGTAAAAAGGTCCAGGCTACAAGATGAATGGATTTGATGTGTGAAAATACGGTTTAGCCTTAACACATTATTTCTGATATTTCCTGAATAATACTCTATTCTTTAGTGAATCATTCACTCCTTGAGTTTCACAAGATCTATACCATTTTATTGTCAAAAATAATCTATTCTATTCAATTACATTTAGATAGTTTATTTCCCAGGATGATTACAATCTGACAGGCTGGCACATGAAATGCAGAGTAAAGTGGCTAAAAGTCATCAGGATAGCTTTCTTTGCTTTTAGTATTTATGTTTGCATCTAGGCAGCTCATTTGGGTTTGCAAGTTATACAAATGTTCCCACATTTAACATTTTAGGATCTGAATAATCACTGCAGCCTCTCAGATCTTTGATCCATCAACTCAGCATTCTTTTAAAATGGATTTTAAAATATAGCATTTCTTCCTACATAAGATCACATTCTATTTATATAAATTTGGATGATAGTTATGCAAACTTAATTTTGCTATGCGAAATATAGTGAGTCTGAGTCTCCTCTTGGCATTCAGGAGTGTAAATTTTCTTTGAATTAATTATTTTAATTCAGTCACTAAAGTCAAATTCAACTGAGAATCATAATTTATTTTAAGGATTATTCTAGTTAATGTATTTCTTACCACACTAAGTAACCCTAGTGGATAGGTCTTAAAAGTTCCAAATGTCAAAAGGCTTTTAAAAGCACTAATATGCCTCTTTGAAAGTTTGACAACAATCCTCATATTCCCTCTGCTCTTTTTCAGTCTTCTAAATGCCAGAAAGGAATTTTTTTTTTAAGATTCTCCAAATGTTTTGCCACAGAATTTCCTAATTAACTTTCAGAAATGTTGCTCATATACTTTCCCACCAGAAAACATATTATTCAAATAAAATGAACAAACACGTTGTGTTTGTCCTTCAGTTTTATTTCAGAGAGTCTACTGAGATTTCCCTTAGAAAGAAAATTTTATTGGAGAAGGATTCTCTGATGAATCACTTCGGAGACAAAAATACCCAGCATTATATTGAGACTTTTGTTTTAATTATAGCTATTATGACCAATTTCCAAATACTCAGTGTAGGGCAAAGTAAGTGGTTCTCAATAGCTAGAAAGACAATATTAAAATATGTAGAGGGACAGCAGAATTTGAGAAAGTAGTTGTCTAACTGCCTTCTTAAAAAAATCACATTTGAAGAACTGAGCATTCAGATCTGTGTTTAATTCTTTGCAACTATAGGAAAAGAGCTAGTCTGTAGCTATTTAGAAAAAATATTCTATATATTGGAAAATATCATACATGGAAGAAGAGTATGGAGGAGATTTGCTGCAATTTGTCTAACTCTTCAAGTAGACAATAAGTAAATAGAGTAAATAAACAGAGTAAATAAAAATTTGCTGTAACATTGCAATGACTCATGTAGTCTCAGGATTGCCAGCCAGTATTATGTCAAAATCCCACCAAAATGTCTCAAGCTGGCTCCTGAAAAGATAGTCACACATACACATAAACACAAAGCCTTGAAATGTAGCATGTAACTCAGAGTAGAAGAATTTAAATAATATTTTAAGTCCTAAAAAAAAAGCTTAAAATGAGTGGTGGATTTTCTTTTTCAGCTGGTTTTCTCAAGAACAGGAGCTTTAGGTGATCATGTTCTGATCTCTAACTGCATTTTCCTCTTTTCGAAATCTGCTTTTTTTTTTTTCCAATCTCAACAGAGATTTCAAGACATACCATATTCTCGCAAGTGTTACACCAACTGGTGGACAAGAGCGCTTCCTGGTGGAGACAAGGGATGGAGGATCCGTTCTTTTGTGTGTTGGCAATGAGAAAAAAAAATGAAAAATGGAAATCTACACCCAGTAGCAATCACCCAGATGTAGGAGCAAGTGTAGGCATTTCACTGTTTCTGCTCTTTCCTGTCTTATTAATCTCCACCTTGCATAGTAAAGACAGAGAAAGCAAATGGAAATAACCAGTGAAGAATTTTGAAATCCCAAACAGAAAAGAAAGGGAAAAGATACTAAGGAATAAAATTGTAATTACCTTCATTGCAAGGTGCTTGTAAGATTAATTCATGCTTGTAGACAGCGTTGGGGAAATAATTTGGTGTCATTTTCTGCTGAGTCTATCCAGTGAATGTGAATGTGCAGCTCATCTCCCACTGTTGGAACAGCTTCATGAAAGAATGATCTACATCATACATGCTTCATCCAGAAAGAATAAAGTAACTTGCTCCTGGCCTTGTACTAAACATCATTTAGCTAATATGACAATTCTGGCCCTGTGTATCCAGAAAATTTAAATTATTATTATGCCTTTTAAAGCAGAACTTTTGAACTTGTAGTGCATTTCCTTTCAAAGATGAGAAGTTAAAAAATCCTTAAATATTACATTTAGCATTTACAAAAACTATTGTTCAATATTTGTTTCATATAGACTATTAATGTGTCAATAAGCACATGCAGCAAATCATAAATTAATAATTTGTGATATCCTGAAATTGTTAACATATGTGAAACACAACAAAAGCCTTTCTACAGCATTTGATTAAAATTAATTCTGAGTCCACTAACAGTATAATAACATTTAGTGTCAGTCATTTTAAAAGTATTCTGCGTCACAAAGAAAGAAAGCTATTATCAAGTCTAGGAACTAACAGAAGTGTCAAGCAGAAAACTAGCCCATCATACTGCTGCTAATATTGATTAAGGTCTAAGATGCCCTGCCTTTCATATACAACTTAACTGCAGATAGGACTTGAAGTGTGTGCATTTGGGACCAATGAAAGCTGCACTCAGATGTCAAAGGATCATGCAACTGGGTACTGCAATTTTAGGCTTTCATTTGGTACCATCCTTCTCCATTTCTCTCCATTTAACATTGTCATGTATGCTTTCTTTTCTTTAAGCTAATAAATTCACAGACTTAATCCTTCTGATTTAAGTCCTAGACTCAGGGAAGTTCTTGAAAAAAATCTCTTAGCCCCTGGTACCTCCTCCAAGAGAGTCTCACCTCCACTTCACTAACATCTCATCAGGACTTTGCTCATCTGAACACTTTCTGTTTACCCTTCTTGTTTTCTTTCCCTGAATAGAATCTGAGGCAGTTTTTTCATAATCAAATGCTACTCTGTATGCCAGGACGTCAGTGTAGTTGTGTGGTGTTGTCTGCCTGCTGGGATAACAAAAGGATGGGTCTTAGCATTTGTGGCCATTGAACCAGAGATCTAGAAATATTCCCAATCAACCTCAAATGCATTTTTTATTTATTTTGGCGTATTTCTTGTGAGGGTTTTTGAATACAATGAGCAATTACTGAAACAAATTTCTAAGATTCTTGTGAGGAGTAAAGTTGTTAGGTGGTTCCTATTCATCCTTCAAAAATAAGCCTTGACATTTCTGTACTTCTTGTCCTTATACATCTGCTTGTCTCTTCTTTTCCTCTGACTCAAGAACTGGAAGATCAGAACTAAAACTTCATTAGATAAATTTCTGTTTTTGTCATGTTATCTTTATTCTTATTAGTTAATACTAAGTATTATTTTGTTAGAGGCATGTTACAGTATCATCACTTTTTAAATTCATTCTTTACTGAAGCTAGACAAATTTTAGTAAGTTATCACAAATTGCACCAGACACACAGTATCTCAAGTAGCAAATAAACTTTTTTACTGTTTATACAAATGAGAAAAGTATTTCAGCTATAAATGTGAGAGAATATGGAACTATTGAAGGTTCTATTGAAAGCTTAACAGTATCTGTTAATCTGTCTTAATATACACCCAGTCTGCTATTACACACCATTTTTGATTTATTTCTTTTGTTTGGTGTGCAGAAGGATGACATTTCCTAAAATAATGAAGTACATATGAAGACATATACAAATAAATAATGAAGACATATACAAATATACAAATAAATATACATATACATATACATATACATATACATATACATATACAAATACAAATACAAATACAAATACAAATATACAAATAAAATAATGAAGACATATACAAGACTAGACATAGCACACAAACATATCTCACAAGAAATGAATGCAGTTCTTTTATTAGTAATGACGTTCTGTCATCTCCTGCTTTCTTCTCTCTGTAAACTGAATGGATACAGATAAACTTTTAGAAGAAATTCTGGAAATAGCCAGAGTGATGTTATAGCAAGTCTCCACTCTTATCTCCTGTCTTCATTCTATCTTGCCTCTCTACTTTTCCAACTCTAAGTTCTGTTCTAAAAGCAGGGTTTTTTTTCTTTTTTTGGAGAGTAGGAAAATAAAAATTAATTTCCTGGACTGAAACAGCTCTAAGTTATTTTTGTTTGTTTGTCTTTTGTTGGTTTTTTTTAGCATCTCTAGAAGAAAAACATAAAAAAAGAAAGTAAAAATGCAGTCATTAATATTACCTTCATGGTACAGAATCTGTGAATAATTGGGTAAATCTGTGAATAACTGGGTAAATATTGATTTTCAAAGATTAATAGAAGAGTGAGTGACATTCTTTGGCATATAGTAAAATCTTCCAAAAAACAAATGTTATATGGAGGACTAAATTTTCTTAACAAAGTCGTGACTCTTCCTGCTAGAAAATGATTTAAGAAGAAAATAAAAATAATTTGGGGCATTTTTCAAAACTGTTTCATTTATTAAAATTTTAATAAAGAATATTTAAAATATTTAAAATATTTAAAATATTTTAATAAAATGTTAAAATTCTTCTATTAAAATATTTTGTTTAGGAATAAGTATTTTTGTCTTTTTTGACTCTAAATTTTGAAAGTGTGATATTTACATATAGATGGGACCAATTTAAAGGAAATAATAGAGATTTCTGAATTGACTAGAAGTGTGAAATGAATCCCATATTTCATATGAAACATTTTGACATTTTGATATAACTCTCAATTAATGTATGCTTTGGGTTGACCAGAAAAATTTTCTTCAGATATTTTGATTTAGCACAAAAAAAAAAGATTTTTTTTTTTTATTCAAAACAATCTTCTAAAAATCTTAAATTATAAGTTATGGCTTTACGTAGTTCCTATAAGTGTGTGCTTTGTTATGGAGAATATTTCATCTTTCTTTAAAAAAAACTTAAATTTGATTATCCTAAAAAAAGCATTACTATGTATTGATAACTAGGTGAATGATAGTGATACTAGGTGAATGGCTTTGAGACACTGATACTTCAAGATATGGGGAGCAAAAGAAAAATCATTTTATTGTTGGTATCTGCAGAACTTAAGGGATGAGGAGATTTTTGTTTGTTCGTGGTTCTTTTTTTCTTCCATCAATCTCTTAAGGGATATAATAAAAGCAAAACAGAGAGACAGAAAAATAGATAGAACGATTATGTCAAAGTTTTTCTTGAAGGTTTCCTAAGAAATCTAGAAGTTTAATCACCAGGACTACCAAAGAAAATAAGTAAATGTGTAAAACTGTGTGCATAAACCTTTCTCTATCCCTCAACACAACAGCTGTATCAACTATGTCAAGTATAATTCACTTCATCAAATTCAGTATTTCTTAAACCTAGATTTTAACACCCTAACATTTAATTGGAAACCTCAAATATAAAACATTTAATAATCTTAATAGAATTTGATAGTTCTATTCCATTTTAAAAATAGAAATTTAAAATATATTAATTTTAGTATCATGCATTCTCCCTGGTGGTGGTTTCAAGTTCAAGTTAGTTCAAATCCTTGATGTTCTAACCATGTATTACATTAAAATAAGAGAAACTCTTCTTTATAATTCTTACACATACAATCTGATGTTACCTAGGTTACATCTAGTGCTAAATCATGGTCCGCAGCAATGTTCACTATTCCTTTTTTCTGGCTGAATAATTTTATCATTGAAAAATATCTAATATTTTAAAGCTTCCTTTTTTATATATACACTTGCCTTTTTCCTCACCTCCTTTTCTTTTTCTTTATTCTTTGATTCCTTGTCTCCAACAATATCTCAATGTTCATAATGTTCAGAAGGTTCATAAACTTCCCTAGGCTTAATATCTTGAAAAAAATCTTAAGCAATAAGTAATACTCCAAGGAGGTTAAAGAGGTTAAATCCTCTCTTTTAAAAAAGGTTTTTCCTCTTTTCCCAATTCCTCTTTTAGAATTACAGTATTAGTTAACAGGAATTCCAAATCCTGATGATTTAAAATACATGTAGTCTTACATCAGTTGATAACTCTATAATTAATGTTAAAAATGTAATTGCATTTTTTTGCATGTCATTTTGATGATGCCTTCCCACATGTCCAATAACAGGATTTTTCAATCAAATTATATATTTTTGTTATATTTTTATTGACTACATCATATTTTAAGACACAAACAGCACATTTTGTCCCAAAATGTTCTTTGAAATACATTCCATATTTTGTTCATATAGAGATTATGCCACTTAAACAAGCCAAGGCTATCTCTTTCTCTGTCTCTGCTTTGAATCTTGGTTGTTTTGTGGCAACCTGCAGAAAAAAAAAATAAACTCAATTTCCCATATTACTTTAAAATTATACCTCTCTGTGCATTTTTTTTTTTTTTTTGCCTTAATCTCTTGCAAACATACTTTATTCTTGCCTTGAGCACCGCTCTGATCCTCTAAGTGTTGGCACTGAGTCAGCTTACTGTTTTCGCTGGATTTCTCTCTGAAGCAGAGGAGACTGCATTGGTCATCTTCAACTCTGTACGTGTAGCAAATGCCAAAAGAAGGAAAAGAAAAATGAGTCAAGATTCATAAATATTAGTCAGTCCTGGTTGCAATATGTGAAGTAAACATGCCAGAAGAGTGGAGACCCCTCAACCTAGCCATGGAAACCCCTTGGTCAACAAGGATTCTCCAGAAGCAAACTGGAACATGCATAGAAGATACTGAGTGCTTAATGTCAGACATATGGCATAGTAAGGTATCACTTAGGAAGGCCTCAGTCGTCTTACATGCACACCATAGATAGAAGCCATCATGGCAACCATGCAATTATATGGCAAGACACATCATGGTGACAAAGATATGTCAGAGCAGAGGTAATTAGTCTTCCTTTCAGTTGATGAAGGAGTATAAATACTTCAAAAGCTTATTTTTCAATCAACTTTTGGCTGAGAGGAAATTCTAAAGCTGCCTGTTTCAGTTGCCAAAAATATTAACATCCCTGACCTTACTATAAACTTGATTAAGTCTCTATGATAAGTGTGAGAAGATACATGAAGCTCACCTTTCCCTTCTCCCTATCATATTTTATATGCTGCCAGTGAGTAGGACTATATCTCTGTGACAACAAATGCTTGTGCACACTTTAAACTGCTTTTCTTGCCTTTAAAAGTTTCCTTTTAAATAAATTGTTTTTATTCATCTGTTATAAAGATAAATGGCTGAGGTTTCTAGAACTTATACGAATGCAAAAAAAAAAAAAATGCAAGCTAATGTCTCCCTTTTTTGTATACATAGCATATATCTAGGAATGAAAACTGGATAGCTTTTTGTGCAAGGAGATACACACTTACATATTAATTTCCATTAACAACTATCCACTTTAAATGAAAAAATAGGCTTCAGCTTATATGGAAGCTTATGCATTAATTGAGGTATAAAAATTCACCGTCAGAGAGTACTATTAGAATTTCAACCCTTTTACAAGATATTTCCCTGCATTAATTTAAAACTATGCTTTCACTTTCTTTCTTTTTCTTTTAGTTGTCTGTATGAACAGTGACTTCAAGGTGTGATTGATTATTTATATAGATAAAGCACTTAAAAATCTATTAAATAGGTAAAGGGCATTGTAATTACATGATTTGAACTCCAAGTATTAAAATTCAAAAAGTGATTTTCTCAAGGGAAGATAAAGCCTCACAAACATGGATTAGGAGCCCTTCTCAACACAATAGATACTGTACCTGTCTGTACCTGTCTTGAAAGCCACAACAGCTTTAAAACACCCTAGCTGTAGCTGCAAAACTGTTAGCTGGCTGTCTGCTGTTCTATGGCTATATCTAGACATACTTAAATGTAATATTTATTTTATATTAGAAAAACACTAAAATCTTGACAGTTATAAAGCACAAGTTTGCTTACTTTCATTATTTCTTAACTGAAGCAGAAATCAATTTCTTTCAATATGCTTGAACAGTACCTTTTCAAGAGGACTCATATCATCTATGTCTATAGAAAATATATACAACTATATTATTATCATTGTAGTTAATTTTCCCTTCTGATATATTATGAATAGCACATATAGGACCAAAAAGGTTGTAATCTGGAATACCAACAAAATTCCATAATAAGTGTGCAAGCCTACTAACCAAGTGTTTGGTGATTTGAGCATAAACCATGCAAAACTTTCTAAATGTATATAATATTCTCTGACCTTACATGAGAAATTTCAGTTTCAAAAGCAGTTGTGATTCAAGTGAAGAAAGACTACGATAAAGGAGGCTTCACCTAGAGTGAAGTAGAAAAACAGCTGGAGAGACAGAAAAGTTATTTCTTGAACAAAGGGACCGACCTGAGGGGGAAATTTTTCGAAGCTTTCATTTGAGCCAGGTCAACATCAGATGTGGAGCTGCAGGGGAACTTGTCACAGCCCCGATTTGTTCCATATAGAGATGACTCCAGAGTCGTCTCTATTACAGTAATGAGAATTATTGAAATTATCTCTGTATCGCAGCAGAGGCAGCGATATGCCACAAGCAGCACTACTGAAGAGCATCCCACAGTGGAATGACAAGTGAGGATAATTCCCCTGCTTTTCCTTACCTAAAAGCCTGTTGAGTGAAGTCTGTCTGTCTCCTACGTTGGCCAACTTTTTGGCCAGCTTGAGCTTCCCACTTAAACCAGAGCAACATAGCCAAGGGGAAGGAAGAGAGACACTGGAAAAGTAGCTTGGGATTCGTGTGCATTATTCACGAGCCATGCATATTAGGCACACTAACAAATAATGCCTTGAACTAGCGTGGTCATTTGATTAAATGTGATTTAGTCTATCACCTATCACTGAAAATGACTGATGCAACACATGCTACACACATTGCATGTAACTCCATGCTAGCACATTGATGTAACTGCATGCTACATCCCTAAGCGAGGCAAGGGTTACATCTGTAAAACAATACTATAACAATGGTTTCACTGTTCTGTTGCTTATGGAACAATATTTGATAGTTAGAAAAATGTTTTCACATCGATTATTTATTTTTAACACCAATAACATTGTAATCCATAAGCATAAATTGAAATTCATAGGGTTGTAACCATTTCTTTTGGTCCTAAAATTTATGTGGGCATGATGAGTAAATACAGGATTCTGACTGTAGAGTAGTGATTATGGGTAAAGAGGCAGTGCAATGATAAAGCAAATGATCTGTCTTTTATCTTAAATGTCCTGACTATAAAAGTATTGAAAGACAGTACAATTGAACAAAAAATACTTGAGCTTTAAGTTCCCCAAATAATTATACACATACATATAATAAAGATGTATTAGTTCTTGTAAAAATGAAAATTTCTTGAGTTTTCTGGTTGGTCTATTCTGCTAAACATCTTTTGGTCTGAAACCCTTAAAGAATTTTGATAGATTTGCAGCAATATCAACAGAAAACCTCCCTCAGCTATCAATTTCTGTTTACATTGAACCCTGATGGAAAGAACAACAAATCGCCCAAGAGAGAGCAGGGGCTGGAGGTGCCCTCCTGGCACCTCACATGTATGGAAGCACAGTTTCTTATGGATCAGAGAGAAAAGGAAAATCTGTTTATCCTCTATAATATAACTTTGAAGTCCACATTCTGGCTGCTAATCTTTGTGATAGGATGAGGAGGATGTTCCTTTCATCTGCAAATGCAGTGTTTGCCAATGCATTGATCTTATTAGTAGATTAGAAAGATCTGAATTTTCAGGCAGCTGTAGGCTATGTGGAGATTTTACCTGATGAAAAGAAGGATTAAATCCACCTTTGCAGGAGCAAGTGCAACCCATCTACTTTAAAAATCTAATTTGTATATCTAAACTTTTAACTCAGATAGCTAAAGCTAAGGCCACAGTATCTTTGAATGCTATGAGAGATCAGTCAGTTCAAAACTGAAAACAAAAGATGTCAGCTGCAATGTTGGTACAGTGAAAAGTCAGCAAGAAGTTGAATGACTATGAATGTGTTGAATGTGTTGAATGTGTATGATTTTATAAAATGGGGTTGTTTAGATATAACTTTATATGAAAGATAAGGCTCAATGCATGGAAAAAACGCTCTCAGAGATTTCAGCATCATCTTGGCAAGCAAAAAGAATATGTATCATGAAAATTGTATTAGTCATTTTATTAAATTAGGTAGTACCTGGTGAAGAGTTAAAATCATCTCCAGTCAATAACTTGTAGGAGAATAATAAAAACTATCTGCTAAGAAACAACAAAAAAAGAATAAATATGAGAGGGAGATGAAAGGAAAGGATTTGAATCTCAGCTAAATGTCAAGTAGTGTGTAAAAGATAGCATGAATACCTAAATAAACACGTTGCTGTGTGACAGCCAGCCTGAGGTCTTAGGCTTATATGAGCTGGATCCCTAGCCACTTGCGGAGGGTAAGCATTGCAAATAGCTTGTCAACTGGAAAATGCAGAGTGAGAGCAGCCTCTTTGATCTGCACTCAGGATAGACAGATACAGAGGGCATGCAGATACAGGCAAATGCTGTGTGTGTTGGTGATTGTTAAACTGGAACCACTTTCCCCATAGACACAACATCAGCTGCTGTCTGGAGGGACTGCCATAGGGTTCGCCTTGATGAAGCAGTGTAGACCAGTGTGAGATAGTGGGTCAACATAGAAGACTTGAGTAAGGAAACTTTGTCCAGTTCTGAGACTAGAAATATTGTTGGTATGAGTATATAAAAAACAGGAAAATGAGTTTTTAAATCTATAAACTAGTTAATAAATCTGAAAAGACTAATAGGAAATCCTAATAAAATGGTAAGGCTGAAATAATCTTCTTCAGGAAGAGGTAGAAAATTGAAAATATAACACATAACATGTTAAAAATCTTAGGAAAACCAGGCAAACAATTTTGTTATCCCAGAAAGTTTAACTGAATTCAGCAAAGAAATATCAAAAGGTAATACTTCTGCTTATACATGGTGTCCATATCCCTCAGCATGACCCCAAAACAACTGATTGTTCCATATGATGGCTTTCAACTTTGCTTTTCAGCCCCAGCCAAATGGATACGTAACAACCAGTTGGCAAACTATTATAACAGAATCTAACAGGTTTATAGAGAGTTCATGCCTTCAACTTTAAAACTTTTAGCAATGGTACTCTGGCAGGAGCCAGCCATTAAGGCTCCTTGAAAACCATGATGACATGTACAGCTGTACTCTGCTTCATAATAGTTTCTACTTTCTTCTACTGAAAAATATGATGTCTCTCCACCTGGAAGTTCAGGGTCAACACACTGCTACCTTTAAGCAGTAATATATATATACGTATATGTGTGTATGAGTGTGTATATTTGAAGCTGTTTGCAAAAATAGGGAGTAACTTAATGATGATATACCCCAAATCAACAGAAATTCAATCCTTTCTTCTGATTCATTTTAGATGAAGCCATGAAGTTCTCTTTGTTACTGTGTTGCTTTTCTGAAAAGTGAGAACTTTTTACCTGATAAACAGAAAATCGAAAGTAAGGAGGGGACATGCATAAGTCAAAAAAAAACCAGTGATATAAGCTCTCGTCACCAATTAAAACTTATAATAAATTTGGAGGTTCAAACTCTCATATCTTTCTCTGCTTGTTTGTCCTGTGGTTGATGAAAAAAAAAACCTTTTTTTCCCTTTTTACCTTTTCTATTCTGATATTCCAGTGGTTTGCTGTCAAAACTAGGTTAGAGTGGAACAGCTTTGCTTGTTGATTATTTTAAAGGTATTCTGACACAGAAATTGGATATTCAGTCAACTTAAACTGTCCACGATGTTCTGTCACATTGCAGACGGATGTCAAGATTATATTCAACAACGTTTCTCTTGTTCTTATCTGTCTGTCTGCAGGGTTTCGTTTTTTGTTTACTGCACTGTTTGTTAGCTCAGTTTCAAGTTCCTGTGAGCACGATTCAAGAATCTTTGCTCTGCAAAGCAATTTATAAAGTTAAACTCCCTGACAAAAATCCCATGATTCACAGAAAAGAAATGGCCATGGGGTTTGCTTCAATTTCAGTAATCAAAGAAGGTCAAGAAGGATCACTTTAACTCTGCAAAAAGTATCTTACTGGTTACTGAGCTACAGCAATGAACTAATTCTGTTCCTGCTAGAGCTTTAATATCAGCCCTCAAGCAAAATCATGTACTTATTTCTTTTTTGATCTTCAGCTACATGATCATTAATGTATAGGAGTATACACTGTAACTGCAGTTAGACACAGCATACAATGCAATGCTGATTCTGCTGCAAGATATTTGAAGGCAAGTGAAAATATAGCCTGTTTTCAATGGTCATTAATGTGGGAATAGAGGAAAAATTTTTCTTGGCTTTGTCTCTCACTGCAGGATTGCACAGTTACAGTTTCATTGTTAGTATACATAAAAGCACTGTTATTGTTACAGACAAATGATTTCAGTATGTATGAACTGTTCTCTCAGATGTATTATATCTTCTCACAAAACCACTGTTATGCCTATATATCAGTAGTCACAATAAGTAAAAGACGGTGTACTTTGTAATTAGAAGTGACACACTTATGACTATCTTACCTTCAGACAGTTGGAACTACTCGTAAAACTAACTTTACATTTTGCCTTGTAGAGGCTCAAAAAAGCTAATTCTGTATGTACTCCCTATGAAAAAATTAATAACAATATAAATCGAGCAAACTAACATGAATGTTTAGGGAAAGTAAAAATGACCTGCATCAAAAAAAATACCTATTAAGTATATATTCAATAACCAGATTTTATATGCTTCAAGAACCTTTTTCTAGATTAATAGACCTTTCTGAAAACAAAGATTATAATGTTAGTGGACTGATGACTTGGAGTTCAGTATGCTCATTGCATGGTGGAATGCCTTTCTTATACAGATTTTAAATACTGAGTAACATGGTTATTGTCTTTGTGCATCTAAAGCATTTAATGAAGTATTTAAAATTTAGAAAATCATAATATTTCTAACAACAAAAGCATCTTAGCTTTTAGGAAAGAAAAGCTTGCGTGAATTTATAAATAGCTAATAGGATGGTATAGTAAAATAAGACAATAATGAAAGAAAAAAAGATTGTTTGTTTCCTATTTTTTTCCCTGCAAAAGGACCTGCAGGACTCTTTGGACTACTGTGAGTAAAAGAATTAGACGAAGCAGGTGCAGCACAGAGATGTTACACTTATTGCTTAAGCAATTCAGGAATTAAATCCCAATACTGATACCATGACAATATATTAAAGTGTTCATATGAAAATTAAAAATCTAAATTTGATTTCTACTGTTTAGAAAACTAGACATATGGAAATATGATTGCTAGATCTGCAATATGATTACTAGATGTACAAAACATCACATATTCAGGACTATATTGTTGAAAAACTTTCATATTTCAGAGCTAGGCAACAAATGTTTCTTAGAAAAAGAACCTTTTCCTAAATGTTAGTACTTTTACATTTTACTTAAGTAAATAGAAGTGACACAAAAACATCATCTGAAACCAACAGTTACCATTAGTTTTAGTTACACAAATAAGTATGCATTGTTAATAAAACCCTAGATATTTTTCACATGATTTTTTTTTCTTTTTTTAAATCATTAGCTTTTAATGATGCGCAGAGTGACATCCCTGAATTTCAAATACCTATTAATATGAAGGTGGTAATTCTCATCGTCTTCTCATAGATATGCTAGTAGTCAGGGCAATTTAGTTGCATATTTACTTAGGGTCTCTTTAAATATGGGAGTATAAATGAGATAGAACCAAATGATCTATAGCAGAGCTGGAAATATTTGCTGCAAATTAATTTTCTCTATTTACAGATTTGAAAAAAAAGAGCAAAGTTATTTCAAAACAATTTCCACCAACAAACCAATGGCATAAATCCTAGCAAAGTCAGATAAGAATAGAAAAATGAATTTATATTAATTTATAATAAATATATGGCTGTTTTTTGCAGGGAAAAAAAATCCAATATAAATATTTTAACAGAAGATTTTTCTTGAGTACAATTTAGCTCTTCCTTGATTTCTGTAAATAGAAGTAGCTGCCAGGTACTACACTGCAAGACTGTTCATTATTTTTAGATGATTAAAACCACTGATAGGTACAAGTGAATATCCAAGTCTTTTTGATTTCCCAATCAGGTCAATAGCATTGCAAAAGGACAGGATCTTTTAAGGTGCTCATCACAGTTCTGTACAGAGCCATGCTCTCAGGTATTGTGAGAAGGTCAGGTCAGTCTCTCTGTGGCATCTCTGAGCCTCTTCCAGACGGAAATGAAATTTGAGTGTGTGGAAATGACTGAGAAATATGATACTGAAGGCCAAACCATGAATTTACAGAGGCTCCTATACTTTACAGAGGGTGTAAAATAGAGACTATGTAATCACATACAATAATTTATGGTCCATACACATGAAGAATGAGAGGAAAAATCAGTCCCCTTTTCTCCTGGTTAGTCCTCAGCAAGTTCCTGGTGCTTTGGGCTGAGAATTTTAGCTTAAAGAAGGTCTAGATTCAGGTGATAGCCAGTGATAGTCAGCAGCCTCAGTGGCCTTTGATCTTCCTTTAGTATATTAGAGAGCACCTAAGGAAACTCGACACCCACAAATCCATGGGCCCTGATGGGATGCACCCCAGAGTGTTGCAGGAACTGGCAGATGTCCTAGCCGAGCCACTCGCCATCATCTTTGGAAGGTCCTAGAGAACAGGGGAGGTGCCAGAGGACTGGAAGAAAGCCAACATCACTCCGGTCTTCAAAAAGGGCAAGAAGGAGGACCCGAGTAACTACAGGCCAGTGAGCCTCACCTCCATCCCCGGGAAAGTGATGGAGCAGCTCATCCTGGCTGCTCTCTCCAGACACATGGAGCAGAAGAAGGTGCTCAGGAGTAGCCAGCATGGATTCACCAAGGGGAAATCCGCTTGACTAACCTGATCACCTTCTACGACGGAATATCTAGCTGGATAGATGAGGGCAGAGCGGTAGATGTGGTCTATCTGGATTTGAGCAAGGCTTTTGACACTGTCCCTCACAGCATCCTCCTGGGCAAGCTCCGAAGGTGTGGGATAGATGAGTGGATGGGGAGGTGGATTAGGAATTGGCTCGATGGCAGGGTGCAGAGAGTGGTTGTCAATGGTGCAGAGTCCAGCTGGAGGCCTGTACTTAGTGGTGTCCCCCAAGGGTCAGTTCTCGGTCCGGTCCTGTTCAACTTATTCATTAACGACCTGGATGAAGGGCTGGAGTGCTCCCTCAGCAAGTTTGCTGACGATACCAAACTGAGTGGAGTAGCTGATGGCCCTGAGGGCTGTGCTGCCATCCAGAGGGACCTGGACAGACTGGAGGACTGGGCGGTGAGAAACCTCATGAGGTTCAACAGGGGCAAGTGCAGGGTCCTGCACTTGGGGAGGAATAACCCTGGACACCAGTACAGATTAGGCATGGACCTGCTGGAGAGCAGCCCCGCAGAGAGGGACCTGGGTGTCATGGTGGACGACAAGTTGACCATGAGGCAGCAGAGTGCTCTGGTGGCCAAGAAGGCCAACGGGATCCTGGGGTGCATTAAGAAGAGCGTCTCCAGCAGGTCGAGGGAAGTGATCATCCCCCTCTACTCAGCCCTGGTGAGGCCACATCTGGAGTACTGTGTCCAGTTCTGGGCTCCCCAGGACAAGAGGGATGTGGAGCTGCTGGAGAGAGTCCAGCGCAGGGCTACCAGGATGATCAGGGGCCTGGAACATCTGCGCTATGAGCAAAGGCTGAGAGAGCTGGGCCTGTTCAGCCTGGAGAAGAGAAGGCAGAGGGGGGACCTGATCAGCGTGTATAAATACCTCAAGGGAGGCAGTGAGGAGGAGGGGGGAAGCCTCTTTTCAGTGGTGGACAGTGATAGGACTAGAGGAAATGGCTTCAAACTGAAGCATCGGAAGTTCCACAGGAACTTAAGGAAGCATTTCTTCACTGTGAGGGTGACAAAGCACTGGAACAGGCTCCCCAGAGAGGTTGTGGAGTCTCCTTCTTTGGAGATCTTTAAAACCCGCTTGGATGCAGCCCTGAGCCACGTGCTCTAGGTTACCCTGCGTGAGCAGGGGGGTTGGACTCAATGACCTCTGAGGTCCCTTCCAACCTTAAGCATTCTATGATTCTATACTTTTGTGGGTGATGGAGGAGGTTTGTTTCCCAGTTAGAATATCTTTGGAGTACAGAGATATATCTTTAACACTACTATTTTTTTTTCTGTAAGGAAGACAAATTTACCATGTAAGTAGAGTGGAAATCATAAAGAAATTTAGAACTTGGCATTTTTTACAACGAGTAGGCTTCATTGACACTAAAAAGTCATTTTTAGCTCAAAGTATGCAGCGCAACAAAAATGTTGTGTGAACACTCAGTGGCAGGTAGCTGAGGATGGACCAGCAGTGTGTATAAGGGTGAACAAGGTGCTTTTGCACCTTCTACTCAATCAAAGAATCTGTTCACTGATCTTATTACCCTGCCACTCTCTATGGCCATTATGCAGATGCTGCTACTGTGGACTCGGTCTTAATTTTTCTCCACTGCACATAACTAGATGTTTTGCTGTCAGGCCTCTTACTGGGACCAGATCATCATCTGTTTTATATATAAATACATATATATATATAAGTTAATACTGACTGAGTAGATTATATCTTCTGCACAGATGGAAGGTAGACTGTGATCTAGGTAGACAGATCATAGAATCAAGGTAAAATTTTTAAATCTTCTAATCATTATATAGCTATGTAAGCTTAGTGAAACTAGTTATATTTCTATTAATTTATATTTGCATATTTTATAAGTATAATCATCTTCCCAGAGAATGTATGCCTATACGTAACAATATGCATTTTTAAAGTAATGTTTATAGTGAATATTTAAAAAGATACTCAGAACATCATAACACAAATAATTGTTTTCAGTGTGCTGATTTGAAATAACAAATTACAGTTGTTAGAATGATCTGAAGAAATATTTATACTAAAACTTTCCAGATAAATCCCAGATTCCATGTCAGCATGGACACAGCCAGACATTCATGTTGCCTAACTCAGAGTTTTTCCAACATGCAGACTGTCACAGTTACTGGTGTAATTAGTGCTTGATGTAGTATATAATTTGATAGATCACAGTATTCTTCGAAGTGGTACAGGTACTGCAGACAGTATGTCCATAATTAAGTCTTCAGTCTGAGTCAAACCAAACAAAATAATCACAGAGAAATTAGTGTCCAGATTTTCATCTACCTCTCCAGGGATTTCATCTTTATCTTGGCATTCTATTCTGATGCAAGCAATTTAGTCTTATCTCCTGCACCGAAATTTCCTTTTGTGTCATAGCCTGCTAATTTATTTATCATTACAAAAAAGTTTTTTTAAATATATGTGAGTATATAATACATTAATTGGAGGATCAATTTTTTCATATTCCAGGAAATATTTTTTGAATTAATATAACACTGGTAAATGGTTATTCTAATGGCAGTTTGCAAAATAAAAGAATTATAACTCTCTGGGCAAACATTCTAAAATAGTTTTTTTTCCAATGTATAATTTTATGGCTTATGATATATTTTAAAAAAAGAATTTGTCAGCTTTCTTTGAAGTGATTTTTGATATACCTGCTGAAATAGAAAATATTGAATAGAAAATATTGCATGATATATTTCTCCATCTATAGATTTTGATAGGTCCCTCTGCCCAAGGAAATGAATTTCTGATATTTGAAATTCCAGTTTGTTTTTAAATGTAGCATTAAAAACATGTAACACTGAAAATATATTGATTTCAGATTATGCATATGCAAAGCATTATTTTTTCCCTATTAACTTTATTTCTAATGATAAATTTCAGAAAACCACTATAGCACAGTGCTTGACCATTATTTTTTTCATAGTTCATGAAGATAATTACTGTAAGCATCCTGTTCTAGACCTCTTTACAGTCTGTCTTTCAGCTAAAGTTCTGTTCAAGGACAATCTCTGCACCCATACAAGAATTTTATGCAGTACAGCTGGATCCTCAAATTTTATCATAAGTAGCATTTAGAGCATTTCTTCTTTGTATGATATCTTCTACTGAAGGATCCAGGAGTAAGCATGAGAAATGATAATTCCTCTCCTAACAGAATGTATTTTCCTTTACAAGTGGAGAGTTGTGCTCAGGAGATGTAACCTATTCAGTTGACCTGAATAAAATAAGATTGTCTTACATTCTAAAAACCATTTTACTTTTCCTCCTTTACCTAATACAAAATTCATTCAAATCAGAAGTTTATCTTTGATTTAATCTACTGAGCTTCTGACCTAGAACAGAGCCTTTGCATGCAGGCAGGTGTGTTCAACTTTCACCTGAGACTGAAGATCTAAGTAAGAGAGAATCTGCGCAGATCTAAGTAAGGGAGAATAGGCACCTAGTAAAAGTGTAAATCACATTCAGAAGTTTGAATTCTTCTCCAGTTCTTCATCTGGTCAGGTAAATATGACCTCAGAACACCACCGGAAGGTTTCTTGAGCATCAGGTAACTGTTACTGAATGCCTACGGTTCAGTGACTTCAACAAGGTAGTAGTATTCTTTCTGCCAATGAGCCTCACTTTAGAGGCAGGAAAGATTTACAATTGAAAGAGAATACACCCAAATTACGTAATGTTATTCTGTCGTTACAAGCCACTTCTTAATACCTCTACAGTGAAACAAAGAAATGAACATATCATCAAGAATACACAACCTAGCCAAGCCAACAACATGTCATCATACATCAGTAAAAGTAATTTATCTTTTTTTTTCACACAGTCTGAGATTTCACAAGCAGTATCAAATAATCATTTCTTCTCTCATTTGAAGATAAATGTCATTAGTTTTGTGGTACTTTACCAGACATGTCAAATTAAACACCATTTTCATAACGAGGAACTATACTCATAGTTCCACTGGAAATCTTGCCTAGAGGAGATCAACAGGAAGGAAGGAGGGAAATTAAGGGATGCATTCTGTTTGATTACTTAACTATTCATATGTTAGGAGTAAGTTGATAGAGAGACTAAAACAATACTCATGAAGTCACCTCTAGCACAGTTGCCAATATTATTGTTGGTAATATTAATTTCTGAGCCATGGAGATAAAATCCTTAATTAATTCATTTAAAAGATATCTTACTAAAGCATCTTAATTAGATCAAATCATTATTTCAGGAAGCAATATGCCAAATTACGCAAAACTAATTAGAGTAGTTGGGAAATTGGCGTTGCCACCGCTTTACAGGCAATGCAGATAGTCTTTTAAATGTAACTGTCTCTTTGCCAGCAGGAATAGTATTTTATTTGAAATTGTCAAAGGTTTGGGAATAATCATATTAACAAAAAATTATAAATTGCAAGCAGAATTATTCTCCCTAGCACAGTTAGTTGTTTCATTTATTCAGAATGGAGAATCATTCAAACTACCTGCTAAAAATGATAGTGATGATGGCATCTCAGGATGAAACATCAGTTTGACCTTTTTTTCATGAAAAATACTAAATAGCTCCCTTAAATATGATTACAACATTAATGGCAGCCATTAGCTTGTTGAAATGGATGGATGGAAAGATTTGAAACTTTTATTTGTTTATGTACATTTTACAACTTGAAACACATTTTCTCAATTTTAGCTTTTCAGTGAGCTAGGGCTCTTGTATTATTAGTGCAGCATTGGTGCATTATTAAACAACAATTTGTTAATTTCATCTCATCAGAAAAGCCATGCTGTTTAATGAGATTTACTATTGCACTAAATTTCACGTTTAAATCTCCAAAGCAAAATCAATTTATCTATCACCAGGCATTAAAAAATAAGTGATTAAGTATTAAAAATTACACTAACCAGTGACAATATCTTGCCCACAATCATGTGATGATTTCCATTCAATCACAATTTGTAAGTCATTACTTATGGAGCTCGTTTACATAGGACAAGGGGTAATGGGTACAAATGGAAAAACAGGAAGTTTCATCTGCATATGAGGAAGAACTTTACTGTTAGGGTGACAGAGTACTGAAACAGGCTGTCCAGATAGGTTGTGGAGTCTTCTTCTTTGGAGATTCAAACTCACCTGGACACGATCCTGTGCGGTGTGCTCTATGAGATGCTACTTGTTTAGGGAGGTTAGACCAGATGATCTACAAAGGTTCCTTCCTCCTTTTCGTAATTTTGTTACTCAGCACTAAGTAAAGTGTGAACTGAGGGAGATATGTATTTCATAATCTACATAATCTGTCATGTTTTTGGTAAGCAGTCAGTTGACTTCTCACAATCCTAGAAAGCAGAAGAATCACCAAATTCTTATTATGTAACAATACTGTCATGAATTAACATATCAAACATTAACTAGTTGATCTAAGAATTGAAATTCTTACTTTTTGTCTTTGACACGTATGACCTTGAACCTCCTTTGTATTTCTCTCTACAATCAACAGAGAAACAGCACAATCTACACTCTCTTTTAATTAAAATGTCAAAGGTTATTCAATGCTTCATTTAAGCCCTTTAGTGGTGAAATGCACATTTTACTAATTTTTCACGTGCAGTACTGTTTTTTGTACTCCCACCAGCTTCTTTGCTAGAGTGTATTATGGCATTAAATGTAATTTCAAAGAATTGCAGTTATTCTATGCTTAATTGACTTCAAGACACAAAATTAATCATTTCACAGGCCGTGTTCATTTTATTTCTCTCTGTCTCTTGAGTATAATTATGTCTTTATACTGGATAGACACATGATCTACTGATAAAATTAAGATATTAATTACTTTCTCTGATTTCTTTAAGATCATCTGTAGCCCTTACCATAGGAGAGCCTAATAAGATCAATTACAAAGCAGATAATTACAAAGATTTGCACTGTATTGTTTACTGGTTTCACTTTTGGAGTATTAGTAGACAACATATTACTGTCTTTTAGAGCATAGAGTATATCTTTTAGAGCATGCTTCAGAAATTACGACCCCCATTTCAGATGTCAAAATTTCCTTTGGTTTGTCACTCAAATCCTTTACTCTTGGTTATAAACTATACCCAGCTGTAGCCAATGCATAAATGAGAGAAGATAATATAGCCCAAGTTGTGAATCATTCCGATCTCTTGATCGTATGCATGGGATAACATAATCAATTAGAAAGGAGATAGACATGGTTTGTTAAGAATTAATGCACCTAAGTTAAGTTAGAAGTAATGCAACTAAAATGAATGTTTTAGGCAAATAAATATTGGAAAATTAAACTCCCATATCATATCTGCAGTTAATTCAGTCCATACGTTTTTGAGTTAAAGAGTGTAGTATTTAAATGATACTCCTATTCAATAAAAATAATTCTCTTTGGAATGCTGGGCTTGATAGGCTAGAAAATTCTTCCTTCCCTAGGTATGGAATACTACCACTGAATTTGGAAAGAATGACAATTCACTTTCTTCCCAGAAAAGATAATCAAGAAAGAGAATTCTGGACAATTAATTCTATGTGTAATGCCATGTTTTCAAAATGTTCTCAACAGGTTGCAAAACGTACAGAAAAAAATGACAGTTGTCCTTGAAATAAGGAAGAGCCAACTAATACCATTTATTTTTTTCAGGAAGTGACAGGGAAGTGACAGACTGATGCTCATTGGGTTGAGATACATAAAAAAAAATCTTCTCACTCAGAATCTTTGGGTCAGTAAGAACCCATTTTTGAACCTGCAAATCCTCTTACATGAATTCAGAATAATTCAGTAAACGTTCTTCCAGATGAAATTCATGAATATGAAAATAGATGTACCAATCTTCAGAATGTTACTGAATTACTGGATAGCTATTAAATAATACATTATATAGTAATAATACTCATTTTCCGTAGCTTTAAAATAGGTCTGCTGCAGTTTGCTTGTGTCTTTAAATCTAAGATTGAATCTGAAGGTGAGGTATCTATATAATTTTTAAATTATAGAAAATAGGAAAATAGGATATAGAAAATAGGCTGCTGTATTTTAAATTATATATGCATGCTATACAACACTCTATTCTTCATCTGTCACTCAGCCTGACTGATGACCAGTTCTGTCTTTTTGCATTTTCAGGAGTCTCTTAGTTATATTTATGCAAAGATCTTCATGCAGGAAATGGCTGAATTATGAACATAGATGTTTGCATATGTAAATATCCACCCATTTACATGTAACATGCACCCTGGATATGTAGGTATGATCCTTTCTATCTATAGAAAAATGTAGAAAAATATTGCACATTGCCCTAAAGATTAATATCTTGAAAATATCTATACTACTTACTCTTCAGATTTGTATTTATTCCCTCTTAAGAGTAGACACTTTTGAGACTCCTTTGTCTTTCTTGCTGAAGTTTAAAAAAAGTAGGTTCTACAATTTCAGACAGTTTTCTAAATCCTGATCTAATCAGTTTCCTGTTCTGGTTAGAGCTCAGTAAGTCTTTTCTATCCAGTACATGCTTTCTGCTTTTGTCTGTACTCCCTAGACATTTGATGTTACATTTCTCTGTGTACTTTCTTACCTCATCTCGAGTTTTAGCTGTCTAAATGCAATGAAGACAAAACTCTTGCTTGGGGGCTACAAATGTCAGCTTCCATTATGCACTTTCTTCACTGTCTAGAGGTGGCTCTTGCACACATTTTGTCCTGGTTGAAAACAGTAGTTCAACCAGAGATCTCTCCCATTTTCCCATTCTCTTTCTGTCCGCTCTGGTCCCTTGCCTTTAGTCACTTAAACTTCCTGCATGGGTCATCTCGCAAGCCTTACTCATGTTTTCCTTTGTGTCATGTCCATCTCTTGCTCATGCTTTTTCTTTAACCTTTTTGGTACTAGAGACACTAGAATTATTGCCTACAAATATAGAAACTCTAGGAGCCAACAGTCTTTTCCTATGGTCAATACAGAGCGATAGGACACAGAATTGCTTCACAAACATGAATATGTATTTAATAATTTATCAGAGCTCTAATGAGAAAGACATACTTTCCACTTGTAAGAAATGGCTGGAGAGGTACATGGTTTCAGAACTTCGTGGCTAGGAATATTTGGAAGACCACCCAAAAAAAAAAAAAAAGAAAAATCAGATAAACAGAGAAACAGAACTGGAGAAGGAATGTGACATTAGGTATTATAATTCTTGATAAAGACTTTGCACAAGGGATCTATGTGCTACTGCAAAGAGCAGCTCTTTTCTATCGATGCTGGGATGTTGAAGAGACTGCAATAGAGGGTGAGAAAGGTCTCAGGCAAAAGGTCAGTGCTTTACCAGAAGAGTAGAAAAACTACTGCAGAAATTTCTGCATTATTTAAATAAAATAAATTATTATAGCTGTATAAAATGATGCATCTTTAGGCAGCTTTTAACCAGTAACAAGTGCTATATCTACTAGTTTGCTAACCATGTCTCTGCAATTATTATTAGTATTATTGTAAGATTAGTGGATATTAATTATTGGATTGGAGAAAGAGAAGTATGGAGAAAATTTATATTGAAAGTTTATATTATTGAGGAGTGGATGAATTAAACATGGGTAAGTCACTATGATGAGCTGGTTTTATTGATGAAATGGTTTCTTCCAGCTAACAAAATCTTCCCTATTTCTTCCTTGCAGCTGATATTTTCATGGTCGGGCTTTTATAGTTCCCAAGGCTTCTGAAGAGTGTCTCAACAAAAAATTATATAAAGCTCAGAAAATAATAAAATATACCCAAGGAAAAATAAACCAGAAACAATTCTGACATGGAAATCAATATTGATGAGAGAGATCTAAGGACAAATAAAAAGGACAAAATCAGAATAATAAACATGACTCTATGAGACAGAGGAAAATAAAGTACCTACATGATAACATAAAACAGTAAGACCATTATGCATTTCTGCACAAACACAAACAAGTTATAAACTCATAAAATATTTGAGGGGAATATATGTTATTGAATTGTATGTCTATATGGCCACCATCTACCAGAAGAAAAAATGCTGATAGAACTAGCATTTAGCATGAATATTAGGGTGTAAATAATACAGATGATAGAATAAATTTTAATGAGAAAAAACATAGGTTGTCTTTCAAGAAAGCTTCAGTCAATAAGATTTTGCTTGTGGGATAATCTTTGAAGAATTAAGAACTACTTCTTTACCTTGAGCCATACAGTTGTAAGTCTTGCCACATGCAGATTTATCCTCTATTTCCTATCCCAGGATTTAGTTTCAATGTTTAGTGATTTATTTAGTCTTGCAAAAAAAAAAAAAAAAAAAACGCATCATTTGAATCAGGTAAATTTCTGCTGTATCTCTTTGAATCTGTTCAAAATCTCGGGTGTAGTGAGAGGCTTGAAAATGTAGACAGAGGAGGTCCCTAAACATTCAGATGCAGAGTTAAAAATACAAAAATTTTAAATCAAGCTTTTATGTTTATTATCTCAAAAGTTTGAAACATTTAATTTTAGGAGACCTGATTTATTTCTTTTGAATTTTTAAAAGTGGTAGTATTAACAAATTGGGAAGAGGTCAGCATCACACCTAACTTTTATAAAATCTACTGCTCTGAAACACTATAACACTTGTTTCTCTCTATTTTTGTTCATTTTTTTATTAGTTTCTTGTGACCATTCTATGTCTCTTGAATGAAACTGTTGTTTGTCATTCATTCCCTTCTATCATTGCTGCAACAATTTAGTTCATGGTTCACTCCATGGCTTGATTTGTGCTTAAGATGATAAAGGAAATGAAATTCAACATGAAGGCAAAGTACTGATGCTATTTCAGCCACTTTTCAACCTAAAATATAATGTGGCACCAGTTTTCTCAAAATTTGGCTCAAGTGTGAAATGAAGAAGGTGGAATATACAGCAGGCTTAGCAGTTTTCAAAAAATAGAACAAGTTTAACAGACTTAGCTTTACTTGGCATTAAAATTTCTCTTCCTTCTAGGTCTGTGATCCCTCATTATTCATTTCTGAAGGGAACAAAATTCATCAGAGCAATTATAACCGCCGTACGCACTCAAAAAATACTTCTCCTACAATTAGTCCCAAAGTTATTCAAATTATTTTCAACAGAAAACATAACAATGAGACGAATATAGAAGTAGCTTATCAAAATAGAATCAGAGAAATAGCTATTGGAGAAGGAAACCTCTCTAACATCAGAAAAAAAAAAATAGGTTTTATTCAGGCTGCCTCATACTGCCAGGAATTCTGTGACAGCAGTTGAAAACAAAAAAAAAAAAAAAAAGGGTAATTTCCGTATATAGGACTGGTAATGAAATGCTAAATTTCTTTCAGTGCATAATTTCATTTGAAAAGAAATGTAGTTACTTAATGAAAAAAGTCAGCTATGTTCATTTTTAAATAGTAAATCTCTTTGATTTTTCCTGGTGCCATAAAAAATATAAAAGCTTGCAAGATCTTTTTTAAACCTTGTGAATCTTCAAGCAAAATATAGTTTAGCTTTTGGTTGTTAGGGTATTTTGTTTTATTGTGACTCTATTTGATGGTTTTGGAGATTTCCAACTGGAGATACTTCAAACTCACTTCTAACATTTTCTATGAAATATAATGACTTTAATTTTAGATAGCAGAAGGACTTTTTTCCTATTGAAATATCAAAATGTTTTTGAATATCTGTTTTTCAAGTTTGTCTTGTATATTACTTCGTGATCTGCAAATCCAGGTTAGTATGGTAGTTCAGGAACTTTACACATATTATTTTCATATTTCCCATTCAGTTATTCAGGATCCTTAGCATCCTATCTTTAAGGGTTTCCTTGTCCAGTATTCAGAGAAATAATCATAAATCTTGCACAAAATTGCAACACCCCAAAACAAGGACAAAATGGAGGAACCAAAGCAACCTCTGCACTGGAATGGTACTCTGCCAATCTGATTTGTTCAAGGTTTCATTGCAAAGTAAGAAGGTTTCAGGGCAGGATCTGGACCCTTATTGGTAAGCATCTTCAAACACAAAATAGATTATGTCCATTTTTTACACAAAGAGGAAATTGAGGCAAAGAGGCAAATGATTTTTCCCCAAAGCAGTAGTACTTTTGCCAAGCCTGATTTTATTATGAGGACACACTGCAGTTGTGATCTTCTTGGTTTCTATTCTTATCTTCTTAGAATTACTCTCTCCTCTGAGGCAGGAAATTGTACGGAAACATGTCCTTAGCTCCTCATTTTAAAATGGACAAGAATCAAATGCCATTTGAATTCCTGTAAGATTACTTTCTGTAAGGCAGCAGTACAGATAATTGTATTTTTGGTAATAAAAAACAATTAATAATAAAATTACAGTTTTCCCCATGACTTTTTGCTATGATTATCTAGTCCTTTGCATTTGCTTGCTTGTACTCATGTTGCTACAGACAAGGAAAGGTTTGAAATTAAGATTTTTTTTTGAAAACTTTCCAAAACAGAATTGCATCCAAGTCACTATTTTAGAAGGCCAAGGAAGGGACTTGCCTTTGTAAAGCAATAACTGACTTCAAATACCTCCTAACAAGTGACAGGGAGGCTCTGGGGTTCTGTATGTGGCTCACTGCTCTCCTCATTCTCCATAATATCACTGGGAGTTTGCTTTCCTCAATAGGGTGTTTGCTACCATTGCACTGCATCAATCATTCTCATATTTCCAGTTCAGTTATTCAGGATCCTTAGGGCTCCCCTGTTAATCTTCATTAGCGGAACACTGACTTCATTAACTACTTCAATTCGGATTCTGGATAGATCATGACTGCTTACATTTTCATTTTTTTTTTTTTCCATCTGCAACTGATTTAGACCCTGGGAAGATCATCATGAACAGTTGTGCTCAATTCCTTGAAATCCTAGTCTTGCCAGGATAAAATATATACAACTAGGAGGGAAAAAATCTTGAACTTGGAAACTCAATTTAACCTGACATTTACATTTCTCCAAAGACCAGTATGAACTGCAATTGTTCTAACTCAGTGATTTGTACCTCCTGAAATGATATTAGGTAGTCAGAAGAAATCTCATGCAAGCAATCACTTTACTCACAAAATGCTCTACTTTTACCAGAACAGGCTTCATTCTTCTGTATTTCACCTTTGTTGACAAGCTGAAGCATAAACCATCTACAGACCACTTTCTGTCTGACAAAACAGTTTTCTTTCTATGAGGGCACTGCTGCAGCACCACAGGACAGCAACCCACAGCCTCAGGATGGGCAGGGGGTGCCCCAGCAAGGCCGGAACAGTCATTGCCCCCAAGGTCCTGAACTTCTTTGTCTTAACTGTTGATGATCTACACAGTTCACACTTTGGAAACTCAGTAGCTTGAGCAGCGGCAGTCTATGGAATGAGTAAGGGGTAACTCACCCCCTACACAGTTGACTCAGCATAGAAGCACACCCATCCATGTTCATGACTCCAGCTGCCGTTGGATTGAACATTAGAAGGCTGGCTCATAAGTAACTGGAATTAAGAAGCTGGAATTTTCACGTCAAATTACTTGTGGCTTTTTTGAAGGTAAAGATAATTATTATGTAAGTTCCTTTATTAAGTTATGTTGGAAGATTATTTTCTCATTATTTTCTTGATCTTTTTCACCTCCTCTGAACAGGTGCGCGCGCTCTCTCTATCTCTCTCTACTTTTAAAGCCTATTATTAATACACTTTAAAAGAATATTCTATATCTGTATGCAATCAGGTAATATTTTTACCATTTTCTATGGTTAATAATAAGCATGTGCCATTTAGTTACTTTTCAGAAAATGACTGTTTAGGTCAGCAATACAAGGTATGAGTATGTGAAGCAGCGATGATTGAATACATATTAAGAGTTCATTTTCCATATTCATTCCATAATTAAATATACCTCAAAGTGCCTTTTTAAGCTCATTCATTCTTATTTGCAGGCACTTAATTTTTGCATAAATAAAACCCACAGCTTTGAATGCGTAAACATATTATTTAGCATCATCAGCATTGAGAAACATATTAAGGCAGCATAAAGAATGAGTCATGAATTAGTCAACTGACAGAAAGTGTATTTTTACAGTTTCTTATTGGATCCGGAGTGTTGCCCTAATATTGCCTAAACCTTGCCAACTGTTCTTTCCTTCTTTGGCTTCCTTTGGAACCTACTGCTCAAATATCTGTTGCTGACATCCCAAGGAGCAGTGTCTCTACTGATAGTGTCATTGTCTTGTGATAGGAAAAAAGGCCTTTCTAAAGTTGTACTGTTGCATAGAGTAAAATTAGCATTTTGCAGGAGATGGTAAAATTTGTTGTTTTTTTTTTTTCCTCTTTGGCAATATTGTTGAGTACGGAAATACTTAACCTGAAAGTTAGTTGATCTAAAGTGGTCTTCAGCACACCAGAGACAATTATGACCTTTATAGGAGCTATTTAAATTAAGTGTATTTACTTCAGACTGTCCAGCAGAGTACAGAGGAATCAGTCTATACTATTCCATTTACTAACAGTAGAAAAGGATGCAGGAAACTGAAGACAACTTCCTGGGAGAACTGCTTCACATGTAGGATGTCTACCTCTGCTGTGTGAAGATGAATAGCAGTGAATTAAGCTCTGAACTGAGAAGGCATAAATTTCTTCTGGAGGCAGGCAGGTTCCTCTTCGTAATATGCTTAGCCTACATAGGTTTTTAGGCTAAGACTTTCAGTCATAATTATGACAGTAACTGTAGCCAGTTTTAATAGCTAGTTATAGTCAGTTCTTATTTCCAAGGTTATATTCAAAATGGTTAGAGTTAGAATAATAAATTAGTTTAAACTAATATCTGTGCAAATCATGGCATTTCCTACCCCAGCTTAAGAAGTTGTGGGATGTAATTGTAGCCTGACTCTGTTACAGCACTTCTTAAGCTGACATATAGATTTTCATTTTCTCAAGCTCACATGCACACATTTTCTTGCTTTCCAAATGTCTGGGAAAGCTAATTGACATCAGAGTCAACATGACAAGACTGAACTGATTCTTGGGGAAGTCAGCAGAAAGCACAGACAGGGGCAGAAATTCTCCTCCTCACATCGCTTCCACTCACAATTTGTAGTTAACATCAAGACAATCAATGTCTTTTAAGTCTCGGCTGACAGAGAAATATATGTCACCACTTTTATCCAACCAATAACTATATTCTACCTCCAAGATGGACCTCCAGCATAGTGATCCATAACTGTCATTTCAGGCATTCATAGATGCTTTACGAGGATTCTCCCAAATCAATTCAGAAATCTTCAGCTCAGGCATAATATTGTTACCAGCTTATTGGCAGGAGATTTCAGTTGTGCTCCAAGATTCTTGCTACTTCTACAGACACTGAAAACCAATATGATATATGAAAACTATGAGGGAAACTGAGAATGCATTGTTTTTGTTACTGATGATTTGTCTTAGGTAAACAGTTACAATTTCTCCATGAAATATTACTTATTATTAGGAGGTTATTTGGAGGTTATCTGGAGGTTATCTGTATTTTAATATAGAATAAATTCAATCTGAAAAGCCAACATGGTTTCTGGTGTAATAGAGATCATCATATGCTGGTGGACCACTTCCCAGATAATGAATGCAAAATTATTCTCAGCTATAAGAAGTCATATCAAAAGTCCATTTCCTCAAGGAAAGTTTTGGCATCATCTGAAAGATGCATATGTTGCCTTGGAGAAACTTCATTCTGTAGATACCTTCTGTACCTTCTGTACCTTCTACCTTCTGTAGATAGGAAGTATTTTGACTGTACCTTATTGCATTTTTCTAGATGCTGTGCACTGTATTTTACCCCAAACTACCACTCTTCCTTTAGAGATCCAGAACATTATGTCAAAGACACTTTGTGTACTTCCAACTTTGCTGTGATTGCTGCTATTATGGATAATAGCACTGAGATACAGCAAAATCACTTTGATGACCACTGATGATAAGTCTACATCACTATCACTGTAAATTGCACAATGAAGGAATAAATAATTTGGAAATTCAACAAGCAAAACTAGTCTTGGTTTTATTGAAGCTAATAGGAATTTCACTCTCCTAAAAACAATTAGAGTGATCTCTTTTGGCTGAGCCTCAAACTGGCTGAGCAGTCAATGACTGCTTCTCCTTGGTGACTCCTTGGCCCCATGAAACCCTCCGTTCAGCTGAGAGCTGCAAACTGTTTACAGTTCTTCTCATTCATAGCTGTTAGTGCCTCATTTTTATGGGATTTATCTGCTTGTCATCTGTCTTACAACTAGGAAGTTAAAGCAGAATCTACAAAGTCCTCTTACTAAATGTTAGCCACTGTAGTTACTATCAAACAGTTAAAATAAGACGCAGTCCTGGAGCAAGTGCAGGGACAGCACTGTTTTCTTTCAAAAGAATGCATATCCTTTTTATATACAATAACCTAAAAGCTTAGTGCTTTTCTATAGTAGAGAAACTTTGAATCATTAAGGTTGGAAGGAATCCCCTGGAGATCACCTGGTCCAACCTCCCTGCTGAGAGCAGGGCCAAATAGAGCAGATTGCTCAGGGCCATGTCCAGTTAGGTTTCTAATCTTTCCAAAGATAGAGACTTCACAACCTTTCTGTGAAATCTATTCCAGTGTTTGACCATTCTAACTTAGGTTTAAATTGTCTGTTTCCTATATTTTAATTTGTGCCTGTTGCCTCTTATCCTTCCATTGAATATCACTGCGAAGGGTCTGCCACAATAATAAGATCCTCACCAGCCTTGTCTTCTCCAGGCTAAAATAACCCAACTCTCTCAGCCTTTTCTCGTATGAGAGATACTCCAGTCCTTTGATCATCTTTGTGGCTCTTCATTGGACTTGATGCAGAATGTCCATGTCTCTTGTATCAGAGAACTCCGAACTGGGCCCTGCACTCCAGCTGCTGTTCTCATCAGTGCTGAGGAGAGGGACCTCCCTTGACCTGACTCCTATGGATGCAGCCCAGGATGCTATTAGGCTTCATTACCATAATGGCACATTATTGGCTCATGTGCTATTCACCAAGATAACCTGGTCCTTGTCTCTAAACTTGCTTTCCAGCAAATTCAGTCTCCAGGTGCAGGGTAGGACTTGGCATGAGACTAACATGTTAGTCTCATCTACAGCTTGTTGAAGTTCCTCTGAACAGCAGCACAATCATCTGGTATATCAGTTGGAATTTGGCCATTGATCACAACCTTTTGAGCTGAGCAGTGTAGACATTTTTAAAGATGCCTTGTTGCACACTTACCTAGCTGACTATTCCTAATTTTTTTGATGAGGATTTTATGGAAGACAGTCTTTAAAGCCTTGCTAAAGTCAAAATAAACATTACCACCTGTTGTCATCCCCTAAGTTAGTCATTTTATCATAGTAGACTCAGATTGGAAGCCACGATTTCCCCTCTATAAATTCATGCTAACTGCTCCCATTTGCCTTCATGTCCTTACTATCTATGAAAATGTTTTCCAGGATTTTTCACTCTACCATCTTCCTAGGGGCCAAGGATGGCAGGCCTGTGGTTTTCCAGATCTTTCTCTTGCTGTTATTGATAGTAGGAGTGACATTTGTTTTCTTCCATTCCTCAGGAATGTCCCCTGATCACCTTGACCTTTCAAAGGTAATTGAGAGTGGCCTCACAATGAGATCACTGGTTCTCTCAGCACAATTGTTATCTACCAGGTCCAACGCTTATTTGCTCCTCAGTCACCTGTTTTTGAAGGTTGTCTTCAATGTACTTCAGAAATCTGGATTGCTTATGCCTTGCTGTGCTATGATCGTATTTACTTTTTATTCTTACCCAAAACACATGTGACTTTTCTGATATAGTGGAATAGTTTCAGTAGGAGGTTGTTTTCTTTATCAACCAATTTTGTAAGGCCAGCTCACCACTAATTGAAAGCCCACTCCAGCATGTCTCTCTCTCCATGATCTGTAAGGGACTGTAGGCACATACCACTTCATTTCATACTCCACTCATGTTTGTGTACCTTGCCATCAATTGTGGAAGTATTCTGCTTTGCAGAAGCTAAGTGCCTATCATGATTTAGCATTTTGGCCTCATCATCAGTTGAAGGATTAAAGCATATATAGATATCAGCTAGTATGATAATTTTAAACAGTTTATCGAAGTTTCCATTTGTCACTTCTTTGCTACCTTCAGTAATGTAATGACAGGTGATGATCAAGAAGAAAGTAGCATATTCATAAAGACTGTGATCATGTAAACCTTTATCTATGATTGAACACTCCAGCAATTACAGTGTATTGCAAAATTTGTATTGGCAATCTGATAGTGTATTCATCTCAGCACATCTCTGAGGATATATCTACTGCTTAACAGCCTGAAAAGTAACCCATGTGTGATGTTCATCAGCATCAGAACTGGAGAGTGAAGAAGAAAATGCATTATTCTGCATCATAAAAAAATTGATTAAAACCAAAATTCAACCTAACATTACTTAATTGAGACTCAAAGTTAAATAACAAGTTTAGCAGCTACAGTTTTGTCTCCAAGATAATACTTCTCTTCTAGATGCACTGAATTTGCTTTTCTTAAAACTCAAGAATGTAGGCCCATAGACATCATTTTACTTTAGAGAAAACGTTTTGTTGGTTTGTTGTTGTTGTTTTTTGGCTTGCTCTCAACCAAAATGCATCCCAGTGCTAGGTGATTTATTCGTAAATTTGGGAGTCTATCTGGAAAGTTGAGCCTGAATCACTCTCTTGATATATAAGCTCTGTGACAAGGCTTTCTAAAACAAAATAGCTAATGAAATCCAAGTCTTTCAACTTTGAAGCCGCCTTTCGAAATAGTAAGTTATATTATCTCTAAGATATATAGCATAGTGAGAAGATAACAGTGGTTATACACAGAATTGTAGATGATCCATTTCAAATGCAGTTTCCAACTTAGTTCTACAAAAGGTTCATAGTTATATCAGCACAGGTTCATAGTCATATGTATGTGAAGTGTGGTGGCTAGCATTTAGTCAAGCTGGCCTGCCAAACAGTATACAGGAACATGTATTTATATGAGAAAAGAATAGCAGAATTAATAGAACAAAGTGCATTGGTCTAGTGTCAATTCTCCCTTTAAAATTTCATGAGAACTTCACAATTTACCAGGAAACTTTTCTTACTGCACTAACTTCTAATTACAGTTTGCAGAGTCACAATAGCAGTGCTCTCATTCTTCCGATAGTTAAAACGTCTTTAAGTCAAAACTTTTAATGTATGGCTAGTCATTTTCTTGAATAAATTATACCCCAGCTGTCATTTTCCTAGCTATTTTTGCTTCTTAATAGAATCAAGTTTTTAATTGTTTAATGAAGCATATTATCATTTTAAAGTGCTTAGTACTTTTCCTGTTAAACTCAAGAACGATAATGGTACACTGAAACTGGGCATACTAACCATTTCAGTGCACACTAGCCATTTAAATGGCTGATAAATAAGAAAAGCAGGACACAGTTAATTTACCTCTGAAGAAGTAACTAAAACTACTGTAACCATTCCCCAAAACACAAAAAAAGAAAGGTATGTCAGCTCTCCTGGGAATGCTAAGAAGTTTAGTTAATACTCTTTTGATGAGTCTATGGGCATTTAAAGAGATAATTAGAAATACTAAATCAAAAAAGTGCCATAATTACCACAGGACACAGAGGAACTTTCTGGACTAAGTATCGACAGTTGAGTGCTGACTCATCTTTTAAGGACAGATCTTTACAATATACATGACAATATAAACACCAAAAGGACAGCAGATGATTGAAGAACAATTTCACTCTATTTTCTCAGTGGTGATACCTCCAAAACATTGCAAATAATTCTCACACAAGCAATGAAATGCATGTTTAGAAGTCTGTAAAGAGCCAGATAGAAGCAACATTTTTTTTCTTAGGTATAAAGTCTGTATCCTTGAAAGCTGATTCCTTCTCAATATTCTCACTAAACAAACTTTGGGCTAAACTTAGATTGTGAGCTCTCATACTGACATATAAATCACCTCCCAATTGAAAGTTCCCAAGAAAATCCAGGAGAGATCCTATGTAGCAATGACATATCAATTATTTCAGTTCTGACTTTGGAATTTAACTGGAACTTATTTCTTTTCCTGTTTACCATGTATGAAAGGGTCATAAATTCATATAGCTGTTGAGTTATAGGATATATAACTGTAGCTACATGTATATTAGAAGTTATAATCAGTGGATCAGTTTGATATTGGAGCGAGTAATTAATGAGCGATTTGAGAACAAATAAACTAGGATGAAATTATTTTAAAGGAAGTGAAAAAAAAAGTTCAGATGTCACTATATAAATATTACCACCATTTCACATGGTGGAATGTGATGTTACAACACAAGGATCTTTCCAAATAACTCCAAGTTCCCTCCAAACCCATGGGCACCAGCAAAAAAATCAATTATTCATTATATGACATGGTGATACTTGCAATTCTCACCTTTCCTCTTCTTTTAATTGTTTAATGAAACAACCTAAGATTAAATTGTTAAGAGTCTTTGGATATACAAAATTTTATTGTATCAGAAATAATTTAAAAATTAATGTAACATAAATTCACTTATGTAAATTTATAATTGTGCACAAGTATAAATAATACTGACCAAAACTAAGGTTCATCCTTTCTCCTTTGTCCTATCTCTTATCTTCTATCTCCTCTCTTTGTGTGTTTTTCTTAGCAAGTGTTCTTAAAATGCTCGAACACCTAATATCACTAGTAATCTTAATCCATCTGATTTATATTTTTCAAAGTCTTCTGAAAGATTTTGAAATGTTACTTAAAGCAAAAATCTGCAAAAAGCTTATTTTTAAGTATAACCAGTGTTTACAGATATATTTATGTTTGTGTTTCACCCTTACTTCTATTACTCTAAATGCATGGAAGTAGTAACTCTGAGTAAGTCCTTCAGTAAGATGCCAGTAGCATGTGACTTAAATTGATGTTTTGATGATGATAAGCACCATAAGAAGAATACTTTTTGTTTAATTTAGAATGCAATTATAAATATATACATATTATTTGATCCCAGATTATAAAAATGTGAAGGATTAATAATACCTCCAAAAGGACAGAGTAGACAACTGCCTACTGTGTAGACCATTTCAGCTGAACTTGCACTTGTACGTATAGGATAAGATTTTCCAAAACACAGTAATCACAAGAGAAGAAAGGCATTAGAGATCTCTGAAACCTGTGCTCTAGTTTCACTAAAGTACTTCAGAAATTTCTACCTGCACTCAGCAGTAATTAACCTTTCTCCTAACCATTATCACATTCATGCATATCTGTATTGGAAGTGTGGTGATGGTGTGTTTAGGGAAAGGCTCTAGAATGACATAAAACATGAATGAAAAATAATAGCATTACAGTAATAACTTATTTCCATTGTAAGGGCAGAAATCAATGACATTTTGACATTGGGAACTGAGTTTGATATAAAACACAGGGAGATTATTAAAGCGCACACATCTCCAGAAGCATAAATGTTCAGACAAGTTTGTAATTTATCACTTCAGACATCTGAAAGTGAACTGAGTCTTTTGCAGTCACAAGTTTACAGTGTGACCTAATGAATGTCTGTGGGATGTCAGAACTGAAACAAAGTTCCAATTTGGCACATCTGTTATCTTAAATTTCTTTTTTTTTGTTGTTTTGTTTTCTTTTTCTCCAAATCTGCTGATAAATGTGTACAGGGCTTGCTATTCAGGCAGAAGAACTGAATGGGCTATGACTTTTAGACTTATTTTCTAGTTACATATTCACCATGCTAAGAGTAAAAATATGATAACTGAAGTTGCTTCATTGTAGTACTGTGAACTGGTATGCTATTCATCTTAATATAAAATTAGAAGTTTTGATACCCTAAGTGTACAGACCTGATAATTTACAATACTTTTTTTCTTCTTGCTTTGACTTCCGTTAGAAATCCATTCTCCAAGTGCATAATTTGAAAAAAAAAAAAAAAAAAAAAAAAAAAAGTGGATTTACAATGGGTTTAAATCAGTGGTTAGATTACCATACCTTTCTATCAGAGGTGAGCTTTCAGCAGCCCATCATCCTGCATTATTTGGATGTGATCCATCCAAATTGCGCTACTATTCTAAACATAGATAATTGATAACATTCATCCACTGAAATAAGCCATTTCCTAGGATGAATCTCTCTGTTCTGCTTAAAGCTCTTACCTACTTAAATGTTTGATCCTTTAGGATATCTTCTGATCACAAAAAGGACAAAAGTTAGTTCATTTTTATCTCCTCTTGGTTATGTAGAGCAATTAGCATGAAGTCTTGGCAGACAGTTCTTGCTTTCACTGTGATTGTTAAAACGGTGTTCTGAAAATACAATCAAGCTCTTACAACACACACATTATGCAGAAAGCCAATTCACCATATACAGTAGCAAGAAAGCATTTATAAACAAACTATTTGGAAAACATTAACCATTTGCCACTTATGGAATAATCTGTAGCAGAGAGCACCTATTAGGTGGCCAGCAGCAATCTAGTAGACCAGCTAAGAGCCATTTTTGTTATTTAGTGGGGCAGTTAGTACAGTAAGTTTTATACAAGGGGGACAGAAACTCCACTCCAGGTTGCACAGGGCGATGCAGGTTCTTTTCCATCCCTGGAAATCTGGATTCCTGGAAAATCCCTTGGCTCATCACTGAACCAAGAAGGCCATGGCTCAGAGGGGCTCTTGAGGAGAGATGCTCCTGTGCAGAACACGATCTGGAAGGAATATCTGAGACTGGATCTCTCGGAGACCTCCCCTGTGGGATGTATGTGGTAGCTGAATCACTGAGTTGATAGTATAGTAGCCGCAGGAGAGGCATAGACTGAATAGTATCAGGGAGGATGAACAACATAACAAGGTATTCACCTTGTAGAGTGATACAAGGAAGGAGTGATACAAGAACACTGAGAGGCCAGTGGTGAATGGGGACTCCCCAGTACAAGCAGTTAGTGACTTTTGCAGCAGCAAAATTGTGACCTCAGATCTGAGTTTACAGAAGTGGTCCAGTGCCCTAATAACCAAGGAAGGGCAATAATCTTCACCGGGGATTCACTAGAAGATTAATGCTAAATGTGAATCATACCTTAGCACCAAGAGAATGTGTCAGGTGGTAGCAGTTGGAGATTTCCTTCTGCGCAACAGGGAGTCACCTATCTGCTGATCAGAGTTGCTCTCACGGGATCTTTTTTCTTGCCTGTTGAGGATCTGGATCTAGGATAGTGCAGAAACTCATGATACACTTCCAGCCTTCAAACTACTATTCCTCAGTGTTCATCCATGAATTCACCAGTGACATTGCCATGGGAGCCCTCAAGCAAATCAAAAGAGACTTCAGAGCTCTGGTCACAAGAGAATCTAGGTGATATTCTCCTTGATTGCACAGGTGAATGGGACGGAGGTGATAGTTTGGGTAGGAGGTGATATATCCTGAGAGTTAAGAGCTGGCTACTAAGCTGTTGTGGTTAGTGCTTTGGCTTTTATGACTCTGACTGCCTCTTTTAAAAAACGGACTACTAGCAAGATGTAGAATCCCCCAAGTATTCCATCCTCCCATGCAGAGACTTCTTCAGACAAATTTTTGATCAAACTCCGGGTCAAAATTTGAGGGCTCAGAGAGTTTGGCCTTTAAAGTGCATATCTTCAGTGCCCTGTGACAGAATGAAAGTTCAGTTTCAAATCATTCTTGCTCTGCCTGTCATATCAACATCTTGTAAAACTGCTTCTACTTGTAATGTTGCTGTTTGCTTCCTCAACTTTATTTAGACCAAGTAGAAAAAGAAAAAAAACAGAAAAACTCAAGAAAGCAAAAAAAAAACCTACAATGTGGTTATTGCTCACACCTAGATCACAAGAGAACTAGTCTCTGTCCTATTGTCTCCACTATGTATGCAAAATGAAAGAAGTCCAATAAGAGTAATTGAAAAGTACTTCATATATTGAGTCCTCTATCTCTCCTCAAATATATTTTCCCTTATCTCTGGTTCATTTCTTATCCCAAATTTACATGGCTGCTGAAAAAGTTTCTTATTTGTGCAAATGCAAACCATAAAATTTTGAGTACTTAAAAAAAATTGCCCCCAAAACATTTTTTAATACGCTGTTTATACAGATAAAACTGAAAAACAATGTGCTTAAAACCATCTTAAATTTTAAAATACTGAGATACTAGGGCAGAGATGAACTATGAAAGCATAGAAAGTTCTAGAAAAGGACAGATTTAGAAATGACAGATGCTGATCTGGTTAATTGGATACAAACACAGAAATGCCTTCTGCAAAGGTGAAAGTAAATGTAGGTAATCGCTATTTTTTTTTCTCATCCCTGTAGCTATAAAATATATGCAATCAGCACCATGAAATTGGAAAACAAATGTATGTTCTAAATCAAAGAAACAGAGCTTGGTCTAAACTCCTCTATTTAGAAGACATGGTATCACAAGCAACGTTAATGTTCTCTGACAATGTTCATAACCATTAGAAAATTGAAGTCATAATGAAACTCCAGCTAACTCACAATCTTCTGGCCCTAGGATGTACGTTGTTGATGTGTGTATTCTGGAGGCCCCATCTGTTAGGAGCCAGGCTTTATATACTGAATAATTGCTAAATTCTGAGGAGACCAGGTGGCAGGGCAAATTAATTTGGAAAGAAATAGAAAAGTCATGCGAGGAGAGCAGAAAAATGGTAGCAGAAAGTTAATTCAGCATTTTCTGGATGTGCTGAATGAGGACAGGAATTAGAAAGAAAGAGAAAATATGCAACACAATTCAGACTGAGGTGAGGAAGGCAAGAAAAGCAGGGACACATTTTTATGTCAAGATCTATTTACTGGGATATCTGGGGGATTACAAGAAACAAGAATGCAAACCAGATGAAAAAGCTGAAGATATTGTCATGAAATTTTACATTTAGGAATTTTCTCATGCTCTTATGAGATGATTATCTCCTCAGATCTCTATGACTTTTAAATAGTGACAGTAAATGGCCTTGCAAGGACATCATCCTTTCAAGACGCTTGGATATGGTTTGGTAGGTCCCATGGATTTGTATGGATTGAATTCTCACAGGTAATCCCTGACTCAGTTCTCCTTCTAAACTCACATGTTGCCCTGTATCTTCCATTCTCCTCACAAATAAAAAAAAAAAAAATACCTCAGGAGATTAGTTTTGGTCTGAAGATTTAGCCTGGTTTCATTGTTCCTTTACTAATGGCATTGTGAATAGATGTCTGACTTACCAGTACCTCTGCCTAAATTTCCATTTTGTTTTCCAATTTCAACCATTTGAAATGGAATCTGTAACTATGTATATCAGACACAGGGCAAAAGAGAAATTCAAATTAATTCTCACAGTTGAAGAATGCACTTTAATGTGAACATTGCTGTAGTCAACAGAAAGTCTATTTAAGAGTCCAAACATCAATCTGAGTGCCTCCATACACCTCCTGGGCATCAGAAGTCCTGCCACAAGAAAGTCAGCTTCAAAAATTTTCATACATATGAAAATATTTCTTTACATATATTGGATAGAGCCAGCTGTGTCATATATAAAATTGTTTTGGTATAATTATATCATGAACCCAAGTAACAGGATAAGTTTTATTGCATTATCTCGATCTTCATATTTTAAGGAGGAAGTTGACTCACTAAGCAGATTTGTGTGGTATTCTTATTCCTCATTTGCTTCAGCTATACAATCATTCCTGTGTTAGAAGAACAGTCATTTGTAAATTTTTCTTCATCAAAAGGCCCAGTTCTGACGCAACTTAGGCCTGTCTTAGTCTGGAAAAATTTCTCCTACTGTGACTTCCTATAATGAATATCTTAATAAATTCTGCAGTCTTTTCAATGACTCTCTTTTTTTTTTTTTTACTTTGACCCATATACCCCAAAAGAGATTTCCTACTCTCCTTCATTTCCTGCTCAGCTCTTTTCTTCTTCAGTGAAGCTTAAATTGGATTCTGTCCTGTCAATGATTGGACTACTGTCTGCAATTTATGGGTAAAGTATGCAGAATATTACTTTTGAATTTGAGGCCTAGCTCCAACCCTATTATATATAATTGTACTATAATTTAAGTAAATTTTTAATTCTATCAACACATAACCTAACTGATTCATGTTTAGATATTTCTTCTGTGCCTACATTATCCATTTTCATTTTTAGAGTCATTTATTCCATCTTCCTCAAATATGTCTGCAACTAGTCAGCAAGAGATACAGGATATTCGATTAAATAGAGAGCAGTTTGTTCAGGTATGACATCTCAGTGATAGACATCCAAGAGAGCTGCAGAATGGCACAGTTATTTATTTATGCCTTTAGCATTTTCAGTTAGTTAAAAGCATTTTAGAAAAAGGTAGTCCTATCTGTAGCAAGTACACTTTCCCTTCCTTTATCTCAAAATAATTTTTTTACTCTAAATTGTTTTCTTTCATTTTATTTGAAGTGGAGGGGACTAGAAAATATAAGAAATAATCTGCTGCTTAATGTATATATGTTTCAAGGTGGAACAGTTTCTCTATAAGTCAAAAGAAATCTTTCAGGAAGAGAACAAGACTGAAAAAACAGAGGAAAGAGGAAAAAAAAGAAAAAAAAACAGGACTATTTACCTGCCAATAAACATAAAGAACTTATGTTCAACAAGGAAACATTATGAAGGACAAATATGCCAATGAAGAGGCACTATTGAATAAAAGTCATTGTTTCAACTTATCCTTTCAACAAAACTTCTCAAAACAGTTATGTCCTTACTTACTATAAAAGTCATCTTAGTGTTAGAAAGCTGAGAAATCCCTGAATTGTCTAAAATTCTCTGCATTACTAACTGACTTTTATATAAGAATTTCCCTGAATAATCAAGAGAAATATTTTTAGGATCTTACTAAGTAGAAAAGCTTAAGTAAAAAAAAAAGGACAAAGTTGAATGGGACAGTTAGCATTTAAGTAGGTAACAGTTTTAAGGATTAAGAAACTGAAAAAAACTGCTCTTGAGTTTAGCTCCTTCCAACTTGGTAATGGCAGCATTGGAAAAGAATATACATATATTTGTATAGCTATGCATGTATATTTATGCATACAGGTAGTTATTATACACATGCATGCATATTTAAAATGCAGGTCAAACACCAAGATGACTACCTTATTAATTTTTGCTATATGTCATACTCTTTTTCCTCATGAGTATTAACTATTTTCCTATTAATAGAGGTGACCCTACTATGGCCTATTATGACCACAGAATGATGAGGCCTATTATATAAGAACTTTCCTGAAAGAGTCCTCTGTTCCCATGTTATGTCATAGTAGATTCTTTGAGAATGTGACCAGTGTTCTAATTGATTCATTTAATTGAACAAAGAAATCAATGAGATTCTTCACATAATTAAAATTGAACCTGTCTGTAAGAACCTTGTTGGATGAGGACCAGAATGTTCAGTATAACTGACAATTATCCTCTTGTTTATTTAACTCTTTAAGGTAAAGATACATAAAACTCTAAAATATTTCTAGTAATGCCAATTGTAAATATGTAGTAAAGAAGTAATGAGATATATTGCAGAAGATATACATGATTTTATTTTTATTTTAAAACAAAACCAATGTCACTCATTCCTCTTGTCATGTCCATATACTCACAAGCCCCAAGTGGTCTGTCGAGAGTGTAGGCACTAAGATGTGTATATCAAGGAGGTCAGATGATGTTCCTTGTTTTAGGCTGCAGTTTTCTTTTCCAGGTCTGGATACGCTGGAAAGTTGTGCTGCACTCCAGCCAGATGTGCTGTCATCTTCATGACCTTATAACCTACATACCAACAATATCTGTCATTCTCATAAGACTTCTACCATTGTTTCTGGTGCTTCCACAACCTATCATTCCCACTCATTCCCCATTCCTATCAATCTTAACATTTCTTTTGATTTTCTCTATAAGAAAAGCCTATACAATAACTACCCAAGAAGCTAGCCCATAGACTTTAGAATGGCTGCTGCTTTTTGGCCCAAGTATTAGAGCACCAGTGCATAAAGCCAGAAAAAAAAAAAAAATTACTTATTGCTACATTAATAGTTAGTGCAAACTGCAAAAGTTACAAAAGCAAAAATATCATCATTCAGAGTTGAACTGAGAACATTAACTACATTATGGGTTTTATAATGCAATGGGATCCCACGGTGATGATGAGAGCTTTGAAGTCAATGCATATAGACCTTTTTTTTTCCCCCTAAAAAGAACCCCTAAAAGATCAGAAGAATTTTAAAATTTGACAGGTTGAATTAAAATGGTTCCTATTCAAGTAGAAATTGGAATATATAGTATTCTAAACAGAGAAAGCTGAAAATAAATAGATACAGCCACTCAGTTCTAAGTCAGAACAGGCTTCAGATGAACCCATCATAATAAATGTTTGGGTTTTATAATCACAATAAAGAGCAAGGAAGCCAAACTTTCTATTTTCTTGATGGCTGAGTAGTTCAGATAAGAGCTTAATAACACAGGTGAATAATATCCAAATCAAAGACACTAACATCTTTTAGGACTCATTTGAATTCATTCTTTGCACAGCTTCCTCTTAGTGTGCCTGGTTTCCAAGACCATTACTTGAAAATGTATTCTTGACATAAACAGTTTCCAGAAGCTGAAGGAGCAAAAGAAGTAGGAAAGGAGGAGTAGAAAAAAAAAATTTTTTCTTTGGCCACTTAGCTATAGATATTTGTTCAAATAGATTTCTGTCTAGAGAAGAAAGAGAAGGTTAAGTATGGAGAGGTTACTACCAACTGGAATTATCTTTGTATAAAGCATAAGGTCACATATCCTTTTATGTATTGATGAATAACTGCAGACAGCAAGGCAATTCAGGCTATCACATGGAATCTTTATAAATAGATAGACTAGTAATATAAAAATCAGGCTACTTTATCAAAGCCATGTACACAGAAATCTTTCATGGCCGGACATAATGCTGAAGGCAAATTTGAATCTGAGAGATTTTCCTCATCATATGCCCTTACCTATCAGAGAAAAGGGTACATTCACAGCTCTCTATTTGTTAAGATATTCTTTATGTTTAAATTTTGATGGCAAAATATTTTACACTTGTCATTTCAACTGTGTTACTTACCAGCGAAATCAACTGTTTTAAATACTCCCACATTTGGAACAGCTTCAGAATAATTGTTTTCTCTAGAGTATTAGATTTTACTTTAGCCTGTTTTAGATGGATAGAAAGAGGTCAGAATAGAGCTGAAAATGAAATATGAACATTATATGCATTGGCTTTTATAGAAGCCACAAATCTGAGGGAGACTGTGAGAGGCAGTAAAAATCGTTTTGCTACCAGTTCTAACGAGAATGAGCTTTCTACGTCATACCTACAAGTTCAATAAAGAAACAGGATAAAGGACTTTAAATCTCAGGGGGAATCTCCTAGGTGTCATTGTGGTGAACAAGGCTAAGGAGTGCTAAGGAGTGCCAAAAGCTCACTCGGTCCACAGTCAGTAATTCAGAAGGCCCAGAATTCTGACTGACTAGGAATCTAAAAAGTCCCCCAAATATTTCCTTACATAACTCCAGGTCTGACTGATGTTTGTCAACAAAAGCAGTGATCAAAGCTAATAAAATCAAAAAAGTTGAATGACAATACTTCGGGATGTTTTGACATAAACAATTATAATTAATAAATTTAGGCTCATAATTCCATTAAAATCATATCATATTACTTATTTACAGCATTATTTTGTAAGTTTACATATTTACAGTTTCAGATAAGATGATGATCCTATAATATTGGTTTGAGAAAATTAGGTTTCTATATCATTACAGACTGCTAATCAAATCAAAAGCTCTTGTTTTTAAATTGCACTCTAAAAGAGAAAATGTACTCTCCGCATTGTCAATAGATTGATTTATAATGCTAATTTGACTTCACATTTTTATATTTTTATAAAATGGAAATACTAATTTGAACAGCTAAATTAGTAGACAAGCAATATTTAGCTAGCTGATTTACTTACAGAAAAATACTACACTAATGTGTCTTAAAACAGCTCAACGCATTCTAACAGACAGAAAAGAGAGATGTAAATATAAATTTACTAATGCTTTTGAAAAAAAAAACAAAACAAAAGACGCTGGTATTGTGACATCAAACAAGAGGATAAGAAATTGAGAAATGGGAGTTGATGCATGCAATATATCATTTTTTATCAGGATTGATGTTTCAACCTGCCAAAGTGAATTGGCAGTCCAAAAAAAGCAGGAAGAACACTGCAAAACATACAGAAAATATCACAATATATAAAAAGCTTTTCTTTTGAATCTTCTTATTTTATTTAGAGAAGGTTCTGAACTGTTTGCATTCACTACATATACATCTATTCCCTTCTGAAAACACTGGTAAAAAATCAACAGTTTCTGAATTTAGTGAGACAAAATCTTTTCCCAAAGTATTAGCATATCTTGAAATGAGTACATGAATGGAAAATACAAAAAAGCATCTGTACCCCTCTAGTTTGCCACACCTATATCAATATATCTATGTAGTTCTCACTGCAGCTTCCTCCAACCCCGAAATTCACCTTTCAAAACATAAAGGATAAAGAGCTCCACCATTCATGTCTGATCAAATCCAAGTGAGCTGTTGATTAGCAGCATATTATGATCATAACACTGTAACTCATCAAAATTGATTTTCTTAATCTCTGATGGAAGTCAATTTTTTAGTAGTGATGACCTATATTTTAGGAGCAATGATGAAGTTTCTGTACAGTTGCCTTAACAATCTCATTGTTTATTGCATGTCCCCTAATCAAAATATTTAACCAGTCTTTCTAATCAGATGAAATTTAAAATATCTACTCATTATAAAAAAATAACTGGATACAAATGCAAATGAAGCTAGCAAAATAACATTCTTTTGATCAGATTAACAAATCATTTATGATTCACTACATTCTCAAATGCAGTCTTCACTCTAGTTCTACTAATCTCTACACGACATTAATTTTTATATTGACCATGTATTTCAACTTTTAATTATACAATAATAGCAGTCTTTATGAATGACAGTTCTTAAAGCACCAGATGCACTTCTGGATTTTCAAGCTGAAAGAGAGCAATCAGGTTTTTTAAACGATTTTTTTGTATATTCTATATCGCTTAGTATAAGACTGGAGAGAATAATGCTTTGTTCCATATCCCTGTACTTCATAAGTGAGATATGTATTATGAGCATGGACCACATCATTAGATGATCATTTTCAAAACTTACATCACATCATAACTTATCACAGTTAAACTCATCAAAACCTATTGATTTGAATTTCAAACAGAAGTGAAAACCACTGGATATCTTTACCTTAATTTTCGGTTTTCATTACTTTCAAACAAAATATGAAATATCCTTTATCAATTCAAGACCCACTGAATTAAATTGCCAGAGGCTTGTTTACCACATAAATCAGGGAAGCAGATATGTCCTGCTATAGAAAATAGTGTAAGCTATGCAACATATTCCTGATACAAAGATTACTGTGCTAAAATGAAATTCTGGAGCTAAGTAACACCTTTTGATTAATGGAAAAAAATTGTTTTTTGCAGGATAAGATTCATCTGGCCAGGTATAAACAGTTACATCTGGACAAATGTATGCCACCTTTCATTCTAGATAAGCAAAGTAACTTCTACAATATAAAGCTATTGATTTGAATTTTAGTCTCACAAGGCTAGCCTGAAAACAGATGCTATGCAATTCTACTTAATTATCTTCTGGCTAATTTTATCTTGGTTTTGCTGTTAGAGTTGAAAAAAAAAATTAACCACTAAGTCTTGCTCCTGACAAGTATTTGATTGTTTTACTTTATTTTGCTTTGGTTTTGAAATTATAAAGTATGTATGCAATCAGCTAATATTTAAATTACTTCTGAGTCAATCACATCAAACAAAATCATAAAATGAATTTATACTTCCCTGTTCAAAAAATAGCCTTAGTTTTTGAAGAGAACCATTTCTTCCAGATTGTGGCATTATAGTAGGACTTTAAAGAGTATAAAAATTACATGTTTGCTATTGAAGGAAATTAAAAAGCAAAAGTAAAGTAGACTGACTGTCCAGATCTTTGTTTTAGCAACCTGAATCATGTAGCAATTTTAATTTAATCATTTTGTCATTAATATTTTTCTTTCTAGATCCTAAATTTGCATGCTTTATCAAAAGGAATACTAATTTATTTATTGGCAATAATAAATAAAATTATATATACAAAATATATAGTATAGATACTATAGGTGATACATATATATTTATACACGCATATATTTTTATAGTATTTTTCTGTTTTTCCTCTTTCATTCAGTTTCCTAAATAGGAACCATTGTGTGAGAACACAAGAATGTCCATACCATTTAATTCCAAATAACTACATAGTTCTGTATCTTGTCACTGAAAATTGCTGGAAGTAGAGGTTTATGTAAAAAAATAAAGGAACAGCTTTGCTTTATATTACTTTTGTAAATTAAACACTACATTATATATCTCAGTTAATATTTAAGTAATTTCATATCTGGTTTTCCAAATAAATCCTGGGTAAATGCTATCTTCTTTTTAGCAATTGCTATGATCTTTTTTTGGCAATTTTTATTATTCATTTCGTTGATTGGTTTAGAAACATCTTCTGATACTTTTATTTGAGAATGACTATTCCTCCCACTTTTTCATAGTAAGGAAACACTCTGCTGTGGGAAACTATGAATTCTCTACTGTGAATCTTCTCTGAGTGCCTCTTTCCATTTCAGACACTTTTCATCATGCTTCTGTTCTTGTCACAATTTAGATTTCCTCCTAGAGTGTTTAAAATTGATCATTCTCAACAGTAATCTATTGCCAGGCATCGTAGTTACATAATACAGATGTGTCAAGAACAGATGTGATATTTAAGACTACTTGTTTAGTTGTTTTGTACAGATTGATTCATATATATATTAACTAAGCACTTTTCTCAGCTGAACCTTTGTCAAATGGCTTAGGAAATCTGCCTGGAATCATTATTCCATTTCACATTACCTATATATGTGAAAGAAAATGCCTTTTTCCATAATAAACTGTTTATAAAGATGGATATTTTAAATGAAAATAAGTTAACTAAATGTACAATTAATATGGAAAAGAAGAAAATATCTTCAACCTTTGAAGATAGTATTTGTGATTTACCATTATGAATCAATATATTCAGTTTCATTTTACTCTTCAAAGTAGGTCTACTTGTAGTTTTATCTCTTGTACAGGATCACAGTTAACAATTATAGCATGCAATTATTTCATTTGTGCAGATACTGAAAATCACATGACAGATATTGAAGCTTTTCACCATTCATGACCAGCAGGCAACAATTCTTGATTTCATTCATCATTCGTCTTCCATCTGTTGAGTAAAAGTATCTGCTCTGACTTAATTTAACAATAAAAAGTTTCAGCTTCATTTATTTGAGTGCTGTAAACTTTGAACTAATTTGAGTTTGGGAATGCTGTTCTTGCTTTGTTCAACTTCTGCTTTATGCTCTTTCAAGCACATCTCTCTACTGTACCTGGAGAGGGTAACCAACCCTTTCAACATTTGCTAAGCCTCTGCCTGGTTTGTCATTAGGAACAGTGGTGCAGAACACCTCATTAGGCCAGGAAGCATTCAATACAGATGTCTTCCTCATGCTGAACTTTCATTTGCACTGATTTTTACTAAAAAAAGATCGATTGTTATTTGCCTATGGTTCATCTTTGCATCGCAACGGGAGGGCTTCTATGACTGGAAAGATGACTTCAAAAGTATCACCACTTTGTTAGACTTCCCATCTCCTACTGTTTCCCTAGAAGATAAATTTGGCTAGTGATTAGCACACTAGCCTAAGGATCAAGAAACCTGAGCTCTACTCATCATTCTCCCTGTATTTATTGTGTAACCCAATCTGTTCATCTGCCTATAAAGTGGGGAAAATAGTACCCACTTCTCTAAAGTACTTTAAAGCTTGAGATAAAAAGTTCTATAAAAGATAAGTACTGTTATTAAAGCTTTCTCAATAAGCTGGATATTAGCCAGAGGAACAGAAGGCTAGACACAATACTTCTTTGCCGTCAGAAAGACTACAGCAAAATAGAGGTTATTGTGAATGACAAAACATTTCAATTCTGACACAAGCTTTTAACAGATTCCATCACCACTTTGACATGCATGTCATAGCTCTCTTATTAATAGCCACTATCAGAATCTGTCAGTCTTCAGAGAGATTTCATACTTTTGAAAAGAAAATTCTATTCAATACAACTCCAGAGTTTGTGGGAACCTACTGGTTACCAGCATCTCAAAAAAAAAAAAAAGATTATGTTAGTGGAGTATCTCACTGGGTAAAAATGAAGAGCTCAGGTGATATCAAAGACTGTGGAGTGGGCAGCCTTACACAGGCTCCACAGCACATGAACTATGAGTAATTGGAAAAGATTTAGAAATCTAAACCCAAAAGAGCAAACCAGATTAATGTTTCTCAAAGCCTATCTGGGAAACATGTAAAATGCCACAGTCTCTCCGGTCAGCCAAAAAGAGCCCCAAATAGCAATTGTCCAAAAGGAGAAACTTAACCTATTTCCCAGTATAGTCAATCTACAGCAATCTAAGAGCTCCTAACTTTCTGTAATTAAGTGCCTACATATATCTAAGGGCTTGTTTGATAAAAGTTGGCAACGCTGAGTTCAAAAGAGTACAGCAGCACATGAGAGCAGCAGGCACATTTTCTTTTAAAGTTTACAGAAGGATAATGAGCAGCTATTTCCTATAATGGGTTCCACCTAGAAAATGGGCAACCTGGATTCAAAACAAGGGAAAATAGAGTAGTCCTTCATATGGTGCATGTTTCAGTTGTAGAGCTCCTCACCGTAGAACACTGTCAATGACAAATATTTCCATGAATTAAAGGGCATGTTAGATAGTTCAATGGAAAGCAAAGTATTGAGGTCCACTAAACATATAGAAATCATTGCTGAAGGCAATGTTTGAGGGAAATATCACAGTATATTTCCCCAATTCTTGCAGTTTCCATTTGGTATCCACTGCTGGGTACTGGTGAAGACAGGACAACACAGACTTTTGGTTTTGCCTGTAGGTCTGTTCACAGGTTGTGTGCTAGATCTGCCAGAAGGCATATTTATTTTATAACGATCAATTGCAGGATTGCAGGAAAGGCTACTGGAACAGATGTCAATTTTGACTTTAGCTAGTTAAGACAACTCACCAGTAGCCTAAAGTCTGGCTTCTTCTAGGTATTTTCTCATAGTTACATGATCCTTATATTCCAGGTGTAGCTTCCACTGAAGAAGTGGAAACCACTCTTGATGGACAGGGGTCTCTCCCAATATGAATGACCTAGAAGTGTGTTCTTCATCTTCCTCAAGAGTATTTAAATTATTAGTAGAAATACATACAAGAAAAAAAGTTCTTCATTTCTCTATTTCAGTTTCAATTATCATTAAATATTTAGTTCTCATTTTTGTCTAAGAATGCTTTGTTGACTGTGTGTTTTAGATCACTGACTGTTTTATAAGTTATTACTTATATAAGTTCCCAGTTTCTCTATATAGAGACAGGGTGTGTAAGTGGAGATATGGAAACATGCATATAATCTACTACACCATAGAGTATCATCTACCTCCATAGTAGAGTTTATTCAAATGTGAAAGATGTAGCAAGAATGTAACCTTAGCTTTAACCTTAATCTATCCTTAAGTAATCAAGACTTCATGAATTCTAAAACTCATCTGTACCCAAATGAAATAGCATCTTGAGTTTTACAAAAGTTTTATATTGCCAAAGTAGAGTGTTTGGGTTTGTATAATTGCTTGCATTTTTTCCTGGAAGTAAATACAGGCAATCTATCCTGTCCTCATCTATCATATTTCCCCTGGAATGATTCCACCTTCAGTGCACATAATGGACAGTACTTATTGAACAGACAACTGTTCAGTCTTTTTTTTTTTTTTTTCTTATTCTTTGCATATCTTGTTTCCTGGAGCCTATTCAAACTTTATTCTCAATGCAGATTCAGTCATTTTCTCCATGAAATCAATGCAGATCCAGTCATTTTCTGCAGGGTATTATAAAAATAGATTTTTTTTTTTGTTCCAAATTCTTCCTTCATCTTTGAAGGGGTAGGTTTCACCCTAGGTTATAACCTAGGTTATTGGAGATACTTCTTGCCATGCAGGCAAGCTAGGATCTCATATTATGTGAGGATCAGTAGATGTAAAGGACTGTGCACATAGTTCATCTGCAAAAGATCAGATAGATAAAATAGCTACTATGGTTAATGAGGGTGGTGGACCATACAAAAGTATACAAATATACAAGTATTTGGGCTGAGAAAGTGTTGTATTGGGCATATGCTGAGATCTTGAATGCATTTGTCAGACCAGTGTCATGCTGAAGAAAATAGATCACACTGCTAGAAAGACAAAGCTTTCTAGATCATCTAATGCCACAGATTTATGCCTGACTTGACGGTCTGACTGGGGAAACTTTCCAAGAAGATACTGGTTCTCCTATAGCTAGGAAAACTATTTGAGTAAGGTTTGCATACCTAAACTAGAAGCAATGTCAAATAAGATGAAGTCAAAAAAAGAAAAAAAAGTTCCTGCAGTCTATATTTAATATTTTTTATCCTGAGCATGTATTTATCCTGAGCAAGGCTTACATTTTACATTACCTACATGTAGCCTCAGATGTAGTTAAAATAAGGTTCCAGAAAACAGCAATACTTTAACATTTTGTGAAGTAGTACTTAACTTCTCTGGGTCTCACTGTGGTAAAATCTGTATAAGTATGTAGTAAATGACAATAACTAGTGGGAACAAATCATAATCTAAACCAGGAATGTGAAGTATGCTTGACAGCAGATAGAGATTGGATTCTGATGACTGAGGGAATGTAGCAGAGTGTTTAAAGTTGTGGGGATGTGCAATTTACTAGAGAGAGTTAAAAACAGCTGTACAATTGCCAAGAACTCTAGCTTTGTCAAATGACTTTCCACAACAGAAAAAGATACTTCAAGCAATGTCAGCCTCTTTAAGCATCCATTAGTACCAGCAGGTTAAAGCTGAGATATATATCAATACAAGCTTTATATATATATATATATATATATATATATATACACACATATATATATATATATATATATATATATATATATATACACACATATATACATATATATATACATATATATATGTATATTATACAAGCATCCGGAATACATACCAGAATTTGTGTGCACAGTGCCAAGGAAGAAGCAGAGGCTTATGGGCTACAAAATATTTAAATGTTACCCTCCAGAAGGGCAGCTGTCTCTAAAAGACTAAAGATAACTTGTAAGAATCAAATTATATTCCTTAAGTCATATCAAGATAGTGGAGAAGAGTATATACAAACTATTTTTATTTATATACATACAGTATATACAAATTATTTTTAATCAAAGTAATTGTAAAGAAATTTAAAACAGACAATAAACTTTAAGTTTAGATAATGTCTAGATGATGTCTAGACAAATGTTCAAAGAGGAGGAAAGACCTGGGAATGTTTTTCCTGAGTATAATCTTGGATTTCTTTAGTATTATAAGAAATAAAAATGTAAAGGTCATGTCTTCCCCTTCTAGTTCGACCTGTTGGAGTGAGAAAAGAGAACACAATCATTTTAAAAATAAATGGAGAATTACACTCTAGAAAGACAAGCAACAATAATAATAACTCACCTATAATCTATTTATTTTCTTATAGGAAGGACATAGAGCCTGAGGCAAGAAATTAAGTTATATTAGTTTAACAACCTAGGCGACATGACCTGAATCCCACAGTTTGAACTGATAGGCATTTCTAGTCCACAGCAAGTGTAATGTAAGGCAACTTAGTGACAGAAGTTAAAGGAAATAGACTTTACTTCACAGTTTCCTTGGCTCAGGTCAAAAAACATACACAGACGATTTCAGATTAATTTATAAAAGATATACAAAGAAACGCCTATCTACCTACTAGTTTTACAAACATAAGTGGATGGCACCTTGCACTCATTTATAACAGGATCATCTATTCAGCACCATGAAAAGATTTAAGTGAAAGTGAAATGCATTTACACAACCAATAAAAAAAAAAAACCCAGCATCTTTAGTCTAGATCTTCAAAATTATTTTGATACTAATACCCTACAGGATAGAATATCTTAAAATAGTGCTTTATTGCTGCAGGTTACCATGCCATATGGCCCTGCTCGCTCATTAGTTTTTTTTTCTATGCCTATTGTGAAGAAAATTCTTACAAACATCAGACTCTAATCTGTCTGCAAGTAGCAGTGGAAAACCTTCATGAAAAGAGATACAAATATAATCAAGCTGTTGTTACATATGATATTAAGTATTAACCCAAAATATACTTATAACCACTACCTGACTTTAAATTCTGTTTTTCTTAAGCTGCATCATCACAAATTACAGCCCTAGCATGATAGTCTGGCATAATGCTAAATCATGTTTACTTAAATTGCAATTGCTTAAAAGGGTTGTATCCTCTTCTGTACCCATTTATAAAAAATATCTAGCTGGTAAACATAAAACAGAAAATTTTGATTTATGAAGTTCTCATACTGACTTAGTTTCACATGTAAATCTAAACGCTTTGATATACACCACTTTGGACAATTTTGTCTAGTAATAAAAGCAGAAAACAATAAAAATTGGTTATCTCATACTGTTTAATGGTAGCAGTGATTTTGCATTCTAATTAAACATAAGCTTATATTTAAATCATATAAGGTAAACCATAGATGATATCTAAACATTAAAGGTATAACAAAAGCTCACTGTCTATTCTTCATTCATAATGGAAACTTTAATGATACTTTATCTTTTATTCACTTGAAACAGCCTAGTATCCTAGAAAAAGACAACTGTAACTTTTCACTTCTTTTGACATTGACAAAAGGATTAGGGAAAGAGGGAAGATCAATGTATGCCAATATTGTTTCATTTTTCTTTAGACGTTTCCTATTGGAGCCAAAGGGTCAGCTAGAGTAAAATATTCAACTGACTCAACTGGAAGCATAAGAGGGGTCAGACAAAGCTAGAAAAATCAAATATGAACATGAAGAATTCTACTTCTTAGCAGAGAGTTATCAGAGATTGTGATTTCATCCTATTATCCATGGTCTATCAAAGCTCTCATCCATTCAGCAATAATTTACAGAGTAGGATGTGAACTTTGAGAATGTTCCTACATAAAAAGTTGTGGTATTTGAGAAAGTAACACTTGTTCTTTCTTGTAAGCATGTCATTGCCTTCTGCTTTCCCAGCAATATACAAACACAAGTTAGTTACTTGAAATTAGTACTCTATCATTTATAAACACTTACTCAACTACATATTTTGTCCTGAAGCTCATGCAGAATTAAGCTTCAAGGTCTGATGAAAAGCTCATTGAAGTCAAGTAGGCTGTTTATTTCTCTTGTTTGACATCAAAATACAGATTCTTATTTCATTTTTATTTTCACTACTCAGGACATGAAAAAAAAAAATCACAGTGGTCTGTAGATACTATTCTTTTCTTCAGAATATATGATGCAGGTATCCTACGATGTTAAACAGGGCCCCTGTCTGTTTTTTAAATTACAATTGTGATCCATACTATATTATGTGTTAACACCTGCCTAACTTCCACTGGAGAGCATATTGAACTGCACTTTAAACACCTTCCCTGACCAAGAAGGGAGTTTAAGATTTCAAACAAAGGCTAGTAGTTGAAAAATTGTCAATGCTACAGTCAACGACTATTTGTTGTTTTTCTTTTAATTATTCTTATATTTTCGTGAGTTGCCACTCAAGGAGCATTTTCAGAGGAAAGGACAAACTTGCCATATCAAAGATATGAATAAGAATGTAGGAAACATTTTTTAGTGGGTATGAGTTGCCACTCAAGGAGCATTTTCAGAGGAAAGGACAAACTTGCCATATCAAAGATATGAATAAGAATGTAGGAAACATTTTTTAGTGGGTATCGCTGGCATAAGAAATGGGGATGAGCATGAGGATGAGGTGACATGCTGACAGTCCCCAGGTTCACAAAAAGTGAGACCAGAATGGGTAGAGAACGTGTTGCAGAAAGATTTGACATTTGACAGTCATGTGGAGGTAACTTTTAAGCATTTAAAAACATAAAGTGAGAATTATAAAAATTGTTTGCTAGGCTCAGGTATTCTTATCTCAAAACACTTCTCCTACAAAGCTCAAACTAGAGGTCCAGCTAGACCACATCCCTTCTCTGGAGGATAATGGGGAAGTGATGAGGGAGTCAGAAGTTTCAAACTGATGCCACGGTGTGGAGCGGCTGGATGGCACTACAAGCACTTGCAGACACAGCATGCTTCCAGGCAGCCCGAACACCAGGAACATACTTTAGAGAACAGGACTGAGACTGCCTTCTGTGCAGACCTAGATAAGTCAAAAGCACATGGGTTATATCTGGTTTCCTTGCACAAGGGAGGTGGATCATGCATGTTTTCTTGTCACAGGAGAACAAAATGATGCAAAAATTTGTAAAGCCTGAGGTTATGTAATGGATCCTAGCCCTTTCTTTGCTGGATAGTTCATTGTTCAGACATCAGATGATATCCAGAGGAGTCACCTTGAACAAACCCGAGACACTTAGGCAGGGATTTTAAATATTTAGGTCAAATGTTTATCTACATATGCTTTCTTTTCCTTTTTTTTTTTTTCCTCTGAAAATAGAAAAGACTAAGAGCTACTTTTTTGTGTGGATGATGTATTACTATTTTAACTTATTCAAATAAGTAACACTTTTTTCTTCTCATATTTAGAAATAACTAGTGTATTGAAATTAAAAGAAATGGCAAAATTTTTAAGGGGCAAACTATCATTTCACTGAATTACTTATGCAGTAGATGGTTGATGCTCAAACTATCTGTCTTTCAAAATATAATAATTAAATGATAACTATTATATAACTGAAAATATCTGACCTCTATGACCACAAAGGATCCCATAACTCTTTGCAGGTTTAGGGACAATGTTTCTATTTAAGAATGGACTTAAGTCACATTTAAAGAAATAATATTTTGGCATGTATTCTGAGTTAAGCATATAATTAAATGATTTGCTGTAAGGATGCCTGTGAGCTGAGGCCGCACGATCAAGCTTTAATTTACCTTCACTAAATATACAGGTTTTGGTATCCCTGGCTGAAAAGAGGATAATGATCCATAATGTGCTTTTAAAGTATAGACAGTGAACATCTGGAGGAGTTAAAAGGAAATCAGGTGGCTGACTATGATGAATTTTTTGATTTATGATGGTCACATTCACCAGAGAGTCTGCAAGCCTGCTATATGTAGGTAAAAAGAGAATGCGTTAATCCCCATGCTATGTTCAGATATCAGTTTGTGCATCATTTTTCACTTTTATTATTCATTGGGTTAACTTTCAGATTTAAGGAGTTCTACATTTGTTTTGATAAAATTAAAAAATTGTTGGAATGAATAAACATATCACATCCAGCAATATTTTGTCAGTAATATATTATTTGTATTATATTTGTTTTTCTAATGCATCTTTCACAAGGCTTTAAATTTTATCATGCTCCCTGCGTACTAATAAAGCCATTTCCATTGCAAACTTGTAACAGTAATGGATAACAGCCTTCAGGGGATAGGTTTCTGAGAAATATATTTCACCTCATGTTGTTCAGCCACCCCATGGATGAATTCATTTCCATGACAGATAAGGATTGCACAGATCACTTTTATAACGGTCATGGGATACCACAAATCATTATCAAGAAAGAAAGGAAAATGTGTGATTATAATATATCTTCAGTTTTCATTTTTCCTCCGAAATCATACTTTGGAAGAAAAAAAGTATTTTTCAATGCTTTTGAAGCGTCAGCTGAGTTGAGTGATGTTTCATTAAATGACGTTAAGAAATCTGAAAATTACTGTTTAGATAACCCTTTAGCTCTGTTAAATCTTGAATGGCTTTTTATTTCATATGTTTGAATGGTGAGCTGCACCTTTGTCTCCAACCAATATGCATTGAAATGAAAACCTAGACTTCGGTAAAATATATCACCATAGTTAATAGTTACAACTCTGAGCCTGATTGGTTCATGCACTCCTATATGTAAAAGATTTAATAAATAGCCTTATTTTGGAAAGGTGTAAGTAGCTGTTGATTTGAACAGTATTCTCAAAATACCTGAGATAAAGTATATGTGCCCTCATAAGCACATGTTTACATCATAAACAAATATAATTCGTATATATATATATACATATATATATATATAAAGGCCCACCTCCTGCAGATAAAAACTCTTAAGACATGGAGAGGCTGTCAATTGATTAGCCTACATTAAGGGAGCTGTATGCAGACATGTCTTCCATAGCACTGTATGTGGGCCTTTTCAGCCTTTCTCACTTGGTGGTTGTGCTTCAAAGTCCATTTTGGCAGCATCTATTAATGGCTTTGTGCTGCTGTGTTGAACCATTGATTCTGCAAAGCGTGCAAGCTCTGTGACAAGGAAAGAGGCATCATGTAGCTTCTTAGATTTCTTTTTCTTTCACATTTTATCTTTTCAGAAGCACTGAGAAAACAACTTTAAGAAAAGCTTTTCAGCAATTGCACTGAATCACTTTTGACAAACCCTTGAAAGTTGTCCTAACAAACATTGAGAAGGCAAAAGGTAACCCCTGAACCACCTATTACTGTTGACATTCAAAATATTTTTAAACATCTGTATGCCAAAATTGGTGTGAATTCTTTTAAGCTGGAGTTTATAACTGTAATAACAACCTTCAGTTTCACAGGAAACAATGTGCGAGGTCATGTAAAAAGGCAGCTTGTTAAGCATACTTGTCACCAAGAGGAAAAGTAAGAATGAATTCTGTCCAATTTTCAGCAACAAAGCAAACATCCCTGCCCGCTGTCTTTGTACAACCAGTGAGCAGGTCAGCAAAAGGGACCTTGTTCTCCTAGGCAGTTTTACTAGTGGTTCCTGATAAATGAGCAGCAGAAAGAATTTTCCTGATTTTGATTCCTGTCAGAATAAATAAGACTCAAGAGCTGCAAAAATATGCAGATAAACTTTAACAATATCTAGGTTGACCCATTTTTTTCCAAACCTAGAAAATCCCGGTGCTACATTAGGAACGTATACGTGCGTATGTGAGGGAAGAATTTATTTTTCTTTCCTCCAGCTATTCAGGTACAAAGTCTAGTATTGTTTTAAATATTCCACAGGATTTGCAGCAGCCCAGAAAGTACCTATGCTTAAGTAAAGAGACATACTCTGCCCTGGTGTTTGTACATGTGCGTGTCACTTCAACAATACCAATGGAATTGGATTTATTTATATTATATGGGGAATCTGGGACGAAATCTCTAATACTTTTTTCCCCATAAACTTTATAACATTTCCAATGCAAATAGATATTTATTTTCAGTTCCAAAAAGGTGAGGCAATATCAGACCATATTTTAGGCATGACTACTAGGCTCAATTATCCCACTTTGGCTAATGAACTCTTTGCAAATTTAAATTTTAAAGTGTGCAGGAATTAACCTCACAAGCCTCCAGGATGTATTGCATATGGGATAGAGTACAAAAAAATAGACCTGCCAAATTGGCAGAGAGGGCTCTGCCAGAGTCAAAGCTAGAAACCAAACCCCCTAACCTACCCCCTAACCTAGCTTTAACTCTTGTGTTGTGCTTGGCTTTATATCAAAAGCAGTCTATTTACTTCCAATATGGTTATTCCTTTCCATTCTCTGGTAATATTTAATTTTATTCTTTTACCAAAATGTATTAGTTACATCAAGAGGAGTAAACTTCAGTAAGTTTACATTCTGTGTTCTGATGATACTTTTGCAACATTACTGGATTATTTCCTCATTTTCCTTATATGTAACATAAGAAGTTTCACAATGTAGAAGCAGAATAGCATTAGTTAGTTTCACAGGTAACTGAAAAATTTTTAAGTCTCCTTCCTGAAGAGTGTGTTTGCAATGGCCAAGCAGTGGAATGCATTGCTTAGTGTTTTGTCTTGAAAGTTGAGCTGCAGTAATTGCCTTTGTATTTAAATGGGGCTCTTTGCAGAAATGAAGCAAAATGTATGAAGCCCTGCAAACTAGTGTGACTCTTATTCTCTTTGCAATGGTTAAAGGACATTCATTTATCTCACTGAATAAAGATGCTCATTAAGACTCATCAGTTCACTCTGTTCATTGGAGTCCTAAACCAAGAGTAATTGTAATGCTCCTTCCTCTTCATTCTTTTGCAGATCTGAAATTCTCAGTGGTTTCCATGCAGGCTTTCTGCATGGTTTTGCCCCTTTATCCTTTTATTTTGGATCTTTTGCAACAGTATTAACCTTTGTGCTTTATTGTAAGTCTATTATAGGTGATCCTGCCCCTCTACTCAGCTCTGCTCTGGCCACATCTGGAGTATTGTGCGCAGTTCTGGGCTCCCCACTATTACAGGGATGTGGAGTTTCTAGAGAGGGTCCAGCAACCAAGATGATTAAGGGATGGAAGCATTACTCCTACGAGGAAAGACTAAGTGAGCTGAGTCTGTTTAACCTGGAGAAGAGCAGGTTGAGAGGGGATTTGATCAATATCTACAAATACCTGAGGAGAGAATGTAAAGAAGGTCGTGCCAAACTCAGAGCTCTCAGTGGTGGCCAGTGACCGGACAAGGGGTAATGGGTATAAGTTCAAACACAGGAAGTTCCATCTCCATATGAGGAAGAACTTCTTCACTGTGAGGGTGACAGAACCCTGGAACAGGCTGCCCAGGAAGGCTGTAGAGTCTTCTCTGGAGGCTTTTAAAACTCACCTGGATGCAGCTCTGTGCCGTGTGCTCTAGGTGTCCCTGCTTGAACAGGGGGGTTGGACTGGATGATCTCTAGATCAGTCCAACCTTAACCATTCTGTGATTCTATGATTCTATTATGTAATATTCATCTATTCTAACATGTTACTGCATTCTTCCATTTTCTGAAAACTGTAAGGGTATGTAATTCTTTCTTGTTCCTCAAGAAAATCCAAACAATATGTTTTAGATGAGAAACCCTCAAAATGAATACAGCATGGTTCTATACTTTCTCTGCATAATTAATCATTAATTGATCATTATTAATCTGTAATTTATCATTTTCTCTGATGAGAACTTAGAATGCTTGTGGTTGTTTGGCTTGGGTTTGGGTTTGTTAAGTCTCCTCTGCCCAGCAGTACTGCCAGGAAATTGATTCTGCTTTCCTCTGATTCTATTTGAGATTATGACCACTAGGATCACAGTCTGACCTGTTACTACTTTTGATCAATTCAAATACTTACATGATGGTATCAGATACCTCAGCTCAGAGAAACTCCTTTGCCATTTTAGTCCTTGTATTTCAAAAGTTTTGTGGAGACTGGATAATCATTTCACCATTTATAACCTGTAGACACATCTTCATGCAATTTTTTCCTCATTGTGCAGTTGCAGTTTCTCAAATGACCTTTTCCTAACCTTCTATACTCATTCATTGATTGCACTGATCTTCTTCACCCTGTATATTCCATATAATTAAATTTAGCACAAATTATGCTCTAATTTTAGGTTCTAATACTGTTATCTAGGATTTTAACCTCTTTAAGCTTCTTTTTTTTTTCTTTTTCTTTCTATTATAATACATGATAGAATGCTAAAATATTCCAGAATTTGGCTTATGAAGATTTATCAAGGAAATGTGTAAAGCACATGACATAGACTTAAAGAATCTCCACACATTCATGAAACAGAGATGCCTATGTCTCTAGTTCACCAAGAGTGAACTGGTGTATTTCCATACAACACATCTGGGACTATACTTCCATCAAAGTATATCTCTCTATTTTTAATGAGAATTCAATTATTTGATTCAGGAGTTTGAGAGTAATGTGACATTCCTGGTTTTGTGCTGTTTAACTTTTTCTTTTTGACATATTAGTCATCTCTACCTTATTCTACATGTGGCAACGTACTCAAATTTTTTTCTGCAGATTGAAAATTTACTAAGTCTGCCAAGTTTTCTATAAAACAATGTTAGTGTTTCTTTTTACAAGTGCTAGCTATTTCCCAGTACATAAGACTTAATTTAAATAGATATTTCATATCTAACATCACAAAAAGAGAAAAATAAAGTAGTTATACTAAAGTTTAGACTAAGCAAAAAATAGCAAGCAAATTCTAAACTCAGCTTCTCATTTTGAATTAAGAATTCATGATTCACTGCTTTGGCAATGGATGCCCTCTTCTACCCTTAAGCTGAGCGAAGATATCTCTTGCTATCATTTATAATCATCCATGAGAAGTAAGTGAACAACTGGAATCCAGATAGGGACCTGGTCTTTCAAGGTTTTATGGCTTCTACAAGACATTAAATTTCCCAAGCATTTTGCATGACCAGAACCTGAGAATATGGAGCTATCATCAATACTTTCTGTGTATTTGAAGCCAGGTATGACTTGCCTAAGATAAAATAATATATCCTGTAAAAAAAAAAAAAAAAAAAAAAAAAAAAAACAGTTGTAAGAGTCTTATGACATTTATTGAAAATTCTACAGTTGAAACTCAGTGAAGGACTAAAGACCTAGAGAATGGATAATATACAGCTTAGGGAGTGTTGCAACTGATATGTATATCAAGGTACTGTGGTTGTTTGTGATGGAAAAGTTTAGAAGACTCATAAATCAGGAGATTTTTAAACTCTAAAAATTAAGCTTTACTAAATTCTTTCATTCACACACCATGATAATGGCAATTTCTTACACAGTATTAAGCATTTTCACTATATCTACAATTGCCAATCTATAACACTTAAGTTATCCATGAGTATGCAATATCATGGAGCTGGTGTCATACCATTAGCACTGGTGGCTCCAGTCCATGTTGGACTTAGTCATGGGCCTCAAGGTGATCTAGCTGGAGAGGGCTTTGACAAAAAACCTAGAATAGACTTGTCTGCTTTGGCTATACTAGTGAGTCATTGGTAAAAGGAGTTCATTGGCTTCCCTTTGTGTTTCTAGCAACTTTCCTAATTGTGTTAGTCCACATAGCCTTTCATCAGGCTTGTGTTAGTGTTTCAAGCCTGCTTCATCAGGCTTGTATTAGTCCACATAGCTTTTCATCACGGCCATTCCTTAAAAAAAACCTTGAAGATTACCTACCACACAAAGTTATGCCACTCACAAAGTGAAGTAAAACAATAAAACATTTAAAGTGATAAAGTCATGGCATTAGTAGATGATGGATATGTTACTGTGAAAACTGCTTGCTTACATAAAATCATGGAAAATGGTTTGGATGGGGGTATAAAAATATTTAGTATACCTTTCTGCAGAACAGCCTTTGCTATGTAATTCAGGACAGATGTCTCGATAATCAGTTTTTAAATATTTATGTTATGAGGCATTCATAACATTCATAGGAAATGCACTTTATTATTCTGTACAGTTAAAACATTGTCCAAAACAATTGATTTAATGTTTTCTTATAGATGAAGTCCATTACTTCTTGCTTTCATCAATGTCAGTTTAGGAAAATTTCATTCCACTTTCTGGCTACCTCTGCAGATATGAAGACTACCGTTATGCTTTTCAGTTTAAAGGCTTAGTCCACCTCTCATTTCCTTGCCATAGAAGAACGTACTTGGAGATGATCATTCATTAATTATGGCATTATTCATTATCAAAATGAAAGCATCTTTCCTTTTTCTCCAAGCTTTTTTACTTAATTAAGAAAAGATTTTAACAAATATATATAACAGCTTAAAGTTTTACCGTAAACAAATAGGCAACAAGAATACTAAGTATTTTGAGTGGTTTTGATTGCAGAGCAAAAGAAAATAATTATGGGATAAATTTATCAAAAGTGAAATACCAAATCAAGCCAAATCCTATTCTTGAATTTACAGATTTACCCTCAAATTTACCCTCAGCCGTAGATCTTCCATTCACCACTATTAATTTGGAGTTAGGTCATGAAATGTTATTCTGGATTTTATTCCCAGAAAAAAATACAAAATAGAAAACAGCAGTACATAGTGTAAAACTTCTCCCAGTATGTCTCAGTTAAGATTTAGATGAACTACAGCCAAGGGTTACAGCACCGTTGCTCTCCATGCCCTGGTAGTCTGCAGTGAATATCAAGAAGATACAAAGAAAACTACAAAAGGTGTTTCTGTTTTCATGTCATAGGAGGTGAATTGACATTGAACAACTCCTTTCAGTGACTTTTTCCTTTTCCCTAGGTATCACAGGTATCATATCATAAAATGAATGGCAAAAGAAGGTAGCCTAAGCTGCCTTCATCATTCTAGTGATTTTTTAACTAAACAAAAATCATGTGCACTTTGTTAAAAATAAGCTGGGATAAGCTGGGACCTCTAGAGAAAAGCTTTTAATAGGGTTCAATGGCTGAAGCACAGCAGAAGTGTTTTCAGGTAAGAGAACTTTGATTAGAAATGCTGGGAGATACTGGAGTCTGAAAATGTCTTCATGTTACCCATCATATCATCTGTCCTTATGGGGAGTCATCAATTAGGAAGAATCTGAAATCCTAGGAGAAGAACTCCTCCAGGCTCAATAAGTTTATGATGGGATTACATATCACATTTCACAGCAGATTGTGATGACAAGAATTTATTTTATCTTAAATTGTTTGGACAGAGTTGGATTGGGAGGGGTTGTAGGGAGGGGATGGACTAGATGATCTCTAGAGGTCCCTTCCAACCTTAACCATTCTTTGATTCTGTGAAATTGTGCTCTCTATTCTCAAGGGATGTAACGTCTCAATTTTGAAAGAGCCTTAAGGACAGCAGATAAACATAGGTGTATAGCCTGAATACAGAAACACACTCACAAAAGATATTCACTGTTAGTATCCATGAGGACAACACCACCACTCACCTATAATAATTGTGAAATCTCTGCTTAATCAATAAAAGCTTGATGCCAGCTGTGATTGTTATTTTCAATGGTTGCCTGTTTCAACTCCTTAGTGTTGAATAAAAAGCAATCTAAAACTAAATTACTTCCCTTCTTGATTCAGGTTTCATTAAGCAAGTAGCTAAGAGTGAAGAGTATATTAGTGATCTAAAGATCAAAATAGGAAGGAATTAATCTGATATATCAACTGCTTTCTCATCAGCCATTTATGCAGTAATGGAAATATTCAGTTATTTTTCCTTAACAAGATGAATAAATAGGTCAAAAATATGTAGGCCAAACATAGAATTAACCTTCATTTCTTATTATTCAGGTTTAGAAAGCTGTTTACCTTGAAAAGAATGATTTTATTCAGTTTAATTATTCATTTGCCTGTCTGAATGAAAATTGGATTTCTTTATAAAATTGTTGATTTGTTCCCAGATTTAGTCTGAGTATTTGGTTAAAGTTAAACTTGGAATATAAATATTTTTTTCATTTCAGAAGACTCTCCTTTTTTCTTTTCTCTGTTCGATTTTTTGTCGTTTTTGTTTTTGTTTTTACTATAAAATACTGGATTATTACTTAGTAATATAAAAATATTTTCACCTTAGCAAGAAGAATGGCCAAAACTTTGCAGTGATTGTTGATATCATTGTTGAGTCTGAAGCCTTTTTATATACTCAAATATCACTTAGGATGTGAACAACACTCTATCTGTTTATGACACTTTTGAAGAATGCCCACATTGCTAAAGTTTCCTAACATCTACTTCAATTGAGGGATAAACCACCATCTTACTTAATTTTTACTTCGTTTTACCAAGCTTGGCTTTTCTCTATGGCACAGAAGAATTCCTTCTTTCCAATAGTGAAGCAAATAGCTTGGATATCGTCACCAGCCACTTCTCTTTTATTGAAATAAAATGCATTGATAGCAATCTCCTAACTTTCCACATTTTAAAAGAGGAAATTTTGCTTTACTGGTATAAAATTATGCATAGCATTATCCATATTTTGAGGAGCAAAATTATTCATCACTTTATGGAATACATGTGATGCTCACATTGAATCAGTTTCCTCTGGTCTTTTTTCATTCTCAGAAGTGTTTGTTTGATGGCAAGAAATAAAACAGGACTCATGTTCTTTTATCATTGATTATTCTCTTCTTCTAAATCGGGACATGGCCTGACCTCCACTGGTTTACATTCTTCTGTCTCCTTGCACTGTTTGAAAATCTGAACTAACCCAAAAAGAATCAGCAAAAAGAATGGAGCATTGATTCCGTTTGTTTGATCCATCTGCCCTCATTTTGATGAAGAGAATATGTTGAAGCTGATTGTGTTATACAATCAAGCGCTGTTTTTGCTTTGCAGTAGTCATAAAGGAGATGGTAGGTACATTGTTAGAAGCCTTTGGAGAGTAGGTTCTCCGAGCTTGCCATAATATAGAGCGTACCACCTCTCTAGTTAGCTAGGATAGAGGTTTCTTTAAGCACTTGGACTTCCACAAATAGGTCCATAACAGATCTTAAAAGTGTATGCCAAAGCCAATGTAGTCTTAAGGAGGTCCTTACAAAGGACATTATCTCTCTGCAAAGTATTACAGTTAGTTCTTTCTGCCAAGAAACATGAATACATAAATCTTGAACTCTCGGATAGTTTCTGATAAGATGAAAGGCTTATTACTAGGAAGGAAAAGTGAAGGCAGAACCAGGCATTTCTTTACAGTAAATACTGTTAATTATAGACAGGTTATCCAAAACTGTCTTCTATGAACATAAGAACTGCCATAATGGGCCAAGCCAGAGACCTACCATACATCTGTTATTCCAAAGCCACACTGGTTGTAATTTGGAGAAGAAACAGAAGAAGAATGTTCCAGCAGTTGTCAGGTCACTATTAGAATCAAGCTATTGTTCTTTGATCCATAAATTCCTCTATTTCTTTTTAAATCCTTTCATACCTTTGAATTACTTGATACTGCATGGTAAGGACGTCCACAGTATTACGATAATTTGTTTGAAAAAAGCATTTTCACTTGTTTTCCTTATAACTCCACCTCCTACTTACATCAGTTGAGCATCACAGTCTTAGCTACTGAGTGGACTCCTCATGTATTTAATTTTATTATAAAGAAGTGACTCCCTGACTATAATGCTGTGTACTTTTCTAATTCTATTATTACCCTTTTGGAACAAAGTGAACTTATACACAGATTACTGAAGACAGGATGGATCACAGATATAGGCAAATTTATACATAATTACGTGGACTGGATGATGCCACATTAGCCGCAGTCAAGCAAGCTGTTGATGTGACTGAAATATAACATTTTGCAGAGATTCTGCCTTATCAACTGTGTAATCCTAATAATCATACACTTAGGACTATCAGCTCTGCCTCCCAGTAAGGCTGCTCTGCTGAGGCATGATAGGCAGCTGAAGAAATCCTGCTTCATATTCTGATACCAGATGAGCCACTGAGCTCCAGGGATTCAGTGCATCATGTGAAGGTCCTGCTCTTTTGTTCTGCTTACCTCCCATTCCCTCCTCTGACCTCCAGATACGAATGATAGAATGCTTTAATTTGCTTTCATATTACAGTTTAGAAACTGCTTATTTTAATTTGTTTAAAAGGCTAAGACTGTCAGCAGGGATGACCTTGTCTACACTGAGTAAGACTGAGTTCTCTGGAGGAAAGAGAGACTGTTCAGTTGCAGTCTGGAAAGATGCACACACCAGTAGAGGAGCATTCAATACACTGACTACATCTGCAAAAGAAAGATAAGCATGCAGCACCCAGGCAAGCTACAGGAGCAAGGGGTTCATTTGCAACAAAAAGCACACCGTAACTAAGACTTTCAGAAATAATACAAAGGGGGAAACTTTCACAGAGATCTAAACAAGACTTAGTGGACTCTGTTTAACCCAGGAAGTCCCTGAAAGCTCCAAGTCAAAAACTGGAGAAGAGCACTTCTCTGATAAATATGCAGGCTCAGGCTTTCCTACTTCAGTCTTTAAAACTGCTACTTCTTGTAGAAGACTTTCAGTCTAGTTCAGAAAGGATGCTTGGGGTATCACAGGCTCACACTGGAGTGCTCTACAGCACTATACGGTACTGTAGGAAATAAGTGATTTGAACACCTCCCTTCTTCTCACTGTGCCCTTTGTGCCAAGTTGCAAGTCCTGAGCACCCAGTTAATACATATAAAGTAGATCATATTTAGCTGCAGTGGAAGTGATGGCTTCCTTAGGCTGCAGACTGTACGAAATGACATCACAGCAGCACCTCTACATGCCTAAACTTTCTCTCTTATCTTCAACTGAGAACGGTTTTTGGTTTGGTTTTTCCATTTCCTCAGAGTATTTTTAAGCTATTTCCAGTTTCTGTAGTTTCAGCGGTACTATCTTTCACCCATTATTAATGCAAGTAGAAAATTTCTGAAGCACATTTATTCAGAACTCTTTCCTCTTGAAAAGATACCATCAAAACTATCATAAAAAAATGAAGTGTATATATATGTATGTGTGGGCACATATACTCATGCATATATATATGTAAATATATTATATATATACATATGTAATGTATACATATATATAATATATCTGAAAAAAGAAATAGCTCAAACTTTACTCAGATTGTTGTAAGTGGAAATCACTACCCCTGTTTCACTATTTCATTATCTTCCATTCTTGATTATACTTAAAGATATCTCTTGGCATATTCTTGAAAGTAACAATACAAAAATGGAGCAGAGATACAATGCTTTACCACTGTAAAAACATACAAACTCATTGGCTAATATACCATCTTCTGCTGTGTGTCTATTTCTGGCTTTGTATTAGTTCTTCAATATAGTACTTTCTCAGTAACATGTGTTTTTGCAGGGAAGGGGAGGAGTTATAAGATATGCAAATAACAGAGCTTGAATATGACAAGAAATAACAACAAAAATGTAATTTATATCCCACTAGGTGTTAGGGTAAATGTTAATGTATAAAGTTAAGTCTCTAAATGTGTTATAAATTATGGAAATTATGGAAAGCTGGTGGTAAGTATTGTGAAAGTCATGTTGTACACATGCACACACGTACTCACTCAGAAGAGCAGGCTTATATCCCAGGCTGTGAAGGATCCTATAGAGTCAGGCTGATGGCTGCCTGCAAGCCACTGAGCTGTGCCAAGCTCTGCCTGCAATGCTGTCTTAGAACAGGGCTCCACATGCTCCCGCTCTGCTTGGACTAGCAGTACCCAAAAAGATATACCACCACATCTGTATCAAAGATGCAAGCAGATATAGGTCCTTTCATTGCTTTGGATTTCATACATGCTGTGCATGAAAAAAAGTGAAAGACACCGCAAAGACAAGTGAATCTACTGTGATTTCTCTCTACAAGATTTTTTTCTAGGGCATCATGCAGGTGTAACAAGGAAGAAAAGTTATAAATATACACTTTTTTTTTTGTAAATATGTCATATCCAGGAGAATTGATAACAGGTTGATTTGAATTCCTTGGCCCTATTTGCATGATATAGACTAAGATTAGAAACTCTGTTAGCAGGGGTGGGTATCTACCAACTCTGGTCTTGGTTTTATGTTGTTTACATGGGCAAATTATCTGTCCCATTGTGGATGTGGAAAAGTAAGACTTAATTGACACGCCTTGATGAGTGTCTTACAGCTATGACAGCTGTAAGGAAGTAATGACCTGTCACCTGGTGTGCTGGTGTTCATGGATTGTGGTATTTTGCTGAAAGAAATAAACAAGCACAACAAGGAAAGCTTTGTCGGTTACTTTATTGCTGACATCCTGTAAATACGACCCATTTACCCATCATTCCTGTGGACAATCTTAAGCAAACTCACTTCTCTCACTATTTGTAGCTGTATATCTATCTATAACTTTTTTTTCCTCTCTTTCTCTCTCACCCTATAGGTTATGCATATGCAATTATATACATATTTCCATATATTTTCCATAGAAAACAGTCTTAAGGATGTGGCACTGGATAGCATTCTCTACAAGATGCTAGTTTAGATAGTTCACAGTGATCCATGAGATATATGTACTCCTGTCTTTTTGCAGCTAATTTTAGGACATCATATTCTGGTACCTTCTTAACCAATGGTACATGATGACCCAGTTCTCTGCTGCATTGCTCTGTAACACATCAGAGTTAGGCACCTTGTGCCTTGTTAAACCTTGGTCCCACTCTCACAAGTGTTAAAACATTTAGCACACTGCAGTCTTTCTTGGCTGCGCTGAATGAACTTTAGAAGGCTACCATGGATCTCCTCCTGCTTGGACTATCCCCAGCTAGGGAGCAACAGAGAAGCAGCCTGTAATGCAAGACATTGCCATCTGCCTGAACATACCTAAATAATGCATTCTTATATTAAAAATATGAATAGAGTTATGGCCAAAAATGTTCACATTTAGATGTCTACTCTCTCTGTTGTTGTAATGCACTTTAATTTAAGCTGTAGAGGCCTCATTCAGCATGAAAACCAGAATCATGCTTTTCCTAAGGACAAAACTAGTTTTACTCAGAGCCAAAACTCAGTAAGAAAAATGCTCTACACTACCTGGAAATAGAGGTGGAAAGAATAATGAATCACTTACTAGGGGTCAGAGGATATTAAGTTCATAAGGCTTTTTTTTTTCAACATTCTTTCATTTAATTCTCTTTATTTTTTCCAACAAAAAAAATGAATTTAAGCAATAAGAAGTTGGTTGAAGCTAGCAAATAAGTTCAAAAAATAGCAGGGAATACAATGAGATACTGGCACCATGATTTCAAGGACATTTTATTTTCCTAGGAAGGCTGTCTAAAAGTACTGCTTAACAAGAATTCTTAATAAAGTGAAGCATGAATCCATCTGAACATTTGCTACTGCACAACAATTACAGATTTGAAAAAAATGTATACACAGTAAATATTGTACACTGAAAGACAACAAAATTGTGTCATATGAAGCCTTAGATTTGAGATGAAAGACATTTCTCACCTGAAGAAAATAATGAAAACAAGGTCTTTTGAAGTGGGATCTATGCTGTGTTCCTTTTACTGAGTCAAGAAAATAAGAATTATTTCATAAATATGGAAATAAGTAAGATATATCACTAAGATGGATTTTTGTAACTGAAAGTTTGTCTGCTCTCCCTTCTCTGCCTGTTGATCCTGCACATCAACTGGCTTTATTTGCATTCTTGGTCTATTATCACAAAATTATAGATTTCATTTTTACCTGAAAGAGTATGTGATGGGAAGAGACCTTCTACAAAAATATCTCCTTCCAAAATTTTTCTCTTTTTCAGAACTTAAGCTGCAACTGAATCTCTTGCTGCGCAAGTTTTTTGTTGTTGTTGTTGGGGTTTTTTTTTTGCTGTTAGCCTTCTCTGCATCATGTATCTTCATGTTCAGACGGGTCCCTTAGCAATCCACTTCAGGCATGCTATGAAATTAGCAGATGCCTTGGAACATAGGAGGACATCATTGCCACAGCACACAGCCTTTCGAAATGTTACCTCTTCTTTACTAATGCATAACTCTGTCACAAAATTGTCTTGAATTGCAAAGTGCAAAGAAGCAGCAGTTCCTTCCAAACCACTCGGGAGGGCCCATTTTGACAGGTTTGCAGATGGCTGAACAAATTTCACCAGTGCAGAAATGAAGGACAATTAGAAACATAAGGAAGCAATACACAGTGCAGGCTCAGAATTTGCTATTTATTAGCATGCCACTGAGTTAAGACTTGGAAGACATAAAGAATTGTGCCTATCTTACCTATCGATACTTGAGAATTGAGTTTTTAAAATTCCAGCAGTTTTTACAGTCTTCAGGTTTTGTGTCACATGAATGTAGGCATACAAATAAGTAATTGATTCTTTTTCATAACAAATAAAATTAAAGGAGAAAAGTAAAATGCATAAAAATACTTTGTGTTATTAACTGATTTCCCATAGGAGGAATTCTCCAGTCCTCTATCGACTATTCTGAGAATTCATAAGGCTTTTGTGATAAAATCTGCTGCCATCCAGATTCAGGACTCTCACGATAATGTTTGCTTTGAATCAAGTGTGGAGGAGCTTTGACTATAGGCAACTGCCAGTCTACTGCGCCTTATACACAGGCAAGAAATATATAGGTAACCTACAGGAGACAAAATATCTATAAAGATAAATAAACCAGAATAGCTCTCCCTCAGAATCACAGAATTTAAATTCTTAGCTTCTCTATGAAAACAAAACAAACCACAACAAAATGAAAACTTCAGGCATATTCTTGATCTCAAAAGGCTTGTAGACTTTGTTAAATAACCTTTGATGTAAAGAAGTTTTCTTTCAGATGGTGGGTCACCTGTTTATCAAAAGCTCTCTCTGTGAACATCATGATATTAAATTAGGCCTCTACTGACTAAACATTGCTATGAGTGTCTACCATGGAGCCTTTGAAAGTAATTTTACATACGCAGTTAGAAATCAGGGATTCAAAGTCAAGAAATATTGTGGTCTTATAATCTGCAAGCATTTTGGAGTTAACAGAAAGAAAATAAATGATATATATTTGTCTCCAGCTTATGTTGTCCAGGCTGGCCTAGCCCTCAAGTCATGGGTGTGAGGAAAGCTGAAGGCAGAGAAAATTGTCAGTTTTGCAAATTTTGTAGCTTAAATAACAATTGTGACAGTGTGCCCAATATAAATAACAATAACAATTCAATAACAATTCAATAACAATTCAATAACAACAAAATTCAATAACAATTGTGACAGTGGCACCAATTTGGACTAGAAGAATATAAACTGACCTGTGGATACTACAAGGTTTTACTTGAAAACACTGGAGACCTTAGCAATGCACACTTTAGAAAGGATACTCCTTTAAAATAATTAATAAACAATTAGGTCCCTCTAATGAAATGAAAATTATTAGCAAATGATTGGGCACATTATCTTACTTTGGAGAACAGCTTTTTATATGGAACACATTCCTGATATCAAAAAAGCATTTAACTTTCCTATAACCTTGTCATTCAGATTTGATTAAGTCTATAGTGCAGTTTTATTTCCTGTGGTACCCATTATTGCTAAGGAAGACATGCTATAATTACCTGACAGTACTAGAATCATTCAAAAAATAGTATCTTGCATTTAACCATAAAATATTCTTTTGAATTTGTCATGGAGATCTGTATACTGCAGTGGAAACTGAGCAGTAAAAATCAGCCTGTATGAAAGATCAGTCTGTATATTTGACATACAATTGACATACCATGTTTATATACATTGACATTATATTCAATAAAAGTAACGTAAATGACAATGTCATCATTAAGAACACAAATGGTTACAGAAAGTTAGCCTCCTAATTTTAGGGAGTAAAATGTGATATCTTTCATAATGCTCAGTAATATCTACTTCAGTAATTCATGGAAATGATTTAAAAAAAAAAGTGTTATTGCTTGTTTGGGTTCTCTATAACACGAAATATCTTTAGTGTAGTTGCTTCTATAGCAGCTGAAGAAATCAGAGAAGAACTAGCTGTATCTAAGAGAATATTTCCTAACAGAAAGTTATTGCAAATGGCTGTCTGATTAATGAGCTCACTGCCCCCAAGGCCTCTGCAAAGTGCACTGAAATATTTGAATCAGCGTAGTTTTTGAAAATGCTCCACAATAAGCTAGTTCATGGGGAAAGAAAAAGGAAGATGCAAATCTCCCTTCTCCTTTGCACCATAAGTAAGATTATGTCCTGGAGCACTTACAGAAAATACTTTTCTGTAATACTTGCTCTTTTCTCTTGTAACTTTATTTCTAATTTTATGGTCAAGAAATTAATTCTTTAAAATTAATTCTTTATTTTGTTAGAATACAGTTGTATTCTTTTAGAACATTAGGAAGGATACTAGATATTTTGGCAAGCATGAAGCACATGATTTCTCCAGAAGCAACAAGTAATCTTACTTTTTCATAAGCAGGCTGCCAAGTACAACCACAGAGGAAAAAAACAAACAAACAAACAAAAATAAAGACAAAAAAAAACCCCAATTAATCCTTGATTTGGCAAAGCCAGAGGGTAGAGAAATTCTGACCAGGTTTCTTTTACTGTGCATTGGAATTTATTGAAAATTTTCTATTGATTTATAGTAACAAAAACTAGTATTTGATGTTGATCAGGCATGATATCTGTGCTGTATAGATGTCAAGTATGAAATTTGCTGAAGAAATCAAAATATGTGCATTTATCCTTTTCCCTCTGGAGAGTAAACATCACTGTCCTATGTGCTGTAGAAATCAAAATCGTCAATAGAGTATAAACTTTATGTCATCTGGATTTAGCATCAGAATCTAGTTCAGTCATACTGCTATACGATACCTGACAGCACTGCTCCATGCAGATCTTTTTTTTTTTTTTTTGGTATAGCCTTTTTTTGTGTGTGTAGATTCCAGTCATTTTAAATCATATCAAAGTCACAATTTGTCATGCCCATTTTTCATATTAAATATTATCCAAATCTATTAAGACATTTGGTTTGAATAAATCAGTTCCTAATAATCTACCCTTTATTTATAAAGTGGTCTTTTAAATTCTGTGTAATTTACATACATTACTTAGACTCTTTATCTTTCTGAAATGCAAGCACTCTGTGGGGGAAAAACTTTAGCTATGCATAGCAGCATTAGACAAATAATTTAGGAAATATGGTAAATACTGTATCTTTAAACGTAATAATGAAAACTGATAGGAGGAATTTGTGAAAAACAGTATGTAGATATCCAAAGCTGAGTACCATCATGGTTAATTGACCATAATTCCTCGTTGAAACAAATGTGACATGAGTGCTCCCTCATGCCTCATTCGAAAGAAGGGATATGCCTTCCTTCGGGCAAAGTGGGAACACTCACGGAGTTTTGATGCAGGCTGCTTGGGACAGAGCATGGGCAAAGAGTTTAACACCTTGACTAAGACTTCCAAAGGGCTTATTTATAAATATAATAATAATTTAACAGCACTAGCAGTCATATACTATGCCACTTTTATGCTGTCAGAATCAAGTTTCAAGTATATAATTTGGCTACATACTTTTGAGGAGAATAAGATATTGAAAGGTCAGTTTCCCCATCACTTTTCTATAGCTGTGACTCAATGTAGACTTATCCTAAATTAAGTTAGAGAGTAGTTTCAAATCATGTCAGATATTGTTCAAAAATCTTACATGTCAACTTATGCAAAATAAAACAACAAAAAATGTCAAGAAAAGTATTTACAGTCAACTAGTGACAATTTGGAGGATCTAAAGGTCCTCAAGTGAAGTCATTAGCTGCTTTTAAATGCATGCTCTAACGTTAAAAATATAAACCATGTGAATTAATGAATATAAAAGGGACTATTTGATTCATTTTTAGCCTGCTTAATGACAGAATCTTGTCTTTAAAAATAGTTTAATATATACTTAATTATATATGAAACATAGATATACACACCTAATTATATATAAATTTTATGTGCTATATACACTGTTTATTATATTGTTTATCATAAATCAGCTTTGAAGGACTCCTGAGGTTACCTAGTCCATATATATATTTGTGTGTGTGTGTGTGTGTGTGTGTGTGTGTGTGTGTGTGTGTTTGTGTGTGTGTGTGTATGTATCCTCCAGGTAACATGGAATACTGATTCAGTTGCTCTATATTTCTTATGGTCCTAAACAACATCAAAACTTCTGAATGCATTTCTTCAGCTGATGCCAAAGGTCATCCCATTGAATTTAATGGAATATTGATGCTTCATATTCAGTGAAAATGTGCTGTTCTGTGTACACCTCAAAAAAGATGATACTCATGTCCTGAAGTATGGAATATATTTTAGAAACATCTGGTTACTAGATTTTCTTCCTTCCATAAAATATAGCTTTGTTGTATTCAGTCTCCCTTTTTCCTAATAGCCTAGAAAGTGCCTGCCCTGAGATGAATAGTTATAATTAGGCATTCATTGTTAAGGAAGGTCTTAAGAGGAAATATTAAAAGGTCAAAAGTGTACATAAGCTTCTACAGTTTGTGAAATAGATTTTCTAAAACTCTAAAACAGAACATGATGAATTAGCTTGAATTTTTTAAAAAGTATAAACACCACTACTTTTCTACTCAGGATTATTAAAAAAAAAAAATGTTGCAATATTATCATCTACATCATTTTGTTTCTTATCCAATCTGATTATTATAATGTAATTTTATTTTTATACTGATTTTCCAAGGGTACATTATGTTTTTCCTATATTAATGTAATTATTACCTATAACAGACCAATGATACAATATATTATCATAAATTACATATCAGTATTATCTTTGCAATTCTTTGCATATTTTGCTACTTCTGCTATCTCCAAATACATGCTTATGGACAAGAAACTCTGCTCAACTCTGCACTCCTTCTATGTGCAAAATTTTTTGACTATTATATTATTTGGTTGTAATTTTTAAGTAACTTGTCCAACAATGCTGAAAAGATGTGGGCAAATTTGTATTCCATCAGTGTATGACTTTAATAAGCTTTAATGCTTTTATCTGTTGAGTAGCTGCTATCTGATTAAAATTCAGGGACATTATTTACTACCTAGAAAATGTGGGCAAAAAATGATTTTGTCACACCAAATGTTGAAACTTTTTTAACGGATATTTGTTCCATTGCCTTTAGTGAAAGACTTTAGAACAAGTATTTAGATATTTAGAAGAACAAAGTCACTACAAGAGTACATTCATTTTTCTATTCATTTTAGTTATCATGGTTTCCATTCTAGTCATATTTTATTCAAGCAAGTAAAGTATTTTTTTTACAAAAAGACTTAACATTAATTTAATATTGTCTAACGAGAACTGATAAAGGCAAGGAAATTGAAGTTAAACTGTCATTCCACTCACTTGAAGTGACAATCTCCACTAGAAATGTCCTTGTTTTGGTTTTAATTTGAATCTCCAATATTGTTTTAGCATATTGGCTGCAACTGCATTATTACAAAGCAATAAAAGAGGTATCTTTAATGGATATTTTAGGTAATGAGATGATACATGTTAAAATGTTGGGCGGAAAATAAAAGTCCAATGGTCTTCATTTGCTTGATCGGTTTGATGAGCAACATGTGCAATACTTTCAAAAAATGATTGTAAATGGCTGTGAAAGTTGTAAATAACGTGTTGCACAATGCAACATTTAGTGCGCAATGTGTCCCGTTCAGTTGACAGCCGCACACCACTCTGGCACTGTGATTTAAAACGATCCATTAGTTCTGGATTGATATTTCCTTTGACAATAAATATATACACATACATATAAGAATTACAGGGGAATGAAAGTTCATAAGTAAAACTTCATTTTGAATTTGTTTTTGCCAGTTTAGGGAGAATTTTACTGGTACAGGTTACATGTTTGATGAGGAGAGCTGATTTGCTAGTTTGCTAGCATTTAAGTGTATTGAAGATATATGGTACAGTCCTTTAAATAACTCGTCCTGCTTCTGTTCAAATGCTCTCTCTTCTCAGATGATACATTCAGAACTGACAACAGCATGACTGTCAATCTGGAAGCTTATCTCTAAATTCACACATACAAAATGGTAAGAAAAGAAGGCACTCCGATGCCTGAAAAACTCACCCATCTCTGTGTTCTCTAGTTCACTTAGGACTGAAAACTGAAAATGTCAGATCATCTCCAATTATTGACTTTTTTAAACAAAAGCAAAACCTAAACACATCACAGAACTCAAAGAATCTCAAGATCAGGCTTTGAGCATCTATAATCCAAAACAACATTTGACTTTTTTTGGTATGGTGGGGTTTTATGGTTTTCATTTAATTAATTATTTATTTTTAAGCCCTAGCAATCACTGCTTTACCCCCTGAAATTCCTTCTCTGTTAAATGATACCAACATTCAGGAGTCTTCAAATAAAAATAGAGCTTAATTTTACAGACACTTCTGAAATTGGCACAGTCATCTCAGAAAAGTCACACCATGCTTCAGCTGAAACTACCTTAAAAGATCTTCTGTCAGTCAGTCATGTTCTCTTCAAAAAAGAATCCCTTTTTCCAGTTTTTCAGAATGTTTCAGAAAACTGAAGACCCCCATAAGATCTCAGAAGCAGCTCGACCACCAGCTAGTACATGCGAAAAACATAGGCTGGATAGAAATTAAATTTTACTCGTACATCAAGAACATGTAACTTACAGCAGTACTTGAGATATGTTTTGAGAACCATTCAACTTATATTCCAATAATTTTTATGCCGAAATGTAAAATAATTCCACTAAGATGTATAGAGCAGGGTTTTTTTAATATAATAATCAATAAGAGTGAAATGTTGAGCATAAACTGCAGTCAGATACATTGGTGACATGCATACAACTGCATAGTTAAGTAGACCTGAGCTATATTTTGCATGGAAATTGTTGCTTAAAATAGACTTTGCTTTGCCTATGGTCCACCACTATTTTAAACTCTAATAAGAAATTTTCTCAAGGGGGAAAAAGGAGCATTTATTTCTAAAACAAATTAGTTTCTGCTGTGGAGGAACAATTAACATTTTTAATACTTGTTATCTGCAGTTCATGTTTTGAATACAGTAATTTGGATATTGCTTAATAATGCTGCATTTTACTATGTTTAATTCAGAGGTTATGGAAAGTTTGTCTTCCTATTGTGTGCTGTTCTATACATTTATGATGTCCCTACTGAATTGTTATTTCATAAAACAATGAAATAATTTATTAAAATAATAACATTTTGGCATTTAAAGTTACAAAGATGGAAAATATATTCTATTATTCTTTTACTACTATCTGTGTTTTCATCATAAATACCATTGCACTAACTTTTTATAAAACAAGGAAATTCAAAAGAAGGAATAAGAATGTAGAGTCTTCATTTTCTCAAGTAACATCTGAAATTCTCAATTAAAAAAATCCTCAAATGAAAATATTTCACTTTAATAAATTAATAATTGTCATCATCTGCTTGCATCTCTACCTAGCATGCAGTCTTCTCTAAGTCCTAGAAATCAAACCTCTCTGAATTCAGCGTCCTGTCTCTTCTGCTTATTAGCTTCTCCTTCTTGCCTTATATTTTTTTTTCTTCCAGTATGTGTTTTACATTAGGCTCCTTTGCACTTGGGGGGGGGGAGGGAGGGGGGAACATGTTTTTAACCACTTACGAGGTAGCTAATCACTTAGCTAATTCTATCTACACTGGAAATATTTCAGTCTGGTTTAGTAAAGGCTTACAACTTTACAAACCAGCTGTTATCCATCACTCACAAGGTAGATACCATCTTCTCTGCAGTCCTCAGTTTTCTCAAGGCCAAAGGATTCATATCTACTCTCCAGTCTCTGAAGGCTCCTAAAAGGACATCTGCAGCTGATAGAGGTTGATGGATTGACCTGGGGGCACAAAGCCCCAGGCAGCAATCAGTGAATCACCAAGAAATTCCAATTCACTTGTTACCTGCAGCTGAGGTCATGAATTTTTCTCCTACTCTTATTTGCCTGAGTACAGAGCTATCTCTATTGAGCCCTGTTTGTTTCCCCTGCTCTCAATTTACAGAGTTGTTTGATATTAGAGTATCAGTAAACTCCAAATATATTTCCCTTCAAAAATGAGACATTAAATAGTAGGCTGTCTGGTCCAAGATCTGTATTTGCTCAAGGTAGGTACAAAAGGCTCTCTTTCAAGTTATAGGTAACTTGATGGTCCCCAGAAAGATGGGCCTGATAGCAGTCTGATACTCCAGATCTTGTGTGTGATACTCCAGAACTAATGCATCTCACAAGACTCGTGTCAGACTTTTCAGCCACACTCTGCACTAACTGCTTATTTTTAAGCAAGTGGATCAAGCCCTTAAAGAACACAGAATGTGTTCTGTATGTACCTATTTCGATTTCGTTTTCTATCCAGGGAGTTACATATCGCTACCTCAGACACAGACATCTCTGCTTGGTCAGATGAGCTGCATCCTCTCTGTTTCTGTAGCCTTATCTGTGATGTCAATAATGCCAGTGATTTAAAGATCATTACAACAACATGTAGATCCTTTGGGCTCTTGCCAGAGAAAGAGCAAACTCCTGGACTTACTAGTCCAAATGTCAGGAGCACTGCTGCCCAAAAGGAAGTAAAGGACAAAAGAATAAGTAACTGACACATTTATTTAATCTTATTTCTGATGCTCTTCTTTCCTTCTGAAATATGTCTTTATCTTGATTTATAATGTTGCAGGGTAGACTTGTGTTTTAAGTGACTAGTAATATCTGTGAGCACTTTCAGCCTTTTTAGGGAAACCAGCGTCTTTACCATGGCAATCATATAATAGTATGGTAAAGTAATTTGGTGATCTATTCATCCTGTTTAGTGGAAGAGGACAGAACCAGGACAAAAAAAAAAAAAAAAAAAAAAAAACCCAAACAAAAGTGCTGAAGATATCCCTCTAGCAACCTCTAGCTTAAAAATGGCACTCACTCAAGTCATACTAGAAAGTTGACTCGAGGCTTTCTTCTCAGTACCAGGCATTCCATACTTACAGTTCTGGGGCAGTCACAAATATAGAGTCTCAAAACGGACTTAAAATAGCTTCAAATTTTCTTTTCTACTTTCTGGATTGCTTAGACAGTCCAGAGTTGAAGGGAACTTGTCAAGTAATTTTGAAATGCAAATAGATTAAAACATAAATTTTAGTCAAGCAACACATCATCTCCCAAATATTGGAAAAGTCCTCTCCTATCTATAAATTCCACAGCTTCTGCCCACTCTTCTTTCCATAAATTTTGGCAGTATTAACTTTTACTCTGTTATCTTTTAGTTGCCTCTGCTACACAACTATTCATTTTTATGGAGGTCTTTCACAGGAGATAGGCATGTTGTCTTACTACTGGCAAAACAGCTCATCTGAGGCAGACCACTGAAAATGGTTTGAGAGCGGTTCAAACTGGTCTGACTTCGTGAATAAAAAACTTCATATAGAACTGTTATTAGTTATTTCCTGACTGTGCAATCCACACACAACAAGAAGAGGATGTGTCCTTCATTGTGTAATGTAAAGCAGCTCCGAATTGCACGGCGGGAAACAATTTGAACACATGTTCACACAGATGTTTGATTTCAGAGACTCTGCAGCATGCATTTTGGAGTTGAATCAAGGGGCATGTTCTAGATTTTCATATGCCAAAATGTGGAAAATCAGTTTAAATATCACAAACACTGAAGCTGAATGTTACTTAAATACTACAAATTGTTGCTGTAACACTAAAGTCTTCAGAAGAAAGTCTCAAAATATAGACATAGACGTTCTAAAAGTCTTTTGCCTATACTACTGATTTGGGATATTATAAAAAGGAAATGATATTTCCCTGGCATTTTGTCAGCAAGGTGACGTTCTCTGAAAAGAAAGCCAGGAAAAGCTGTTGAGGTCATTATGAACTACCATTACAGTATCTGGAAGAGTTACTGAATTGATACTGAAGAGTTAAATTAGGAGTAGTGTATTTCTATGGACTACCATGAAAGCAATAAGCATGAGAGCTTATCTTTTTCAGAGCATTTTTATAATTTCTTTATATAAATACAGAAACCTGATATTTTGTATTAGTTCCTGGTAATGCAAATATGGGGCCACCAAATTCCACCAGTGTATAGGGATACCCATAATAATTTTACATGTGAATAAACTTGGCAGTAGCAAAATGCCATTTCTTGATATTTCAAGTATAGGCTAGTTCTTGTTATCAAGCAAGTGCAACTGCTTATGCAGCTATTGGAAGTGAAAACATTTTCATACTATCCAGATCAAATGCAAAGTAGTAGCTCTTAATTGACACAAGACACAAATCAAACAAAAAAAGTCAGTATAACAGTGAAACCTGTGATCCATATGTATCTAGTACATGTTCAAAAATATAACTAATGAAAAAAAAGTCATAGAAAATAAGAATTAAATGTAGTAAACACAATAAATCACACAGAAAGCAGAGCAGACATTTTCATTATGGTTGGCTTGTGTTACTCTAGTTACTCTAGCTCCAACTTTAGTACGAGTCACTAAGCTCAGGTGTGAGCAGGTCCCTTAGCTGCATGTCATTTTGTATCTTTGCATCCTTGAGTACAAATTTGAAAATCTTAACTCTTGCTGCGATAGTCACCCTGTAATATAAAATCTTATCTACTCTTTAATTGCAGCAGCTTATCTTTTAAGCTGCCAGCTTCAACAAGAAAATTCTGTCTAAGCTTATTTATCCCCACTACACGCCTTGTGCTGGGACTAAATCATATCTGCTAGACCTGAAAGGAATGTTATTATATCACCATTCCTTGTTTTCCAAAACCAATTAGAAATAAATTACAAATGCTAACAGCAGAAAGCAGATTTTACTATGCAGAAGGACATGCCTCTATAAAATCCATGCCTTAGATTCACATTTCTTGAATTAAACTAAAAATATAATACAGTAAAGTTAACAGCAATCTAACCTATCTTCCTGTCATGGCTAGTTTATTCCTTGCTATGAATGTAATCTGGCTATGAAATTATTCATGTCAAGGAGATGCAGTCCTTCCACCCCTCTTCCTATAGATTTAAGGCAAGACAATTTCAGAGTACCTAATCACTTCATCATGGCACAACTGTTATTTTTTAAGTATATGTTTAAATTGTCCTATAACTTAAATCCTCTCTGATCAAAATGAAGCTAGTTTGACAAAGTACAAATCAATGATTAAGCTCAAAATGTATTAAAAATATTTGTCCATTTATTATCATAATCTTTGAACCTAGTAGTTTGAGAAAGGGTAGATATTTTATGTCATGATAAAGCAGGAAGATAGCTTGATTACTTTGTGGTAGCACAGGTGTTTTTTTGGTTTTTTTTTCTGGAATGAAGATCTCTCTCGGTAAAAGCCTACTATAGCAAAGCACAGGAGTGCAGTATAGCTTCAGCCTCGTAGCTAGGCATAGGAAGATTTCTTCAGAAAAAAAAAAAAAAAAAAAAAAAAAAAAAAAAAAAAAAAAAAAAAAAAACACTTCTTAATATTTAACTCCCAGCATCCAAGATGAGGAACATTCCTTCTAGGTACCTTCCCTGGCAAAAGAGACTATGGAACAAGCACCATTTTAAGGGGATATATAGTATAAGGGTAGGAATAACAGGTATACTCTTTTAACACCACACTAGAACAGTACTGTTGTATTCATCTGACCAAAAATAAATTGCCATGTCTAAACTAGCTATCTAGATTCCCTTTACTGGATGCATTGAAATGGACATTTTAGATTACAGTTCATTATAAAGATGTCACTTCAGGTTATGCCTATATCTGTGAAACCTATTCCATATCTCTGATTAGTCTAAGAAAAAGCAAAATGAATTTAGAGACTAGATCTAGTCATCTAACTAGGCTCTAGATTTAGATTCTAGTCTAATCTCTTTCATCTCTTTCCTATGCAGTCTTTTGAAGGCTTGTTTGTTGGAAAAGTTGAGCCCTTTTGTTTGATTGTTGTTTTGTTTGTTTGTTTTCCTGTATTAGAGATTACCTTATTTCATTTCTCTTTACATAATATTTGATATTGCTCTTTGGGGAAAAGATATGCTCCTAGTACATTTCAGGGACAAAACCAGCTATTATAAATAGGAATCTACCCTATTCAAAATATATTTTCAGACTTTAGAAAGTCTCTTTCTGTTCCCAGATATTTGCAGTCATTCAAAAAACTTTATGCTTAGCATTTCTGAAATATCCTGGAGTCTTCAAAGAATATTTTTAGGATATCTTCAGGAGAAATACAAATTCCTAATCTTATCATCCAAATGCACAACCCAGCATTAGTCTACAGATCTGCTGATGTCTTTTGAGGAGAGGAATATCTTGATGATCCCCTCAGGTATTTCAGAGATTTGATGGAATGTGTGCTTATCTCATTCATATTTGCTTCCCTTTACATTAGAAGCATTTTTTGTACTTCTAACAGCAGAGTGGAAATTACATATCATAGGAAGCCTCCTCTTACCAAGGCTGCAGAACACCTAAGAGCTTAATTTATTTACTACTAGAGTAAGCAAAGTATCCCTTCTCAAAGGTTCATCTGTCATTCAGAGAACATAAGATGATCCTGCAGGAGCAAAACAAAAGCACTAATGAAGGAGCTTCATTACTCCTGCAGGAGGAGAGCTCCAGGAGGTTCTCAGGTGGATCCTTCTAACCTCAATCAAATGGCCAGAATGTCTTTAGAAAGGACTCCCCTTGTTTCCCCTCTCCAATGTACAGAGAAAGTCAACAAAAAGCTAAAGCTGTAAATATGCATTTACACATTACACTAGGGAATAAGAAACAGCTCAGAAAACACATAAGAACAAAGTAAGATCTCAGTAGCACCTCGAATAATTTCCCACATGCCAGCAGACTATAATCTGCTCAGACTAATGAGAACTTGATGCAAATACACTGGGACAACAAGTATTGTGCCATCCTCCGGACAGGGTTACCAGGACAGAAAACTCTCCCTTCCCTGTAAAGGGCTGCAAGGTAAACTGGAGGTCATTGGTACTGTCAGGAGAAAGCCATCAACTGGTTGATGACTACAGAATGAGGAAACCAAAAGTTTTTATAGGCTCTTTGAGACATGAGGAGGCTTGTTTAACCAAGGCACTTCCTCCCTACTCCCTCCAAAAGTATAAAAATGAGGAGAAGGTAAAATAAAATAAAATAAAATAAAATAAAATAAAATAAAATAAAATAAAATAAAATAAAATAAAATAAAATAGATTGAATATTTACAGGGCAAGTGCCTTCCACACAATGAGCAGATAGATGTAGCCAGAGCTGATCCTCATTTCTTTAGCATTTAGTGAGAACTTCTTCAGTAGTCCTTACCACCACCTGAATGGCAAGAAGAGGGGCTTTGAGAGAGATTTCAGGAACAGAAGGAGTCAAAAGGTGCTTGATTAATTCCTGCAGCTGCCCTAAATAAAGTAGTTTCATGCCAAATATATATTACAAAAAAAAAGACTAAAGGAACTGAGCTGTATCCTAAGCATCAGATTTAAATAGCAACTGTATTTTGCTTATACTTAGTTCTAATATGATTTCTAACTATCACATTAAGAAATACACAGCCAGGCATTTCAAATTTTCTAGCTTTCCTTAAAAGTACCAGACCAGTGAAGCTGGCTGGGCACAATTCCAAAAATATATGTATAGAAATGCAAGATTTTTTAAAAATGAACCAACATTTGAGTTTGTGTAGAAGTTGGACATTATCCTCCTAGAATAATTAAGCTATCACTGAAGAAATACTGGAACTGTAGCTAATGAAAAAAATGCAAATGTGGTTCATTACATGTTAGTACTAAGCGTTACACTGAATAATGCTTCATAGATGCATTCTTCAGATTTCTCAGGCTTTACAATTTCCTTGTAATGGCAAGGAAGAAAAACTCATTCTTAATTGTAATATCTTTGCCTAGGAGAAAAAGGCAACTATTAGCCATCTTGTAAAGGTATTTATTGAAACACAAATAACCTCAATCTTATATTTGTTTCTGATCATGAATGTGTAAATATTTCTATGTTTGTGTGCGTGTGATTAATCCTCGTACTTTTTCCTGAGTGAAGCTTCTAAATCAGACATATTTAAATACGGGAGCAATGGATTTAAGTGATTATGTCATATGAGCCACCATCTCATTAGATGAGGAAAGTCTGAGTGCTCCATTTACAAATGCTCACAGTCCAATGTAAAACCTGCAGACATGTATCATATTTTAGATAGATAACATGATCAGATATCTAGTATCTATCAAAAGCTAGTAACTAGCTACATTCTTTATTCTCATTGGTATTTTGGGTAAGGATTAGCCCTACTTAGGTGTTCCAGAAACTACATCTACAAACTCAAGACCGTGTAAGGCTCCTTCAGTTATTGGCTTCCAGGAGAAAACATCTCTGCTGAACTAATGGACTTCTGAACAATCGCACTGTTTTTGTGAGCTCTTCATGGCTTATCATTGTGAGGCTGCATTATGAAGGTTTCCTTATACAACAGACTCTGACAATGACAGAAGCAGACTGTGAGAAAGGAGACACAGGCAATATCCAGAAACTGAAACAACCATCAGAGTGGGGTGCCTACATGTGAAGCTACGCTCAATAGAGAAGCTAGTGAGAAGGGGCATGGAAGGAAGGTTTTAGAATTCAAATCTAGTTCTCTTTCAAGAAAAGCAATATCTAGGAAAGAAGCTTGTGATGAAAATTGGATCCCAGCTCTGGAAGAGACGTGAATTAGCCTGAGGCTTGCCTCAGCTTTGGAGACTAATAGCTTAAATGTGTACAAAAACTGCCTTGAAACCACACTCGATCCTCTACTTGAGTATCAATGCTATTATTTTCTTTATTTACACCTGTTAAATAATCAGCTGCATTATAATACATTCCAGTTATCTGTCACCTTAAAGATTCTCCAGCCTTAGGAGTGATTTCAGTGTTATGACAAACCCCCAGCATCTCGACCTCAAGTTATAAATACCCCTATGAACACTGTTTTCTTTTCAAAAAATATTGAAATCAATCCAATATTCAGATCTCATGGAAGGTATGGGATTCACCTTCACTCACCTGTAAAAGCACCAGATCTTTAGCTGGAAAGCCAGAGCTGCTCACAAAGAGGATCAATGGACACAAGATCCCAAACTATGCATTTTTATACAGAATAACAACAGAAGGAATTTTGCACAAGCTCAGGCGTACAAATACATAACCTTTATGAAATAAATTAAAATTTAACTGTAATTTGATCAAACTGCCCTAAAAAGACTTACACAAGCTCACATCAAGTTCTCTACTTCTTATATTCTCCCTGACTGCTAAAATAAAATATATGTGGATGAACAAAGCACTCTAAAACCTTTTGCCAGGATCATCTTGATTTCAGATAGCCTAAGTACTCAGCAGTGACTCTTACGACCATTTAGTTACCTCCTCTTTTTTTTCAGGTTCAACAGAGTTAATGAATTTAGCATTAACACTGTGCTCTTTTTCAGGTTTTTTTACAAACACAAAAAGTTTCTATTTCATTTTCTTTTCAGAAATTTGTAATTCAGGCATTAAATCTATTAAGAAAAAAAAAAGAAGAAAACGTGTAACTAATGCTTAAAGTTCTTTGATCAATTGCATTACTAGCACATAGGCACATCTGATGTTCATTGGAATAAGTGGGATTTAAGGAAATGTCTGAAACACAGAAATCCAATATATTCACGGAATTAAATTATTGCAGTTTAAAGGGGACTTTAGAAGACCTTTTGACTAATTTAATATTTTTCCTTATGAGGGCAGAATCACATTTAGATAAACTGAAATTCCAGTTAGAGTAATAGAAAAATGACAAAGTCTTGCGCAAATCATTAATCCTACACATTTAATTTAGAGCCCAGTATGGTGCTGCTAGTCTCAGCCATGATGCAAATAGTAGTATGAGTTTCAAAGACATTAGACTTAGATGTATCACATTACTGAGAGAGTTATGACAAGTGTTTTTTTCTGATCCACAGTGAGACCTCAGTGTTCAATATCCCTTAAATATTTCATTTCTTTTATGTAGTGTGGTGGTCTAATGTTTCATATAGGTGAGAAAATGAAAAACTCAGGGGAATGAAAAGAAAATCAAAGGGAAAGGATGTGCCAAAGAGAAAAGAAATAGAACCTGATGTAAAAAATCTTTCTGGTTCACTTGAACTGAAATGTCAAATAACCTGTTCCTAATGCTTCTAGGTCCTCCTGCTGTTACTGATTCTACTATTCCTAAAAGCCTACCTAAAAAAAAAAAAAAAAAAAAAGAAAAAAAAAGAAAAAAAAAGAAAAAAAAAGTTTTAAATTTCAGAAGCTCCAAAAACTCAAAGAAATGTAAATTTTTAGATAGGGTCACTGTATATGGGTATACATATATCATTTAGGAGGCTTAGTAGCTCATACCGTATCTGGACAACAAACTTGATTGTAGATTTTAAAAATCAATCCTGGTTTCCCTAATGGGTTACTTATTTCTTCTAAATCACAAACCATTGTGATCCATCTCCTAGCAACTGCTAGAAAGCCTAGCAACAGCAGGATTTTATTTCTGTACATCACTTTTGTGTTGTAGACTCTTTTATCTGTGATTGCATAAAAAAATAAGATGTCTTTAAAGCCTCTGGACATGGTCCTTCTCAGTTCAGTTGTACAGAACTAAATTATGTTTAGATAACTATAAATATATATATTTGTTCTATGTAATATTGCTATAGTATTCTATTGTGACATCTAAGTAATTAGCAGTTGAGAGAAGTAATCAGAATATATTAAAGTTTCAATTTCTGTATGTGCAAATTACTACAAAGTAAAAAGTTCCCATCTCTATCTACCCTGAACATCAAACTCCTGATCAAACTCCTGATTTGGTGACACTTTCCTTATCTGAGCACCTGGCAAATATCCAGTAGCACAGGATATGATTAAAAAAAGTATCATTATGTTCTTTGTGGTAAAGTCTCTTCTTCCAAGCCAGAAGATACTCCTCCAAACAGAGGAGGACACTGCCATAAAATGTCAAGGCTAAGCAGCCTCTTCAGGTCAGTGCTTGAATTTCCATATGGATATCTACCTAGTGAGAGAAGGATGGTGCCTTAGGGAATTAGCTCTATCTTTCCTTGAAGTTGTCCTTATCCTGAAAGTATCAGAGTTTCAGCTCAGAAAATTTAATAGCTTCCCAGTAAACACTAAAAGGAGTGGAAAGCCTCCGTTGTTGTCATCATTATAGGTAACTATATATAATGGACAGCAAATAACCAGAAAAAGAGAATATTAAAAGTGTAGGTCTAAGCTCTGAAGTACTGTAGAGAGAGAGTAGATGTCAATGTGACCATACATGCTGTATTTCTCATATACATTCATTTATTATTATTATTATTATTATTATTATTATTCATTAGTTGATTCAAACTCACTTATAAATAAATTAATTTCTATTTAAACTACATAATCTCAACAGATTAAACTGCTGAAGACAAATTCTGTACTGAGATAAATGGATGCACTTGACTTTAACATTTAAAAATGAATTTTGAGAATGTTCCAATGACTAAAATACAGAGAAAAACTGAAAAACAGAGTTACTGCTAAGAAAATGTATCACACAAAGGGCACATGTCCTGTTATCTCTTAGCCTCTGCACGCAATGAAGCAGAACCCATCCTGGCTTTCCAATATAGAAAAGTATAGAGCAAGAACAGTAAAAGTGTTTTTCCTATCCTTTGTTGTTCTGTATCATTCACATACAAATCTCCAAATTTGGCACTAGTCAGTACACTAATTTAGGAAGTCTCTACTTGGCTTTTTAAGAGATTTATTCTGCTACCTGCCACTTCAATATTAAGTAGACTGTCATTATAAAAAGCCCTGGTACATATCTTTGCCTATTAGTTTGTTTATGAATTTTCTATTAGAGATACTTCTGCTTTTTATTCATTCAGGTCTGGTTGAATTGTACTAGAGAATGTGTATGAAGAAATAAGTAAACCATTTTCAATGTATTCTTTGAAAAGTTCAATATTTTAATTCAAATCTCACAAGTCTTTTTATGTTCTCTTTAAATTGTTTGATTTTTGTTCCTTATGCAGTAAATAGATATATATGCTCTTAATCTACCTATATCTGTCTATATGTATCTATAGAAACAAAGGCATATATAAGTAAGACAATGCTGGAGCCAAAGGGCTATGACAGACATACTAAAGGCCAATTTTATTGCATATAAGAATAGGTAGAATATTCAGTTGGTTAAGTGTAAGGGTCTCACACAATTTTTATTAGAATGATTTTATGATTTGGTAGAGTTTTTACATTAGTCACAAAAATTACAGGAAAAGAAATGTAACATCTGTTGTATATTCTGATAACTGAGAAGCATAGATCATGACAATCAAAACATATTTTTGAATTATATTTTCATGCCTACAGAATAGAAATAATTATAAAATTATTGTCTATTAACCCAGAAAAAGTGGTTCTTATCATATAGTCTTGGGTAAATCAATACTTTTACCATACCAGAAAAAAAAATACCTTGAAATTTAATGACCAGTTTCACTATTGTGAATTGCCTCTATCACAAAGGATGGGTCAAATATTTCAATTCTGACTTTGCTTATTTTCCATAACAAAGCAGAATGAGGTATGGATGAGAGAGATTCATTTCATCTTTATCAATTTCCTGCAACAGAAGCATTGGCAGGATTGAGAACATGTCTTACAGTTCTTGAAGGGATCATGGGTAGATGGGAGATTTGGAAGACCCTTATAAGCAGATGATATTTTGCTGTGTGTATCTAATCCTGTTTTGTCTTTGCCTGGAGTGTATGACCTTTTGAGAGATTATCGATTATATTACACATTTTTTTTAAGACAGACATTCTGTTACAGGGATCTGATCTACTGATAGGAAACAAAGGAAGACTGTGCTGTCTTCTTCTGCACCTACACATTCAGAATCTGGCCAGACTCTTGCACATTTATTTCTTTCAAAACCATGGAGTATACCTGCAGAATGCGCACATGTACATAAACTTCTGATAACATGACTCACTTTTTCATTTTGTTTCCCACCAGGATACTGTAAATGCAGAGCAAAGTCATTAAAAATATCCAACAGAAGGAGTGCATAAGTCATGGAGTGAAGAAGGAGAGCGGAAAAGTAAAGCAAAGATGCATATGCATATTTTTCATAGATAGACATTGCTCACAACAAAGGGACTTGCCATTCTTTTAACATTTCCTTATTTTTAACTAGTTGTCTTCAAAGACAGTGGTCCTCATAGCAAGAAGATACCATTGACCACTGGTATATTGACTTTTTGACACACTATGATGCTTTACCATATGCACTATTTTCTAAGTTCATCAGAATCTAAAAAATCTTGATCCAATACGCAGAATGTCAGACAGTGCCTCAAAAGTGATGGAGAAACCTTTGCTTTTGCCATTGTCTAACCAGATACTACAGCTTCATAGTATGCTAAAAATATCATGTTCTTTTGTAGCTTAATATGTACAGAAAAACAGGCAAACTTAAAGATATGTGGGAAGGAGGGAAGATGCTGTCTGCTATTTCTTATCTTTCTGTTTGGAGAGTTTGTGCTCTGATTTGTAATGCCTATACTTTAGTGAGGAGGTAAAATTCATTCATTATGGAAGAAGCACGCAGATCTGGGGAGATCAATTCAGTACTTTACTGCCAATAGCTTTTTTACATTCTTGAAATCACATACGGAAAGGAATATAGTCAAGGACGGACGTTTAAACCCAGAAGTTTCAATTCCAAGGCCTTACCCTCAATTAACTTCCTAATCTATTTACAGAATGGAAGTTTCTCAGGTACCTAAAGATTTTCTGCTTCTAGCACCAAAAATCACACCAGCTGATATCTAAAGCATGCAGATTCCTATTAGGTTTAACAAATTCAGAATTTCACCACTTAATCTGCATTAGGAGAATATTCTTGTAGGGTAATTTTAGTAAAATACCAGTAATAACTGAGGAAGAATGTAACAAAGGTTTACCAGAATAACCACTCCTCATATACATGATCATCTAGATTATCACTGAATTTGCAATGTGAAGAGTTAATGACCTTCAAACAAAGATATGTGATTTATTTATGCCATTAGAAGAACATAGCTCTTAAAAGAAAAATGGGGGATTGTAAAAATAGACCCTAAAAATACAAGCAGAAGGATGATAGCGGATTTGAAAGTGCAGGCTCAGAAAGAAAATAGACGTCCCAGAACTATAAATAAAAACCGTAACTGGTTTATTACTCCTCATTAAAGGAAGACAACATTGGGAGCTGAGGAAATTCAATTTTAGGGCTAACAAAGAGAATAAAATTCCAGTATCCAGCCTATGTAAAAGAGGCTGTATAGAGTGAATGTAACATTGAATTGCTAACCAAAGAACAAAGCAAAAGTAAACGGATTATGTTAAGAACCATGGGCAGACATCCATCCCCGCTAGTTAGAGGAATCTGGCAACTTCTGTCATTGTTAGTCCTCAGTGGTAGTGTTGTCACACAAGGGAATGCATGAAATTTTTCTCACACTAGCACTCACCCTCCTCTGTTTCCCTGCTACAGCTGACACCCTTTTCATGTTACGGGTCATATACATGCTCATGGGGAAAGAATTTCTGGTGTTTGAACATCTTTGCTTAGCCCATTTCTGTCTGACTGCAATTGGTGCTTTCACTTGGATTTTTGGCCTTTACTTGAAGGTGAAAAGAAAGAGTAGTTGGGGTGGGGAGGTTTAAAATGAAGATAAATGGGACAAATGTTCTTGTCTTCTTGGGGAAGAGAATGGGGAATTTTTCTGTGACAAAAATGAAGGTGACCTAGGCACCTTCATACTCTGCAAGGCTTCCCTAGAAGATGCTCAGTCCCCTGCTAGGGTTATAGCTGTCTGAGACCTAGCAAGCCTAAACCTGTCTCTGATATGGCTCATTCTCGTGACAGTAGCTCAGACCACTGAAGAAATTGCTAAGCTATGAGAAAGAGTAGTTACAGAGCCAGGAGATGTAACTGCAACATGGAAAATTACTACATCTGAAAGGGACAGTGAGGGAGTTAGAAGACAGCAACTCGGCAATTTCAAGGCACTTTTCCAGGGAGCAGCAAAGGCAAACCCTTGACCGCATTAATCCCAGCAGCTCATTAATCCTACCTATCTTCTGCATGTATTAAACAATTACTTAGTGTTTTGCACTTAAGCAGTATGTATCTAGCTCATGCAATCTCTTAATGCCCAGCTAAAGATGTCAGACGAAGTGACCAGCAAAGAGAGGTTACACCTGAGCCACAGTAGCTGCTGACACAAACAATATTATGTTTCTATCTCTTCCCTGCAGCAAAGCAGAGATCAAACAAATTCCTTTTCCTCTTTTTCCACCTTCTCTCAGAAGCACAGCACTGCTACTTGTCAGCTATATTTTTCCATAGTTAAGCACCAAGACCAAGGCCTGTGAGTACCCTGGAGGCTGCAGAGACAGCAGGCAGAGCTACATGGTACAGAAAAGGTCAAAAAGAACATAGAGGACAAGGCAAAACATAGCTGGAGTAATCATGCTTGCCCAAAAGTGATGATGTGTGTGGCTGAATGTAAGGAGAGGATTAGATTGATGACACGGACAGCTATTGGGAATCTATCACTTTTTATCACATCATATGTGATTTGGCTCCCTGCAGAAGTCATTAATGTGTCATTGTGTTTGCCCAGTCTGCACGTTTACTCACACACCCTCAGGTTGCCCTAGATGAAGGTGCCCCTTCAACTGGCACCTCTAGTCTGGAGGGCATTGGTAATGGTCCTGTGCAGTCTGCTGTCCAATGCAAACCATTCAAAAGACTCTAAATGTAGGAAAAAATTAATCCATCCCTAATGAGGCACATAACTTTTTAACATGGTTCCATTGCCGCTTAGATCTAGGCAGAAAAAAATCATAAAATATTAGTATTGAAAACTTCCAGAAACTATCTGCAATAATATTATAACGTATAACTATTCTTATGAGGAAGAACGACATTAAAAATGTGTGTTTCACCTTGACTTCTACAGTGTTTGTGCTTCACTATGTTTTGCTGATAATAGAATACAAATATTTATTGCCTTGAGGTAAAAGGAAACAACCTGGCTTCTACAGAAATAGCTGCACGGTCTGTTTAAATGTATTCAAATTGAATCATGAATTGGCAAGAAACTTTTAAGATTAAAATGGAAAAATTATCATCTCTATTAGTGGACATTGTTAAAGTAACCATTTATTAGAAAAGACAAGTAGAATTAAATAAAAATGGTTTGCCCTTGGGTGAAAATTAAAGTGAGTGTTGGGAGGAATTAGAATAAAGGACTGTAATTTTTTTTACCTTCCAAGATCAATTGAATTTTCTCGTGGTTCCAAGGTGCTAGGTAGGTTATGCAGTAAAGATCAACTATTGCTTTAGGGAGGAGAAAATTGATAGATTCATTAATTCACAAAGAAAACTTGAAATCTTCCTAACTAATCCAAGAGAGTCTAAAATCATCATCACTTGCAAAGCAATATAATTCAAATTTAAATACTTATTCACAACCACTTAAATAATTTGCTTTAATTTAAAGAATAACCCATAAAACATTTTGATATGTTTTCTAGCGCTATAAAATCATGCAAAATCTCTTACATATTTTTAAAAGGAAGAAGAAAAAAGGCTATAAAAATGAAAAAGTAATATTTGTATTTGCATACATATGTATATATAAAAACAATGAAATATCTGAAAAATCTTCAGCTTGAGTGAAAGAGTTAAATTAAGGGTGACATTAAAATTCACATATATTGCTCCTGTTCCTGAGTGTTCACTGTCAGACCTTCAAGATATTGTAGAAATAGGACATTTGAATGTTCTTGAATATCAGTGGGTGATTTCCAATCAGATCTAATTAGAAATACACTTGATACTACAAGGTAAGGGAGGTCAGGAATATTTTGCTAACATGGAGCCCCAGGTGAGAGACAGTTCCTATATACAGTGGAAAGAAGTTTGAAATTATTTGTTCATGTGTTTTAATGGAAAGAAATAATTTCTGAATGCTTCCATGTCAAAGAAGGGCACAGAGACCTGTAAATGTAATGAAAATCTAGAAGATAAGGACTTCATAGAATTAGAGATCAAGATCCTCTGAAGCTGCTTGAAGAATATCCCATTAGAGATTTAATTTTTGTAATAGTTTATACAAGTATTGCTTATTTTCTCCATAATTATGTGCCTCCATAGATAAAATGTGTTCATTATTCATTTAGAAAAAAATATTCCATGTCCAGAGCCACATTCCTGCTTCCAAACAAACTGAAGAGCAAATCTTTTGAATTTCGAAGTTCTGATTTTCATATACAGAGTTTGCTGATATTATTTTATGGCTTGACAACACATAAAAGTTTGAAAGTTGGGTTTCAATTCCTACCAAATGCAAGGTATTGTACACTGCAAGGGGATAAAGTATGAACTGCTCATACATCATAAGTCTCTAAATTTGCTCCAAGTACACCGAAAAAGAACCTTGCCACCATTATGAATAGCTCAGTGAAAAAAAAATCAAGTCAATTTTCAGTCTTGCCTAAAAACAGGTTGTGTGTCATACAGAACAAAAAAAATATATATTAGTATACAGTTTTATAACAACATAGCAGCCAGTTGCCTGTTCTCAAGAATATTGCATTTAGTTCTGGTCATGCCTTCTCAATAAAAATACTCTAAAATAGGAGGAAAAGATGAATAAAGGTAACGACCTTGAGAAGCACACTAAAATTTGGGGATTCTAGTCTAGAGGGCCTTCCTAAGTAGCCTAAATGTAGCCTCCCAGTGCATCTGAAAGGGAGAGACAGACAAACTGAAGATTTCTAGAGAATGACTTAGTTGGACTGTAAGTATTTCTGAATTGAATGTACCAAAGACCAGTAGGAAAAAATCAGTTCATTCACTAGAATCTGTTCTGAGAACCTCTTGAGCAGAATTCACATAACAAGAGAAGAGAAGAGAAGAGAAGAGAAGAGAAGAGAAGAGAAGAGAAGAGAAGAGAAGAGAAGAGAAGAGAAGAGAAGAGAAGAGAAGAGAAGAGAAGAGAAGAGAAAACAGAAAAGGGCTGTGAGTGTTGTAATATCTGCCCTTCCCTAGATTCTGCAAAGCAGCTAATCAAAAACCCATGTAATGAACATATCCACATATAATTTGTATCTTCCTCATAGTGGAGGGCCACCCACCAGCCCTGCCCTGTGCAGCTAAGAATGAAAAGGCAAAAGGAACTGCATTCTTGGATAAAAGCAAGGCAGCTCTTTTCCCAGATTTTTCTTCCTGAAGCCTCATGACATCATTACCTGGAGTAACTGAATAAAACTATGAGAATATGAGATCATGGATCTTCAGTACAGATTTTCCACATTCATGGCTGGTTGTTTCAAAGACTAAATGTAAAGACTGAATGTAAATGCCTGCTCTACTTCTGTTCCTATAATTCCTGCATTGTCTGCATGTGGCTCAATTTCAACCAAAAAAATAAAGAAAGGTTCACCAGCTAGAATAGCCTGAAGCCCATATCTCTAGGTAGACCATGTGGTTTTGGCAAAAAGATCTAAAGTTCAACCTAGTAGAGGTTAGTGTAACCAGCAAGACTGGGGAAGTGATCATCTCCCTGTACTCAGTGCTGGTGAGGTCACACCTTGAACACTGTTTTTAGTTTGGGGCCTCGCACTGCAAGAAAGACATTGATGTCCTGGAACACATCCAAAGAAGGGCAACAAAGCAAGTGAAGGGGCTGGAGCACAAACCTTGTGAGGAGCGGCTGAGGGAGCTGGGGTTATTTAGTTTGAAGATGAGGCTCTGGGGATACTTTCTCTCTCTCTCTGCAACTACCTAAAAGGAGGTTGTAGTGAGGCGGGGCTTGATCTGTTCTCCAAAATATCTGCTGAAAATAGGACAAGAAGAAATGGTCTCTAATTGCATCAGGGGAGGTTCAGGTTAGATTTAGGAAAAAAAAATCTACACCAAAAGAGTAGTCAAGCATCGGAACAGGGTGTCCAAGCAAGTGGTGGAGTCCCTGTCTCTAGCAGTGTTCAAGAAACGTGTAGATGACATACTTAGGAACATGGTTTAACAGGCATGGTGTTGAAGTGTTTGCAGTTGGTCTCAATGATCTTGAAGACCTTTTCCAACCCTAATGATTCTATGATTCTAAGACTAGCATGGACTTAGAATCAAAGTTTCCTGCTTTCTGGAAATGCATTCAAAGCAGTTGGTTGCTTTACAAAGATCAGAAATAACTGACAAGCTTCCACATAACTATAGTGGAATTTTAGGCAAATAAGTCCTGATTTTGTTTGACTGTACAGGAATATAATAAAGATATAGGGAATAATTAATATAATCTAGAGAAGATAAATATCATTAACAATTCTCTCAAATATTACAAAAGAAACAGAAAATAAAAAATAAAAAGAAATGGAATAGAAGTAAAGTAATAAGAGGAAATTGTGGTTTATGCTGTCCAAGCAACAACTTTTAAAAGGGTAACCATGAATGTAACAGGTCAATGCATACACTTATGCATATGTATGTAAAGCATATTGTAAACATACAAAATTATATTAAGAGCTTTTAAAATGTGCTTTAGGCATAATTCAAACTCTCTGAGAACATCAAATAGAAAAATCTATGAAGTACTAAACTGATATGCATGTCAGGATTGTCCACATATGCTTTTGAAGCAGATTGTCTAGCTCATTGTAACACAACTTTGCTACTGAACAGAGGAAATCACTGATCTGCATCAGTATAGTAATTTCTGTATTTTTTTTCTTTATTTAATAAATTCCATATGCTCTTGACAATTACTAAGAAATACTATCCATTGAAATAGTCCCCGCTGCATTCACGACTTACAGTACTGTTATTGTTAATATAAAAATGTATTGCTACATAGAGCATTTCTGTTATAATTTTGAGTTACCTGCAAGTCTTCATACCTCTATCATTCTTCATTGATCTAAAATATACTCAAAAACAGCTTTCCTCAGATTTTTTATAGACTGACACTGTCTTTTTTATCTTGTCTCTTTAAAGCTGTAGTTGGTTGCATTTACTTCCTGTTGTTGCTGTTGTTCCTACAACTCAGTGTTCTTGCTGCCATGGTTTAAAATGAAATTTGAAATCATCTGAACAGGCATTAGTTTAAAGGTATCATCTCTCTGAAAGGACATAAAGGATTGCCATTAACTCTTATAACCCAAAAGAAGCAAGAAAGATACAAGCATGACCATTATAGCATTCTTCTTGCTTTTCTGCTATTTGGACGCAAACATCACTCAATAGCCTTCCAAACACAGTGGCCTATAAGCTGTCTACAAAAAGGAATATTGCTTATTCTGTGTGCTCGAGTCTCTCCTCCTGGCACAACAAGGCGCAAACTGCATTTCTCTGTGCTAATAAGATTTGTCACATGAGGAAAGGAACAAACTCTAGTTTTGTCAGGGAAGCAGCTTTAATTTCCATCTTCAAATCTAGATGGGAAAAGTGCCAAAGGAGTGTCCGGAACCAGAGCACAGTTGTCTTTACAGATGTTGCCATACCACTCACTGTTAATTCAAAAGCTAGTATCAGCTCTTACAGCCCTCCTGCGGAGGGAAGATAAATACTATTTTACTCTGGAAAGTTTATTTGTAATGAAGAATTTAAGCATAAAACATGTTTGGTTTTCATCTTGGTGTTTATGTATCTGCATATTTTACCTGTTTAGATGATTTTTCAGCCTTTGGAATAATTTAGTGCTTCGGCCTGTTATGTGTATTATGGTCAGGGCAATCATGAGTTGAAAACATAAGACAGTAGGAAAGGAAATTCTGAAAGAAGTTGGACAGGGAAAGTGTTTGTTTTTTTGTTTGTTTGTTTCTTTAAAATATAGTTTTATACAATAAACTTTTTTAAGAGGTTATAATTGCCCGAAATTAATAGTGCAAGTTTTGCTTCTTGCCTGAAGCTAGACCCTTTATTTACAAGACACAAGCTGATTACTGTGATGGAGATCAAGTTTCATACCCTTGAATGGCTGACCTTTTGAGACACCCACACAGACAACAACATCCAAGATCCTATCAAAAACTGGACTGTTTTCAAAAAAAAAGTGAAGAGATTAGAGAAGAGAATAAACTTGTAGTGTATGTTAAAATTCTAATTCATGTAAGCTAATTATTTCTATGTGATACAAACAAGCAAGAATTTAAACATTTTAAGCTCTCTTGTAATGAATGGAAATAAGTATGCACCTCCAGAAAGCAGTATAGGTTGCCTAAATTCTGAATGCAAGTTGAGATGCCCAGGGAATACAGAAGATTTATACCTCAGTGGAAGACTATGTGGTCTTTGGTCCAGAGGTCCAAATGAGTTTCCTCATTTAGGGCTTACTAAAAGCATATATGAGTATAAACATCAAGGATCTTTGGCCTCTACAGGATCAAAGCATGATTTTTATGAATAAGCCCATAGTATTAAATTTTTATATACATCAATGAAAAACTTAGCCACAAGCCTAGCCAATAACTTAGAGTTATCATTGTCTAGATCATAACTGATATTAAATTTTATTAAAAGAGCAAAAGTTCTAACAGGAGCCTATATGCCTACCTGTGACAGTGAATCCGATAACATTAACTGTGGTTAGGTGACAGTTATTGCAATTATAACTGTAGTATAAGGGAAAAACTCAATAAGCAAGTTAATAAAATAACCTACTCCTAACACTTCAGTCTCCTTATCATGGCAGAACAGGCAACAAAAAGACAAAAAATATGCTACATATTTGAAAGTTTTTTAAAGAACCCGATGTTAATTGTCTTTATGGTCATTCCCACTCTAAATTAGTCTTCAGATGCCATTCTGCTAATGACATCAACAGAGACAACTTCTTTCTTCTTTTATTGTGTGACTCAGAATTTGGAGCCAAATGTGTTTATGGTATACAAGCAGACAGAAAAAAATACACACTGAAGCACAACACTAAGTAGCAAGGGTATGCTGAAGCCCTACACAGGAGGAGAAAAACATGCCTTCAAGTACATGCAAGTACAGTGCCAAGAAAAAGAGCAGCCAAACGAAAGGGCTTCTCTACTGTGTGCTACTGGGAAGCTTTCCATAGTGGCTCTCCCTGCAGAAGCCATTGGAAGCCATTTCCTCCATTGGAAAATGGGGGCCCCAAGCTGAATTACTATGAGATATAAAAATGCTCCTAAAAGCATAGAACATAAAGAAACATATAAATAGAACATATAGGAACATAAAAACGTTCCTAAAGGACAAGAAATATGCACATCTCACAGTCCAGAGCACACATTATTAAAAATGAAACAGATCCCACACACTCTCATGAAGTGATTGGAACCAAGGAGCCTGTTTCCCCCTTTATATCTCCAGAATATGGAACGGAGAATTTGGTTCATAAATTTCCTCAGATAGACTTGATTCTGAATCTGTTTAAGTCAGCAAGGACTGTTACGACTTCAATGAATTTGTCATCACATTTGGTTCACATGAGGCTAGTAGAATACATATAGCAAAGTTTGATCTGATATTTTAAGCTTGAGATTCATCCCTTGCCTCTTATTATTTTAAATGTGACAATTTAGGGCCAAGACTTTCAGCCCCTTCAGAGTTCTGGTCTGAATGATCACTCAGAAGTGAAAAAAAAAATCTTGTGACCTTCATCCCCTCAATTTCAATGAGCAAATTAAAAATATATATCACTTTTATTTCATTCTTATTACCTCATAATTCTCACCATTTTAAAGGTAGAATTTTTATTATTGCATATTTCATATTTCTGAATATGTACTCTGATTATGGGCTAATTAGATATTAAAACCAATCATTAGAAGTAGTTTTGAAAGGATGCCTGTACTTGCCAGGCAAAAGTAAACCGTATCATAATTACAATGCTACCCTCAATATATCTGCTGTATAAGCAATGAAATGATTTTGGTTTTTTTGCAGGCAAATCATCTGACAGGCCACCTCCAGGCTGATGAAATTGTCCATATTATCTTAATGATTCACCCAATAATTCATTATTCATTCTATTCAGCCTGCACTCTTTATATCTGTTTTAGAAAAAAAAAAAAGATTGCATGATCTCATAATTTCATCAACTATATGGACCCAGCTTAGATAAATTTTCACCTTCTTTATAGAAAGTATCATGAAGCCCAAAGGCTCTATCACAGAGTTGTTATATCAAACCTCCTGAACATAGCCCAAAGGCTTCCCTTTCGCCTTCAGACACAGGGTATTTTTTGTGTCAAAATCTGCACACCAGGTACATGCTTTTAACATGAATATTTTTGATTTTATAGTCCTAGTGCCAAGGAGAGGAACAGACAGGTCACAGAAGCTGTGAAAGTTGTTGGGCTGGAGCTTCCCATTGCTATTCCAGAAAGAAAGAAGAAAAAAATGCACAACAACAACAACAACAAAGGGGGGAAGATCAAACGAGCAAACAAAAAACACAAAAGAAGAGGAGATGGGCAAGGACAAGTTGCCCTGAAGCTCAGGGAGGAATATAGAGGGTGATTGACGTCAGCTGCTGCCCAGAAAGCCAAGTTATCTCAACACAGAGAACCAGAGTTTGGCCTTTGTTTGAGATAAACTGCTATGTCAGTGTAGTGGATCAACTGACTTTATCACAGTTGAGAGGATCAACTGGTTGAGTAAAAATCAAAAAGATGATCTTTGACTTCACTTCTAGTTCTGAATTGACTTCACTTCTGCTCCCAGCCCCTCTGGTTACCATTACCTATTTAGCAACCAGAAGTTTTTTCATAGCACTTCTCCATCTTATTCAGAGAAATTATTCATGTTCAGTATTGTGGAATTCACCTTCCTTCCCCACCACAATTCATCAGACTTGATGATACCAAAATATGAGAAAGCAATATTTTGTACCTATTTTTCACCACCATCAGAAAAGTGAAAAATTAGTTACACCATGTTTAATTTTTAATGAACTTGAATGGAAATGAAAGTAAATAAAATGTCTCTGTAGTAGGCAACAGCATCTCCAAGAGAAGCGGTATATTTTGATGCAGTATGCATAAACAGAGACAGGTCTCTATTAAATACAAGCCAATTAAGCTTAGTAATATTTCTCTGCATCAATAGGCTTTGGCAAGAGTCATATATTTCCTCACCTTTATGATCCACACTTTCTGCTATTGATTATATTTAGAACCAAACATGGAACAGCTGCCAGATTTTTTTGCAAAATAACTGAAAGTATATCATCAATTTAAAAATATATATTGTAAACTAATATTTATATCTGCTGTTATCATTGATGTTTAAAGATGGACTTTTTTATTTTTATTTTTATTTTTATTTTTATTTTTATTTTTATTTTTATTTTTATTTTTATTTTTATTTTTATTTTTATTTTCTATTGATGTAAATTTTCTATATTGTTTTTAGTAGATAGTGATAAGAAAGAATAGGTTTGGTTTAATTTGGTCCATTTGAATTGGTTTACATTTTAAGTCATATTCTTGATGTTGCACTATTTGTTAATGTAACATAGAGTGGTTCAAATCATTTTTAATTATGAAATCTTTCCTATGACTGCTAGATTTAATTAAATGTACCTTTTCATTAAATTTAAATCTGGGACTAAATTCAAGGTTACAATGCTCTTTGATTCATTGCCTCTGATGAGGGGCAATTCATTTATTATTAAGTTAAAAACAGAAATAGACCACAGCTTAAATAATGAAGAATAAAACAAGGAAAAACAATTATCTAGGTAATACCTTTTTACCCCCTTCCTGAATTTTGCATATCTCACTTGCATAAAGAATGCATTTGGTTAAAGCACAACTAGAAAGGAAATTGCATAAGCAATGATTTGTTGCCTTTCCATTTTTAAATATTGGCTCACTACAACAGGTAGAAAGGTCTATTTGTGCTTAAAGATAGAATCTACCTCAGTTCATCAGTTTTTATAAATCTGTAGCTTTATTCCTGAAGAAACAATTACATAATCACACTTCTTTGAAAAATGTAGTTCATGTACTCTGAGTAAGTGCAAGAAAAATTGAGGCAGCAAACCTGAGTGGAGGCCAAGATTCTACATCTTCATATTCCAGCACTCTAACAGGAGATCCATTTCTTTTTCTGTCTTTTTCTGTTTCTTTTATTTATGTGGCCTTTACACCTTCAGTAGAAACTTCTTCACCATAGCCATTTACAACGAGTTTTCAAACCTGTGCAACCCCTGCTGAGAAACTATTCTAAAAGCTTCAGGAGATCTGGGAAGAGAAACCTCTAAAAATCTATTATGCTGCAAAATTGATGTAGGATGTCTATACTTTGTTGTTGTTGTTTTTCCCTTCTACTATCAGATACTTCTGTAAATATCTGTTAATGCATAAAACAAAAAAGGTCTCTCTGATTCTGTAAAGATAATGCAGGGTATCTGCATGGGACAGGATGTGGCATGCGAATAGAAAGGCCAATTTTTCACCAATTCTCTTAAAATTATAATTTTGTGAGGCATTTCTTGAGATCTCAGTGCTTTCTAGGAATAAATATGGAAAAGAAAACAAAACAAAAGGATTCATTTTAAGATGAAATTCCTGTGTGGGACTAGTTCTCTTTAAAAATGTTTATTTTGGTTTCTTATTTTTTAACACATGTCACTGAAAACTAAATAAATAATCATACTACTATGTTATCACCATCCTTTTAAGACGTTTCTCCCTTGGAACAGACTTTAACTCACTTCTATTATGTGCTTTCATTTTACCAAATGCTACTCATATGTAATAGAAAACTCCACATTTGTTGCCAATTCTCTGGTATACTGTGGAAATTTGCAAAATCTTTGATTATCTAACAGTTCCTTTTATTCCTTGTGTTACCATTTTAGCCTTTGCATTCACCTCAATCAAAAGTCACTTTGAAAATAACTTTGTAAGACATCAAATAGTACACTGTAACAGGACTCTAGATATTGCTGCTTAATTCTGATTAAGTTAACCTATTTCATAACTGATGCTTCAGGTAGTCAACACATGTGGACTTTTTTTTTGATAACAGCTATTTTTCAGTTAAAAGTGTAAATTTTCCTTAATCAAAAAGCTGTAAATTTTTGAGATTCTTTCAGTCAAAAGGAAGAATAAAGAATTTGTAAGGCTCCTGATATGGACAAGGTATCCATTTTTACACAAAACATTGATCGTTGTGAACAACACTAGGAATATTTCTTCTAGCACTTGTTCTGCTGCCTATCCCTGCTCTTGCTTTCACCCAAGCTCAGGACTGTTCCACTCAAAATGAGTAAAGTCCGTACAGCCATTACTAACTTTCAGAACTATTTGTAAGGACATGCAACCCTCAAAATCTTCGGATTGGTTTTCTGCAGGCAAATCAGGGATTTCCTGGAAGCAGTAGATTTCTACTTGATTAATAGTGTTTGAACAAGACACAATCACAGCCCAACAATAGCATAACTAATTGCCCTTTAACCAATTTGAATTGCCTATAATTCTGTTTTAAAAATTCCTAACTGACACTGCTGGGTTTACAATGGTAGGAGAAAATCTTAAGTAAAAATTTAATGTTTGATGTCTAATGTGATTTAAAAACAGCTCCTAAATATTCAGAACCATATCTTTGCATATTCAGGTTGATCTGAGGGGTAACACAGGCCCCTGCAATACATGGCACAAAACAAGCACAAGGGTCTATAATGATAAAGTTGAGAAGAACTGGCACACATGTGGGCATTTCAATTTCCCAGATTTTCTAACAATTTGGAAAAGGCAGCATGCCCAGTAGAAGAATTATATACACCCACCCGCAAACATACATTGTTTTTGAAATCTGCTGTATTTCAGACACAAATAGGACATTGAATAATCTGAATAGCTTTTTATTTTTTTCTCCTTGCAGCATGCCTAAGGAAAGAACGTGTGATAATGCAGAGAGAAACTTGTGTCATCACTGCAGGAGCATTTGTTTAATGGCACTCATTTACATAGAAATATGCACACTAGTAGCAACAATTCAGAAATTCAGCAAACAGCTTGTGATTTCAAGAAACTGTTGACAATGCTAACAATTTTCACTGGTAAAATGCCTTCTAAGTAGTTTACATTATTATTTGTTTGCATAATTGTCATTCTGAATCATTGCCTGCCCACTGTTCTCCTATTTTCTGCAGTGGTCATTTTCTCATTTTTATTCACTTACAAGCAACTTTTCATTTTTTATGTCACAACTAAGCTTTTTAAAAAGGCTATTATTAGTTGTTGTAATAATTTAGAAAAAAAAATACTATTAAGTTTGCAAGCTTATGCAAAAGTAGAAGAAATTAGCCTTAGGTGGGAAAAATCTTGGAACAAAATGCTTGTACACAAGCTTGTATGCCAGGGCTGCGTGGAGACATCAGTGCTGTGGTGGTCAACACTGTGGTGTCACAATAGGACTCATCTCTAGAAGTGCTGATGCCATTCCTTCTATGGCTGTTAAGATTCATTATATATTATATGGGAGTTAGGCATTTACAAATCACCTTTACAGTACACAAGCTAAGGATGCCTAAAGATAGGGCCACTTAAAGACAATTAATTGGTGACTTCATCATGATGTTACATTACTTCCTAGTAAGAAAAACATATGGGGAGCAATTCTTTCCCCAGTCAGAGAGAATTCAAAGGCGTCTTTTCTATTTCTAAAATACAGCTCCCAAACCATTAAGCTATAGATTTAGATCCATATTTGAACCCAGAGCCTAGGATTCTCTTGGCATTTGGGACTTAGATTTGGTCCTGGGGAGGAAATTGGTCTTTTTTCTTTCTCTCTGCTCCACAGCTGGAGGAGAAAAGATGAGAAAGTTGCTGATTATCTCTTATGGCTATTGTGGCTACTTTTCACTGTTTTTGAAGATACTAGAGAAGATGTGAACACAAGGGGAAGCACAGCTTTGTAGGAAAGCAGAACTCACCAACAGAGAACCATATCCTGCTCTCTGATACATTTATTCATCTTATACTAGAAATAAACACAGGACTGCAGCCCAGCTAAGATGTTAGGACTCAGATGTGAAATGTTGTGTGATATCTGGTATCTCTAGAATGTATAGAAATGGTGGTTGTTCTCTGCTTCTTGTTTCCATAATTCTGTTGTATTTACATTTTATATTCATAAAATATATCCATATTTACATATATACTATATATGTAAAACCAAGAAATACCTTAACAGTGTAAGTCAAGAATCATCACTAGTCTGTTTCTACAAAAAAATGAAGAATAATAACACATCTGAAATTATTGTGTGCAGTAAAAAAAAAAACAAGAATAGTAATAACACAATTAAAATTGTCACAACATTTTTTAGTTTCTACCATCTTTTGCTGCTCATTCTTCCACTGCTCCTCCAGGTCCTAGGTCAATGGTTTCACTCAGATATTAGTCAGGTGTTATAGAAGATGCTTATCATCTAGCCAGGAGAAATGCTGATGGTTTCTTCTTACCTCTTTCATCTGGGCCTTTTCTATGTGTTTATTATCATGCATTTACACCTTTCTCTTTCTTCGCTGGTCTGCAGCTCCTGGTTGCGTCCAAATTTATGGTGCCTTTTACATACTTTAGGTACTAACTCTCTCTCTCTCTCTTTTTTTTTTTTCTTTTTTTTTTTTTTTTTCTCCTTGTTGCCTCTAAAACCTCCTTTGTTCAACTCCAGGTCTCTATTTCCTTAAGTGAAATCAGTGGTGAATAGTTTATAGCCACGAGGTCCCAGTGCCAGCCCTGAGCCTCATCTTTTATTACCCCTTGCTTGTGCTCCCCTGCACCACTCAGTCTCCGCTTCACACGGCCTCTGCTCTCCCACAGGCCTGTGTTTCTCTATGCTGCATGATTGAACTAGAGTTGTAAATGTCCCATTCTATGTAGGATAACTGCTTGTTAGAGCTTGCTGTGTATATAAAACGGTGGTTGTACCGCACGAAGATAAACACAAGTAAAACAAATGAGCCATAGACACCTGGTCAGGGAGAAATTGCTGCCACAGCTGAACCAAGTGAAATAGAGCTGCTGGCAGGTCAAGAAAGCATCAGGTGGAGAACACTCATCCCTGAGGCCTTGGAAGCTTTATACAAAACATGATCTGTTCCTAGTTTTGTTTGTGTTTTAAATAAAAATTTTGTCAGCTTTTATGCAAATCCTTGAAGTACCAGCTAGTAGCCTCTCAACAATTTCACTTCAGCCTGTGTCTTCTTATGCTTCAAGGCTTTAGCTGAAATGTTCTCTTGAAGCTGAAGGTGAGGGATTTTTTTTACACAGCAACACAGAACTGCATCTTAGGCCACAGACCTCTGAACAGCTGCAGACAGCTCCAAGGCATACAGAGTTTCCATGGGAGTATAAACTCGTAATAGACAATGGTACCATTGCATAAAAAAGCTATCATTTTTTGTAAGAATAAACTCAAACTGTAGCATCAGCCACCATCATTAGACGGAAGACAAATCATTTCCAAAAAATCAAAGGACGTGAAAACTTTTAGATCTTTTTATTTTAATGAACTCCATGATCAGAATGACAGCGTAGAGAGACTCCTCAGGACATCACCCAACAGCACCAAAAAGCAAGGGAATAAACCCTGTTTTTCCTCTCTGGCCTACCACTTCCTTCCAGCATTTGCAGCGAGGATGGCCACAGTACACGGCAATATGACTTCTCACTTTTTTAGAGCCTGGCTGCCATCTTCTCTGCTGAGCTAGTTTTAGAGTATGGCTAAACCACGTGGCACAGGCTTCTACACAGCCACCTCCATCTTTTTCTCCTCAAGGGAAAGACAGGACCTGCTTCCCTGTCCCAGCGTGGCAATTCATGTGACAGAAATAAGAGGCTTTCAGAAATGAATGAGCTATTTAATTTACTACAGTGGTGTCAAATGTAACACGGATCTCTCTGGCAGAGGTAGGATCTGGCAGTATGCATGGCCTATCTGACCAATCCACTCAAAAGCTTGACTCAGCTAACCTCTGCAATGATGATGCCTTTGACTTTCCTCCTCAGTTATGGCATTCAATTCCTCCTGACAGGAATGCTTTGGTTTGAAAAACGGAGCTTAAATTAGCATTATTACTGCTTTGGTTCCCTGAGATAATTGAATAGCTTTGTTTTATATTCTTTAAGGGTGAGGCTATGATGCTTTTTGATCTCCTACCATCTGCTCCAAAATAAATAATAAACCAGAAGCACAATTAATGAGGAATCTAATGACAACTAACCAAGTGATTCGAGCCTCAAAGCTAGAAAAAGAGAAAGACATGGAAGTGAAGAGACTATTTTACCACAATGTATTGTTTTATTTTGGGAAAGAATAGCTTGACACAAGGCTACTTCCATCATTAAAGCAAAAAAAAAAAAGTCGTGATGAAATACATGTGAAATAAAGAGGGCACACACTAAAGACTTTTAAACTAAACCGCTATGTACTAAAATATCAGCTAGGTCCACTATAAAGGAAGGATCATTTTAATTTTGCACAACGGTAAAGAAGTATGATTATTACTACCTGTGTTATAGCTACAGCAGATAGTATCTTTGAACAGAGCTTTCTTGACCTTCTTTAAAGAATAAAATTACCAGTCAAAATGAAGTGACAATGAAATATTGAGGATATTTGCACAATATTGCTTGCAAACAAGATAGTTTGCAAAAGAAATGAAAATGTAACATAATTGCCCCTTTGTCTATACACAGCGGACACATGAGTTCAGTACATTTGTTTTTGTAAAAGAAAACATATCTCCAACTTGGATAATCAACTTTATAATGTGCTATTGATCAAGATGTCCACAAAATATTAGTGAGGGATAATTACAATTTCTTGAACTCTCAGTGTATTTAGAGACCTTAAAATTTATTTTATGACAGCTTTATTATGGCTGTGTATTCTACACTTGACCTGTATTAATTATCCTGTTTACTGCAGTTTTTATGGTAAAATTGCTGCAGCTTGATTTTCGTGAGTTTTGAGCAAAACACGTTGTATTTAGTGGAACAGAGCCAGGAATTCCTGAGTTCTGAAAGCAATTTTGTCACCACTTTGCTGTATGACCTGGCAGAATTCACTTCTTCCTTAGTTCTTCCTTAGTTCAGTCTCCCCGGCTATAAAATGGAGTTAATAATCCTTATCTACCTCACCAAGGTGTCACGAAGACCAGTTAACATTTGGACAGTGGCTGTAAAATGTAAAGCACTGTGAGCTATAGTGGGACTATATAGTAACCGATATAGCAAAGCTGAGAGAATCCCCTTTGGATTCTCTTCCTGGTGCTACACTGAGGCCTTAGGTGAGACAAAGAATAGACTCAGCATGGATACCTTCTTCCAAATTCTGGATGAAATTTGGTTATCATTTACTACTTGAACTGATGAACAGTTTTGTTTCATCTGAGAGAGGAAATTCAAGGAGTAGCTACACCATATAAATTCTCCTGTCTGTAAAATACACTTCAGAAAGATACAGTAAAAGCAAAACTAAGACTAATAAAAACAATCTTTCTCAAGAACCTGAACACCACATAATAAGGTGAGTTTAATCCATGTTTGAGCTTCTCCAGAATTTCACAAAATGTGCATCACGATCTTTTTTTTTCACTCTTGTTAAGAAAACCATATGTGGCCCTATGCCCAGAGGGTTTTATTTTGTTGTATTATGTTTCTGTGGATAAACATTTGAACTACAGCAGATTACAAAAAAGAGGGGTTTTTTTTGCTGTACTCAAAATTATAGAAAATCCATCTTAATGCTGCACAGAAGATTTTGTGGCATTTGTTCTCACTTGTTTTACCTTATTCTCTCTATTGGACTGATCCCGTTGCCCTCAGCACATGCTGAATATCTTTAAATAGATTGTTCTGAAACTTGTATGTAAAACTTTACCAAGAAATGTTTTGCAGTGTTTCATATTCCTTTTCCATTACAAACACTGTAGGGAGGAAAGAAAAACAGTCTTTTTTAATATCTAGCCTGTGGAAAGTGGGGAAGAGGAGAAAGCTTCTTTCAGTTTTCCTATAATTTTCAAATAAAAAACAGATTATTATCAAATTAAAATGTCCTTAAAGTATAAGCAAGCTTTCTTTAACCAAAATTGTGCTGAGGATGAGAACTAAAAATTGCACCTCATTAGAAGTAGTCAGGAAGGGACTGTAAAGCTGTACACTGCTTCAGTATACCTACACTGCCATTCACTAAACATATTGACCATCACATAACAATGCAAGTAAACATAAACCAATGTTCACTACATAACAACAACCTCCATTGTAGACCTGTTTCCCTTATAGTATCTGTGACTACTATGTGAATGCCTTGGAAATCAAAGACTAGTATTTCCATATTTTTAACAAATGTCTAGTTTATTCTAATGAACCATACATTTCTATATCATCAATCACTACATGATATTACATAGTTTTTGTTCTGTCCCCTATTTCACTCTACACCAGTGGCCTCCAACATGAAGAAACTGCACAACCACGGTGATTCTAAATCACAGCAAAGCTGCTTCCTTACTACATCGAATTTGAATGGAACACTTCATGGATCTCACTCTTTGTATAAATCACTGAGCAATTTTGAAACAATATTTTATTGCAATCTATATTAAATATAATATATAAAGTACCAGTACCAAGAGTAAAAATTCTGCCAGTGTATTTGATAGGATTTCATTGAATCCTTATGACACTCATGTTATTTCTAAGTGTTTATATAAGAGCATAATGTGAAATGTGCTATTTCTAAGATACGCACTTTAGAAAAAGATTACTTAACCTGTGGGAATACATCTCCATGAAAAAAATCTCAACTAGCATACTGACATATGAAAAAATCTCTACTAGGAAAACATATGTATAGTCAATATAAAAAGTCTGCTCTTATGGGTAACTTAGAATAGAATGACTCCAGTGACAACTACTTAGCTCTAAAGATAAGTTCCATATTTGAGCTGGTTATGCATATTTGTGCATATTTATAGCACTTCCACTGACTTAATTCAACCTACTAAGGACAAAAAAGTAATAACATGGATGTGAATTTACAGGTGAAGAAAGCTGGGGTTTTTTGTTTGCTTTTTTTTTTCTGAATTGGAAGATAGAGTGTCAATATTATATTCACTGTGAAGAAGCTAATACATATGAAAATAAATCTTCTTTCAACAATTAGGCAGGAAACATATTGTGGTTATGAGCATGAAAATCCTCTGCAGACAATATCTGCCATTGCAGTGATCTGCATCTTGCCCAATCAATGTCAGAATTTGTTTCTCAAAATGTCCGTGAGTTCTGTATGTAAATATGGCCTGTGTTTTAAATGCAAACATAGAAGGCGTGGCATTGAAGTATGGAAGCAATGCCCCATAAGAAAGCATTAATCCTGTTGTAGAAGGCTCCTTTGTAAAAATCTTGATTTGTATAATGGAAACATAGACACTGCCTATTAGACCATTTGGTGGTTTGTCATGGTATAAAGTGCTATAAAGATATTATGTATTCTTGAAAACACTACTAATAAATAAAAAAAAATAAACCTAGGTGATCCTCAAATTCAATCATAACTGCTGGTCCTAAAAGCAATGCAGTGAACAGCAAACACTGAATCTGAACACTGTATTTTATACTTCACTTTTTGTTTTGCCCAGAGAATGTTCCTGTGCTCACCAAGAAAGCCCCTTCTCTTAGGACCTTAAGTCCAATTTTTTATATATGAATATCAGACCTTGTATGAGTGGGCTTAAGGAGACTTTGTGCTGGTTTAGAATCATTATATTTCACCAAAGGAAATGGTTTATTCCCAGCTTACCGAATATCTATCTCCTCAGTTCTGACAAATCAGCTACTCAAAACAAGCTGTGTATTTTAATTGCTATTGCTTAAAAAGGCTCACAGGCATTAGTATTATGCATTTTTCAAGTTTCCTATTTGCAAAGGTTTTAACTGGCCACTATTAGTCACCAGTCTTTAAATGCTGCAGTTTTTAGTTTGTGAGGCTTGTATTATTGGCAAACAAATGCATATAAAATAGTCTAATTAAAAAAGAAGAAAAGATATTTTTTTCTTTCATATTTTAAAAATTTTACAATCATTGTCTGCTGGAAAAGGTATTGTTTTCCTGTTTCATTGAATTTCACATGTTTGAGAACAAACCCTTCATTTCCCATGCACCTGGAGCTCCCTCTAGTGATTGAGCCAGCAAGCAGAGAGAATCTTCTCTGAACACCTTGCTGCATTGACCTACTGAACACCTGCATTTCTTAGCATTTTGCAGCTAATGGCAAACTGCCTCTAAATGGCAAGGTGTGCCATTTTAAATGGAAAAAACATCCTATCATTAAGGAACAGAGGTTGGTTTCAACCACGGATGGCTTTAATTGAGTAAATGTAACCAGACTCAATAAAAGAACAATACAAAAATATCACATAGATATAAACTAATACATGTTTAAGAAATGGTCTGTTTCATGAAAGTTAGGAAAGGGTCTGAGAATGTTTAATAGCTTGTATTATATATTGATTTTTTAAAGCAAAGGAGATAATCACATATTATAATCATTAGATCACTAATATTTAAATTCTACAAATTAGCGATTCCCAGTTGTGTTCCTAGATGTTTTCAATAAAATGGAATAATTTTCTGATTTACTATACTCTCTGTTCTTTTCCTCTCAAAGCTGTCGATTTCTTACACAATCAACATCAGTGCTGCTGCATAACAAGAAAAGCTGAAAATAGCTCCCAGGGGATCCATTGCACTAGATTTGAAACTCTTGCATGGCCTGCCAGTTCTAATTCACAAACTGGAATTCATGATTAATCCTCAACCAACCACAGAGTTGGATCAGCCTTGTTTTTTTTGTTTTGTTTTTGTTTTTTTCTTTTTATTTGTAATTTTGAAAATCACAGTCTGTTATTGCAAGCAAAGAATTAATCGTGTTCCAGAATTGGGACTTGACCCAGCAAACTTTTATTCCGTTGATTAATCCTTAAACATGCCAGGAGTCCCATTAGAGCAGTAAGTGGAACAAGCACACAAATAACAGTTGCAAGATCAGGCTCTCACTTCCATCAAGAAACGTGTCCCTCTAGGAAGCATTGATTCTTGCTACTGAATCCGTGCTGACAAACCCTTCGACAAACACGGAGCCAGGGGGCTTCCCTGTGAATACAAAAATTTGACCGTATGTAACTACAAGGTCATAGAGTAAAAGGTTTCTAATGAAGAATTACAGTCTTCTTAATCTGAGTATTGGACAGCAGGGTGATTTCTTATTAGAATGAAAGGCTTTCGGAGAAAATACTTCTTCAACATATAAGATACTTCTTCAAAGTACTCAATACGGTGTATTCACATGAATTATTTTCCTAATGGTACTCTAGTGGTAGGCAACTTCACATAAATTTAGCTCTAATTTTGTACTTTATATCTAGAAATAGATGGCATCCACTACTGTTCCTTTTCTGTCTCATAACAATTCACCATAGCTGTATAATATAGGTTACTTTTTAACACTGTATAAATATTATCCTCAAGAATATATAGTATGTTTTAAATTACACCAGAGGATAATGTCAGAGAACAAAAAATGTTTGGCTATTTAGTATAGTAAGCTATCCAGCTACCTGATCCTAACTAAGCTTTGAAGTACGCTTTCTTATTTATCTATTTACTCATAATTTTCCAATACAACAGTGGATACACATCGTTTAAAATCCTCAGTAATGTAGTCATATTTTAAAAAATGAAAACTATAAAACATTCTGCATATCAAAATAGCTATCCAACATACCTCTCTATGCAACTGAAGTCCTTGAAATCTGAGGAGACTGAGAGCCAGATGGACAGTGGTTCTTATGTGTCTTTGTCCTCTGATGGCCACTTTTAAGTGACCATTAGTTAATAAAAAAAGGAAGTAAGAAATTTTCTGGAGTGGGGACAAATCTTATATCTAAGCCTGGTTAACTCCAGGAACTACACAGCATAAAAAATATGGAGTTTTAAAAGATTATGTCTTGGGCATTTTGAATAAAGAGAACTATTCAGTGTCAAAATTAAAAATATATTTATGCTATTTCAAATGATAGGATGCTCACAGATGCCAAATAATCTGGTGTATCTTAGTTAATTTTATAGAGAACTTTACTTTTTACAGTAGTTTGATACCACATTGTTCCAAAGCCATTTCTGTGACAGCAGAGGGCCACTACATGGACCTCTCTGGATATGCTGCAGCATTTCTGAATTGTCAGCAATTTCTTTTGCATGGAAATCATAACCTCTCTTAAAGAAATGACTATTAGACTTTCTACTTGAGAGGCACTTCTTGTGCTTGAGGCCCTTTAACCTTTCTCAAGAAGGCCAGAGTGAGCTCATTCCTGCCACACAGAGTAGCAGAAGCACTCAGACTAAATGCTACCTGTTTTAATAAGTAAGTACTTATAGCAGAACAGCCTTGGACTTTCACCTCAGCTGTCTGAAAGAGCCCCACACTGGCTGAACTGAAAGGTATCAAAATGCTCAGAGTTATATTTCCTTATTTCTTGAGGAAGATGTGAGCCCAAAAGAAAATTGCATAGTACCTTGGCTTCCACAGGCATGGAAAACTGATTGGCCAGTTTGGAGTAGATTTCAGCTGTTGTATTTTTATAGCTTTGTTCGTGCTTTCTTTTCCATTGTTGATAACAGCCCTCATGATATTTTTGAAGTAACTTAAACAAATGCCTTCACACAACCTGTGACAGAATATGGGCCTATGCTTGCATTATGCTATAAAACACAGCAGATATAAAAGCTTAAGGATGGTGCGTAATCTTTTGTGACGAATTTTGCAAATAACACAAAATATGGTGGGATGGCAATTAATAAGGAAGTCACTTACTCTAGTATTGTAAAGTGATGTATTCCCTAGATAGTTGGTTATGGCCCATTGCGTTTTGCCACAGTCAACATTAAGACTGAAAGTATCTAGATAAGAAACTTCCTGTTTTAGAAAGTTGTCACTGAAAAGTTAGAGTTGTCACATCAGCACCTCAGCATGAAATCTGAATGTAATGGTGTCAAAAAAAAAGCTGGAGAGACTTTGAATATTAAAAATATATATATAATAAAAGAAAGAAAGTTAAAAACAAATTTTAAAAGGAGCATATGCAGGACTGTGGTAGAGGTGATTTGGTCCAGTTCACCTAACTGACTCTGGAAATGACAGCTGGATCTGCAACTGCACACCACATTTCCAGGTTGCCTGTGTCCTACCCCATCCTTGGAGCCTTCTTTGAAGCACAAGGCAGTAGTGCTTCTTCTTCTTGTGGCTAATCGAGCCCTATTCTCCAGTTTAACAAAAGAGTTTTCCCTTGCCATGCCTCCCTTTCCTTCACAAGGGAGCACCTGCTCATACTTCTGCAGAAACTTGCCTTTATGCATTTATGAGATGAAGAGGAGAAAAGGACTGTATCAACATCACGCCTGGGCCCTGCCCCATATAAGATGACCCCCAAAACACTGCACAGTCCAAAGAGTACTGCAGAAAACTAAAAATTGATCTGGTCCTGTTCACAGCCTATGAAGCAACATTGTTGCAATAGTGATCTTCACATTGGATGAATAAGGAAGAGTTCAAAAGAGAGATACAAAATCGACCCAATCAGTAAACCAGTACTTTAAATGTAAGGACAGAAGAACTCTAATGCTTAACAACAAGACAGTTAAGGCACAGCCAGACGACACTACTTGCATAAGAAAAGCCTTCAGGGATAGGAACTTTTTCCACCTTGCTGACAAAGTCATACACAGATCAGCAGAATAAAGTTGAAAGTCAGACAATTTCAGTCTTGCAGCAAAAAAACAATTTGTGAGATGTGAGGCAATTTAACATTGTAACAGCTTTATCAAGAGATCTAGTGGGCTCAGTGTGCTTGTACCCTTTAACATTTTTCAGCTTCTATGTGTCTGGGAATCATCTGGCTCATCATAGTGGTCCCCATGGGTGTATGTGTACATAGACTTTTCGATTTCTTTCTTGGCCCATAGGAAGAATGAATTCCCTGCATTACCTTAGGAGGCTTATAATGGCAATTCTACATTAACAGAGTGTTCTCATGGAGGCCAAATCACTTGGCTCATGACCTGCAGTAGTCAGAAAGAAATTTTCGACCGATGCATATATCCCCAAGTGTATTCTCCATGTAATTTTTACCCAACAAATGGAAGCTCATAGGAGCCAGAAGGACACTTTCCCTAGATTTGAGCCTTCATTTTCATTTGCCTCTGAGGTACAAAAATCCATTTCCTCCTGATTCCTCCTTCTCTTCTCCATGATCTACACAGAATATCTCCATAGGTGTCAAGCAGCCATGTGATGGGAACTTGCATCCCTCAGCTTCTCGTGTCCTCAGGACCAGCTTCTAAGGTCACAGGGCAGCAGATCAGATAGCAGAATGAAGACCGACCTGGTATCACAGCTGTCCCTGGCAGCTCCTATTTCCTCAGCATCTCTGGACTTCTCTTGGTCAGACTCTCAAAGGGCACACACCACCAATCAGTTACAGAATCACAGAGTCACAGAATGATTAAGTTTGGAAGGGACTTTTGGAGACCATCTAGTCCAACCCATTGCAGAAGTGGGGTCACCTAGACCATGGATCATGGTCCTAGACCACAGGATCATGTCCAGGTAACTTCTGAATATCTCCTAAGAAGGAGCTCCCACAACCTCTCTGGGCAACCTGTTCCAGTGCTCTACCACCCTCACACACTTTCCCTCAAATATACGTGGAACTTCCTGTGCTTCAGTTTGTAGCTTCTTGTTCTACTGCTGGCCACCACTGACAAGAGTCTGGCCTCATCCTCTTAACACTCCCTCTTAAGATATTTAGACACATTGATGAGATCCCCATTTAGCCTTTTCTGGGCTGGACAGGTCCAGCTCTTTCAGCCTCTTCTCACAAAAAAAAAGAAGATACTCCATTCCCCTTTTCATCTTCATAGCTCTACACTGGACTCTCCATGTCGCTTTAGCTTTTGGTATCCAAAGCAGTTTAGGCATTGGGGCTATTCTTTCCTTCCCAGGAAGCCAAGTCCTTCTAATATTCACAGAACTCAGGTTTCCGGCAAAATACTACCCATTAGGGAGATGTTCTTAAAGACTATTCCCTGCCATGGAGAATAATTGGATTCAAGGCTTTCACAAAAACTGAGTGGAATGTGAAGTAGAGAAAAACAAGCATTCCATTTTTCAAAATCAGCATATTTCTACCATTCCCAATATCTATCTTTTCTCATTGAAGGACCTAAGGAGAACTCTGCCTAGATTTCTCTCCTAACAGCAAGTAAGTTTTCTGTGCAAATACACCAGATCAAATCCTAATAAGATTATTTCTGCTAAGAATTTGAGTTTCAAATGCAGCTGTTAAAAAGCTAAAGTAAAACCCTGTTCCATATTTCTCATCTTTTATATGAGTGGTTTGTATGTGATCAAGGAGGCCTCAGAAGCTAACTAGCTAACTTCAAATTAAGTTTAAGTATATCCTTAAGAGTTTCCCTTAATGAAGATAGATGAAAATCCATATGTATTAGCATTGATGAAGGGCATTGAAAAGTATGATCTGTCACTTTGTATGCAACTACTGATCATATATGTCATGTCTGATATATGCCATCAATTTTTATTATAATTTATATCCACTTTACAACTGAAACACTCAACAGGGGTCCACTTTTTAAAAACTAGAATTTGCCAGCTGTTCCAATGAAGTTAATTGTATCAGAGACATTGCAGTTATTTTTTATAATAAATGTGAAGCAAAACCACATTATCAGAACACATGCTATTGGACAAGGGCTCTGAGGACAGCTGTAGCCTCCTTCAAGTTTTAATAACAAAAAATGAATGTAATTCAAAAAGCACAAAGCCATTCTTAAATGGAAAAGAATTAGTTCTCATTTTTCATCTCTCAGCCCCTTGCTCTAGGACTCCTGCAGTTTCAGAACGTAAAAGTATTCATATTGCCTTTTACTCCTCATTTTAACAAATAATTTGATCTAAGAAAAAAAAAAAAGGGATGATCTTCAGATAGGAATCCAAAGGCTACCAAGCTTATCTGAATGAAACCTTTATGTCATTGTAGTTGACAAGGATTGGCTCACCACTTCTCTGAATTAAGTCATAGCATATTGGTAATATTGCACAACAAGTTTTCCAGTAAATTGGTCCCTCACTTAATACAAACTGTGATGAGTCATTGATATCCTCCTGTAGAGGCACTTTAATTTGGAAGCAGTTTTATTTGGGATGGGAAGTATGGAATTTCACTGTCTTTGGCCCAGAATATCTGCAGTTTTGAGGGTGATGACTGCCTTTGGGAACTGGTTTCAATTCTTTTCTGGCACACAGACACATGGTCTCATTCATACAGAGATTATGAACAAATCAGTTTTAAAAATCACTTGGCCAAAATGTTGCTTATAAATACGGGTTAAAAAGCAATTCCATAAGCAGTAAAATATCAACATGCTTACAGTAAAAAATGTTACTTGCAAACAGCTCCAAAGGTAAGGAAAGTACTTAATAAATTTAGTTTAGCCATGTTTTAAACTGCACAATAATTTCAATCAAAGCCTTCCCTTTCTTGCATTGTGGTAATTACTGAACTAATTTTTCCTCTACCATTATATAGATTTCTATTTTTTTGATATTTGGTTGTTTCTTCCTCTGTCTCCAAATTCTTAGTTTCTTCAGCTTCTGTATAGAAGCTCTTTCCTTCTTCTGGTGACACTTTTCTGCCAAATAGTTTAGACAAAACACTCCTTGAGCCTGTCAGTAATGGCTGGTGATGAGTAGTCCCTACCAGTTTTAAGGCTGCAATAAAGATTATGAGCTTGACCAAACATGTGTGTATCTAACACTTGTTATGAAGCAGAATTTATAGAAGACTGGAAAGGCTTCAGACTATAATAACCCAGGAAGTGCTTTAAATAATAGAAAATTAATTTTTGTCTGTGCTGCTGGATAAGCTATCAATGCTCTATTTGGATTGAACAGTAACTCAAGTAGATACTAGAGTAAAGGGATAAGAGAGAAAGGAAGGAGGATTCATCACAAACACAGAAGGTGTACAAGTAATTAAAGAAGAGGTCCATAAAGGGCATACCCATTAGTATTTGTTGCCAACACAGTTCTTAACCGAGTAAAGCACTGGGGTCTGGTGGGGTTGGCTGCTGAAAGAAGAGAGGTAAGAGGGTGTTCTTTGAACTCTAAGGTCTTAGATTTTGAAGAAACTTTCAAGGAATAGACAAAAATAACTCAGAAAAAAAAATGCTTTATGTAAGTTATTCATGCTCTTACATGAAATATCTGGTCTGAGGTTTTGCTTATAAATGCTGTCTTATTATTATTATTATTATTATTATTATTATTATTAAGCCTGTAAAGTGTTGTTGCAGCATATGGACTCGAATGAAGATGTCAGATTGTGTGTGCAAACTGCCTCATCAGAAGCAATAATTTCAGAGAAGACTGTTTTTTTTTTTTTCTGGGTAGATTTGGAGATATGCACAAACTACATTGGAGTCATGTCAAACTACAAAGACATGTATGATCACATACATCAGAATCCTGACTTTTAGGAAGAATACTCTTGAATTTATAGATCAGTAATCTTTCTATAAACTCTAATAGTTTTCCTTTTAAAACCTTTATAGTGCTCATCCATTCAAAAAATATGCAATATATGAATATTTCAAGCAATATTTTCACATCTTTTCCTCGTGTTTCTTTTTTTTTTTCTTTCTTTCTTTTTCCAGGGAACGTATTTAAATGTTCACCAGGTTTGCCTTTCTTCAAGCTCACTTTTAGAATGATACACGTAAGCTGCTCTATCTTGAGGCATTATGAATATGATTTGCCATCTTGTTTGTCTTAGCACTTCTTCATCTGGCTGTCTGTATTCATCCAAAACACATTGCCTCTGGTCAAATATAATAACCCTCTGCAAGGTATATGTGCATATGTGAGCAAGTCACCTTGGTTTCCTTTCTTGAATGAGGCTAAATCAGCTACATCAAAAGAGATCTCACCCAAAAACAGAAGTTTAAAATATGGCAAAATGAGTCACATTCCAACATTGCCTGTTTATTACCAGTAACCAGCCACAGAAGGAGTTTAGAGTCACTAGCTCAGATACAAAGGTTCAGTGAAAAGAATTCCATCCCTCTATCTATTTTATCAGAGGTGAACATTTGAAAACAGAAACAATTCTCTTACTCTGTGTATATAAGTACTCATAGACAGCATAGCAATATGATAAAAAAAATAGCAGAGTGCTATCCTGGTTTTAGATAGATTTTTTTTTCATATATTTTAATAGCTTTCACTCTTATCAATTTCTACAGTGTCTAGCTTAGGCCAATAGTTCCAATTCTGTTTTAGTTTCTCTAATATTCAAAACTACAGCATACTTAACTAATAGAAATACATTTCTTGTAAGCTGTTATGTGATGTGGGTGAAAACCACTCATACCTCTTGTCACAGCTGCAATCATTGTAATTATGTTGTTAGTGCATTAGTTGGCTTCAATCTGGAGCACAGTGTTTGTTCTCAATAGATGTCGTATGGTTGAAAGGCACCATTTAGCTATGAGTCACCCTTTATTGATGTAATCATTCTTACTTTATGAACATAGATAATTAATATAAAGCTTGACTGTATGCAGCAGCAGCAAACTCACTTTTGAGCAGAAACATCTTTACAAAATACTTCTTTCTTTCTTTCTCTTTCTTTCTTTCTTTCTTTCTCTCTCTCTCTCTCTCTCTCTTTCTCTCTTTCTCTCTCTCTCTCTCTCTCTCTCTCTTTCTCTCTCTCTCTCTCTCTCTCTCTTTTTCTCTTTCTTTCTTTCTCTCTGTCTTTCTTTCTCTCTTTCTTTCTCTCTTTCTCTCTCTCTTTCTCCCTTTCTTTCCTTCTTTTTTTTCTGAATTTTCCTGGTACCATTCTGTTTAACTTGAAAAACAATCAGATTTTATACGTTTATACTTACTTGCACTTATGTACTTCTTATATATAACAGTATAACAGCTAGCAAACTTCAGAGTGACCAGCTCCCATCTTCTTCTCTGACCAACTGGATCAAAAGCACAAGCAAAATTTTATTTTTACACTCACGATTACATTGTATTTTGATGAAAGTTCTCTTACTGTTTATAGGAGAACATCACTATGGGATCTGGCCTAGCTAAAAATCTTGGAGACTACATTTAGAGCTTAGAACACCCTATAATTTGCACATGTGACAGAACACTTCTTATGCTGTAAGACCAAAAATACCTTCACAAAAAAAAAAAAAAAAAAAAAGAGGTCTGTTGGTAAGAGGATCTTAACAGTGGCATAGGACTTGGAAACTTGACCCCCCGTGTTGTTCCAAAATGGCTCAAATAAAAGTTCAAGAATGGTGCAAAAGGCCAAGTGTCTAAAAATCCCATGGCTAAACAGAAGATAAAATAACAGGCAGGATAAGGAGGGTGCCTTTCAGAGAGAGAAATGCAACTTGATGAATATTGGTTCACTTTCCCCTTTCTTCATCTCGCTTCTTTTGCTTCTTTAGCTTGCTGCATCACATGGGAATCTGGGCCGCAAATTTCTCCAGGGAGAAACCTTATATTTTTCCTCTGTTCCGTATAGCAATTTGGGGAACTCCCTACATAATTATAATAAAATATGTAATAGTAAAATATAATGGGTAGATAAAGGCAGGTTATGCAATTAATCAGAATATGTCCATATTTTTATTTGGGGAGTTTACCTACTGTCAGGTATTTCACTGTGATTTTGGGTTCGGTTTGATTTGGTATTTGGGCTTGACTCTGTGGTGAAGTGAAAGAAGCAAGAGATTGACTTTTCAAAACTAGCTGACTCTTTCTACTTGGCCAATGGTCCATATACTGCTGCTGTTGCTAAAAAAGAATCACTTTTTATTTCTTTATAGACTTTATAAAATGCATGCCTTCCTCCTTGGACCTCCGCCTAAACTTAAATTATCTTGTCTCCACTTTAAACTCTCCCATCACTATCACAGAGAGCCATTGCTCTACCCTGCAGTGTTGGCCATGATATTATCCCCTTCTGCCCATCAGTTCATTTTGAATTTTCGACCCTTTGACCTCACTATGTAACTCTTCAATTATTCCCCTGCCAACCTCCCAGCTTTCAGACTCTTCTATTGTCCTTTACAAAAATGACTCACTATTCCTTCTTTTTTCCCCTTTATCTACTCTTTCACACAGCCCTTTGCCAGCTACATACCAACCCCAGTCCTTGGATCCAACTCTCTTTTTCTTTTTTTTACTAAGTTGGCTGGCTTCCTCTTGATCTTTTGCAGTCACTTTCGATCATCAGCTTCCATTCACCACCCAGTGTCCTGCTCTGAACAAGACGATCAAAAGCTACATAAGCAAGTTATCCAGAAATCAGCATTATTAAACTGGGAGGGAAGGGGAAGATGATGATTTGAATGAATGCCTAGATTTAAAAATGAATAAAAAAATTAGGTAAAACAGACAATAAAGCATTACAGAATAGGGTATAGAAAGTATCAGCAGGGCAAGGAAGGTAAATGAGAAAAAAAGATGAGAAATAGAATAAGAAAGAGACAGAAAGAAAGAGTGAATGAAAAGAAGAAAGGCAGTAAGGCAAGAAAGCTGGAAGGCAGGAAGGAAAGAAAATTGCTCAGTTGCTTGTTTGCAAAATTCCAACCCAGCTTAAGACAAATGAAACCTGAAGTCCTAATCAGATGAGCTGAGTAAATGGACTGAATGAAAGTCAAAGAGACAACATCCTAGAAAAAAACAGTAGAGTATATTCAACAAAAAAGGAAAGGTAAAAATATAAATTAAAAATAAATATGAAATGAGAAAAAAAGATTAGAATTACACTAAGATTTCTACAGCTTTCTAGTAAATATTCCTGCTTTATTTTCATTGGATCGATGTATTTTACAATTTCTTTGAATTCCAAGAAAAATCCAGATAAATAGTATTCATAGTCAGGCCCATGAAACAACTCTAGGGTGGCAGTAAAACAGAATTTGTCTCATCTCCTGCAAATTGCAGGATCTTCAGGATATGTTGAAGATAATGTATCCATTCTTCAGAGTGCTGATGTTTCCCTATAACTGTAATACATTTGTAACATCTGTCCTGCCATCTGCAGTTACAAAGTGGCTCAGCCTCTATGTCTGCTTTGCATATACAGATTGATTTCTGTATTCTGAAACATATTCTGATGAGTCAAATACAATGAAAAAAAATCAAGAAATCATTTCTTGAATTGTTGCCAGCCTATGAAAGAAAAATTAAAAAAGAAAGCTCTAATTAATAGTATTAATTTGCATAAAAAATACAACACTCTTAACTTCAGCTAATATTCCCGATTGCACTATTCAACAAATAAACACCCAATAATAATTAGAGGCAATGAAACAACAAATTATAATTTGCTTCAGTATTCCCGAGATATTTTTACCTCTAGAAGAGTAAAGCAAGGTTAAAAGGAGTGGTTTGAGGCTGTAAGAAGAGGACTGAAAAGACAGTTAGTGTTAAGTGAAAGAAATGCTTGCCAAAAACCCTATTGCCCAGAGGAAAATCCTGATGCAATTTAAGAGCAAAGTAAAGTTCAGAATGTTCAAAGTTGGAACAGATCATTTTGCTATGGGAAATGGATGACAGATTAAAAATGAAAGTATTTTTAAAATGTGTAATTAATAACTATCACAAATTTCCATTAATAATACAGCACTTCACTTTGAGAATAATGTAGGTTCATTTAATGAAAGCTATAAATTATATTTAATCATACATTTTAGGTCTGCATGCATTTATAACATTAACAAGTCTTAGTTCTGATTTTAGACTGGAGTCCCATTCCACATCCCGTTCTAGCATCAGTCTCAGCCAGGTCTTGCCCAACACTAAAATGCAGGGAAAATATAATTCTATAGGATAAAAACCCAAACACTTGGAAAAATGATTTCCACACATGCATGCTGAAAACTGGGCAAAAATCTTTCAGGGATTTACAGTGATTTTTTGTGATGTCTTATTGTAAGGTAAGCCCAGATTTCAGAATAGAATATTTTTAGCTTGCACGTTAAATAATAAATAAATATATAAATAAATAAATACATTTCTAAGAAGAAAGAGGAAATTTCCAAATGAACAAAATAACATGCTCTAAGTGGGCATAGCTCCACTGTTTTACACTGTTTATTTTAATATGGCCAACCCAAGCTTTTGTCTTCTCTTTTGCTTCCCTCTAGCAGTCAAGGATATATGCACACACAACACAGTATTCATTTGGCAAAATTGCCTTTTAAAAACTGTGTAGTCAAATGTGTAACTAGAATTGTTTGGAGAACAGATGGACTATTTAATTGTTGTTTTTTAAAAAAAGTTCTTAGAGCAAATAAATAGCCTATTTGAATGCAGTTTTTCTTGAAATACTCCCAAGGGTATAACTGTTAATATATGAATAAATATGTCTACAACTACATTTTTACTGCTTAGGCAAACTTACAAGCAATCAAAAGAAAGTGTAAATATCTCTGCATTTAACATGGTTTCTCCATGTTACCAGTGCTGAAAAGCATACAAATGTTAGTGTATAATATGTCTGTGACTGTTATATATGTTCCATATTTGAAACACTCTGGCCTTAAGGGGAGGGTGAAGTTTCCTGTGTTCCTACTGCACAAAGAAAACGTAATTCTACAGCATAAGGATGTCCATCCCTACAGGAAAACAGAGGCTGCCTTTCCCTCAGGTGCCAATGGCTACTTTAATTTAGTTGTGAGCATCAGCTCTAAGACTAAAATAGAGCACAGCATCTAAACTTGACCCAAGGAAGATGTCACTTGTGAGATGTTTTCATCTATGTCATGGGTATAAATTAGGCTAGGATTAGACCTGGGGTGAGTACTAAATGGGCAGTACTAAATCTCTGTACCACATTTATAAAATCTCTCCTCCAGGGACTGCAACTAGCCTATAAACAGCCTTTGAATATTTTTCACCTTCCCTACAGAGAATTCAGGCAAAGTAGAACAAAAAGAGGCTTTGATTGAATGGTAAAGGAGAGCACTTTATTTGTGTAAAAAGTACTAAACTTCTCAACCTAAGAGATCAAATATGTATAATTAATTTTATTACAGCACAGTTCAAAAAGGCATACAACATTTTGACAAGACTAGAGCAGTGAGCACTCTGACATATATAGCCCAGCATTCGCTGGTATTTATAGTGTGAGGATCGGATAAAACCCTTTGTAGGTGAGTTACCTCACTTGTCCTATTCCCACTTCAGTTCTTCCTCTCCTAAGCAGCTGCTAATCTCATTTTCAGACTCAGTGAAAGAGCATTACCAGACCTCCGGGTTTCTGAAACCAGTCAGATCTGTACACATTCAATAACTTTTTTCTTCTTGCCATTTGTCACTTGAATTTTGTCTGAATAATTTTTTGAACAGTTTAATTTTTTAAACAGTTTTATCCATGGCTCACTCTTCCATGGATATCTTTCTCGGAGATGAAAACCTGATCACCTAAAACACATTTTAGAACATGCTCATTCATGAAGTTTCTGAAGCATCTCAGAGTCTGCTCTTAAAAGAATGTTATTAAGACAATGACTAATTTTATTTGCTGCCAGAGGAAAAGAATAAACTGTTCTAAGTGGACAAAATGAGACCACACACTTTCTGGGATAGATGAGGTCATACAGAATAAAATGCAAGCAGTCTTTGAAGCAAAACATCCTAAGTCATCTGATGATACTCCACTGACTGGAAGTTTTCTAAACAAATTAAGCAACTCTTAGATCCTAAACAAAGCTTTAGGAAAACCTAGTTCTGACTATGAGTGTGTCTATATTTCTGAGTTTTTCTGCATTTCTGAGTTGCAGACATGAATTCAGACTCCTCTTTATCCCATTTATCTTCATTCCCCATCATGGAGCCTTCCTGGACTTCAGTTTGTCTCTCCTATCAACACTGAATCAAACACGACATATAGCAAGTCTCCTACTAATGGTAGCCTCTCTTTGCAGGTGGTTTCCAGTCTCCCACAGCAGAAACACTATTCACAAAGCCGCAGGTTTCTATAGCACCTTGCTGGTAGCTGTCCCATGCATACATATGCAGTCTTTGATATCTTTCTCTACATTTAACTCATTTGCTTTGCCCAAAGTATCTTACTGTTTTCCCCTGCACACACTTTGCATTAACAACATGCCAAACCAAGCTGATTTTGCAATCTTAGATCCAGAATTTCTTAGGTGAAATCTCCCAGGGGCCCTGTTTGTCTTGACGATGATAGAGGTAAGATGATTTTCATCTTAGTATATCTGGTATATCTTAGTGTAAATACAGCTGCAGTTCACATACACACCCTTTATGGTTAACTGTAAGAAACAGATCTATCCATAGCACAACTCATACAAATAGTTTTACACCTCAGTATTAAGACAAGAGGATTTAAAACTTGCCTGCTTTTCTCCATTGAGAGTCTATGTAATGCATGTGTCCTATCTGCTCCAGATGTGTCCATCTTTCTTATTTCTCTATTTCAGGTGCTCTAATTCAGCTGCTCTTCGTCTTTGGTGGACACCCTATCGAATCAAGTGTTAAGAATATGTAGGCACCCTCTTCAGACTGTATCAATGAAATGCTCCAATGACTCTACAAAATAGGAGGATAGTCACCCACCATTTAGAATGTGCATACATGCCAGAGCTCAAGTTAGAAGAAGTAGGAAGTAGGTAACAAGGACTTCATCTATGCTTTTTATAATTGTCCAGCTACCCATGTTCCTTTAGCGTTGTTAGTGACAGTGACTAATTATTTTTTAGATGAGAGACTTTTTATCAGCACCTGTGTTACTCCTTACTCAGCCCATTAAATAGAAAGAGTGGTTTTTGCTCTTTTTTTGTTAGTAACTGTCCTTGTTAATAAACTTGTTTATTTTTTCCCATTGTTTCCTTCAGTTAGGTTAGGTAGCCTATGTTAAAGCTACCTAGTTTCTATTTCATTAGTTTATTTAATTAGAATTGTAAGAACGGTAAGAACAAACTAAGCAATGAAAGTGACAGTCACTGTAGAACAAAGACCAGCCATGTTTCCCAAACAGAATAAAGGCTGAGCTGTACAAAGAGAGCAGAAATATACACATGAAAAAGTGAGAAATTCTTCCCTGCTATTTCTTCACTCAGTGCTGAGAACTTGCTGTCCCCTGGAGAGCACCTGAACCTGCTCATTTCTTGTCCCTCCCAACCTTCACAGAAGCTCAGGTTGACCCCAGAAGAGCTTTGCTCACCTATCTCAAACACCAGCTCTTAGAAGATGGCTCAGAGAGTATCAATAGCTCTGCTGTTGGCTGGAGTTCAGCATCAAGCAAACTGCTTCCACAACTGTTTAGTGCCCTACAGAGGCTATTTTTGCTTGGCTCGCTGTTGGAGCAGTCTAGGATTCAATGCGTCTACATAGAATTTTTCTTACGTCTATAATCATACTGGATAATGTACTGTTAGCTACACCCCAGCTGTGAAGGTATCCCCCTTCCAGGCAATACTTTGCTACTTTTTTAGCCTTTGGGTTGGATTTATTCTTTGCAACCAACCTTCCAAGAAAATCCATGGGAGATAGATAAATTCTGGATGAGCTAAACTTTGATGTCTGAGAGTCCAAAGATGTGGCAAGGTCCTGATGCCAGATCTGATGAATTCTTCAGTTATAAAATCTGGAGCTGGAAATAAGGCGAACTGCTAAATGCAAGGAAGAAGAGGAAGAGGAATCACTGGTCTAAATCTGTGAATGTGAGCTTAAAACTAAATCTGTGAACACTGCCATAGAGTTAAAACAGCTATCCAGCCAGATGCAAGCTACTTTATGCCAGCAACCAACTAGAAGTATGAAAACAGTTTAAATATATATTTTTCCTCTATAACAAGCACAGACTTTTGGTCAGAGCCTGAACTAGGTTTTGCACTGATATACGTTTCCTCTGCACCAGCTGAAATCTTGATATTCTTGATACAAGAGAAATAAAATGTTGAAATGCATGTAACCAGTAAAAGGCTGTAGTGAAGTCAAGGTAAAACAAATAATTACTAATTAAAGAATTCAGCCTCAGCATATCAGACAAGATTAGTGACGGGCTTGGTAAGAGGAAAAATAATTTATTGGCTCAGGTAAAACTTGCCACTGTTGAATACATTTAAAAAAACAGTTCTAGATACCTTTCAAGACCCCCTAGGACCAAAAAATATGCCAAGGATATCAGTTAAACAGCTGAAACAGAATTAACTTAAATTTTATTCTTCCTCACACTCTATGGCAACAAAGGGGAGGCTCAAATAGCAAGAAGCCTTGGAGAGCATCCTACCTCTACATTCTCCACCACAGACACCCCTCCTTTCAAAAAGGCAGCATGGAGAAGTACTGGGGAGTTAAGCATACTGCCCACGTGCAGAGCAAACCATGACTCCTATGTCAAATCATTGCTGTGAACTACTGATTTGAATATACTTTGAATTTTTCAAAACAATTGCAAGAAAATATCCCAACACAAAAAACATTTGAAATCTTATGGAGTTATGAAGCAAAAGACTTAGGTATGGCTGGTGTAAGTCAGGTTATATGTAAGAATGTAGGTATTGAAGTGGATCTTTCTCTTTTGCTTTCCAGTACTTCTCCTCCCCTCTGCCCCTGTAACACACATACACACATACACACACACACACTAAGTCTGATATTTCAAACTTGGGTATTTCGAACTCTAAAGTCTCTGTAATAATTGTGCCTTAATTTTGCTGAGAACACAAAGTTTAAGCTTCTTCCCCATGGCAAATTTAGATAAGATGGCAAAAAGAAGCAGTCCTCTGTAAAAGCAATTTTAAATTAAATGGGTGCTTTGATTTAGTTGATTGGATTGGCAGGAAAGATTTTCCATTAGAAATCACTGATTTCCACTTTTGAAAATCAGCACAATTATTGCCTAGGAAGCTGGGGCGAAATATTCACTCACAAAACAGCAGTCACCCTCCACAACTCCGCGAGCTTGGGTAATAGCCTAGAACACAAGTGCATTACCCCTGCTGCACACAGCAGCTGAAAGGCTGAAAGGCTGCCAGAAATGCCTGTTAGTTCCCAGAAGGATCCTGGGGAAGAAAAGAGCTGCTATGAAGCGAAAAAGGAGAAGTCTCTCACACTGTATCATTTTTTAGCATCCAGAAGAGCAGTAATGATATTTCACATACAGTGAGATGCTCAGAGGTACTAAAATTGATTTCAGTTACCATCATCCACAGAAGTTACTGCCAGCTCATACATAAGTCTTTGCTCTTGTTTGAAAGGCCTCTTCGTTCTTCCTTTCTTTGTGTTTTTCCTTAACTTTATTGTCAGTATTTGTAATTTCTGTCACCTCCACTAAATCACCAGGTCCTTCTCTGACAGGGGAAAGGAGCAGGTTTGCCTTTTGTCCCTCTGTCCTCTACCTTTTCAGTATGCTTCTTCTGAGTGGCTGCATTTACCTCTTCATTTCTCACAATGGTATTTGCTTCAGTTGTTTTTTTGATCTTTTTATTGCATAAACCAATTTCTGACCCAGAAACATCTGTCGTTTGTTGAAAGGTGTTTCTGTTTCACTTGTTCTCTTAAGAAATGTCCCTGAAATTTCTTCACTCACTAGCAGGCAGTCTTTCACCTACTTAAGATGCTGCTGATCAGGATATCTTTTGTAAAGCAACAATAGCCCAAACTGTTTTTTTTCCTCCAGTTTCTGCTTCATCTCAGCAAGGGCTAGATCTCCTGTAAGTATAAATAAACATTAATTCTGCTTTTTTGGAGTTGAAAAGCTTGGATTTTTCTGATGATCTAATTTATTCAACTGAAGTTTGCTTTTGTTTTTTGCTTTTCTGCAGAAATGGCCAAAAGTCCTCTTCAATTCCCAGTGAGTGGAACAACTCCTGCTTAGAAACTTAGAGAGAAACAAAAAATGTCCACATCACCAACAACTGTCTCATAAACCTTAGCAAACATCTCATAAATCTAAGTAGAGGGAGGGAGGGAGGGAAGGAAAAAGTAAATTACATCTACTGCTCTTTTTTCGAAAGGTTGTCAAATTTTACTGCTTTAATGATAACAAAACTTTGCATTTCCAAACACAGTGACAGGGAAAAATTCTTACTGATTTATTAACTATTTGTTATAGTGGGTATGTGTGGGTTATTTTGTCAGATCACACTTTCTAGGGAGTCTCAATGTATGAAACAAAGAGCAAATACTAATTGCATACTGTCCTATATATTTGGTTCTTCTATAAGGAGCAATGAAATCAAAGATTTTTAAAACCCAGGAACACAAACGATTAAGGCTTAAAATGAGATCTTTAAAAGAATAGCAGATTAAGATGTCAAACTAGAAGGGAGGCCAAAGCATTACGACTCAAAGCCTAGATGCAATAAAAAGAATATCCATACTCTGAATAAAGGAATTAAAATAGAAAAAAAAAAATAGAATTAAACAGAAAAAAAAGGTAAAAAAGAAAATAATGGGGTACAGATTTCATCTTTCAGAGTATGGGATAGGAAGAAACTGCTCCTGCAGAAGGAAAGCCAACATTTGTCCCTTGTCCATTGACATATAATGTATTGACCTCTGGAAGCTATGGAATGGGTTCTGGAGCCCAGTCTCTTTTTTCATGGATGTAGTTCAAGCATTAAATTGAAAGATCTGCAGGAGAAGATCCAAGATGTACCAAGAATTAGAGAAGGAGTGACTTTTCAGACCACATGGCAAACCAAAAATATCAGGAGTCCATCACAAGTGCTAACAGGATAGGAACATGAAGTGTGAAAGAAGCTAGAGACTGTAGCATACAGGAGGACACGTTCCATCCCAAAATGGCTGGAATAAGCTAACATTCGAGCAGACTGTGATGCTGACAGTTTTGTAGAAGACTTTGATGAGGTGATAGGTTGGCTGACTGAGATGCTGAAGTTAAGCAACGTAAGCATTTTCTTCTGCAATGCAACTGCACAGTTTGTGCCTATCTAGATAGGTCTTTGCCATTTGGATCAGAGGTTGGCCACATGGTTTATGGTGGGGGGATATGATTCCCACTTTACCAAATGCCATTTCTCTTAAATCTATGCAATTTTGGATTCTTTGTTGAATTTGCCTCTTTAGGATTCAGATTGGATATATAAGTATCTATTCGTGAAAGCATCCATGTACTTTCTGTGAAATTTAAAAATCATATTACAAACAGTGGCCTACAAAAGAGGCTGTTCTGCCTGGAAAAGTTAAAGCACATTCAATCCAGAAGAGTCATATTCTCTTAGAGTCAGTAAGATACCATTATTCATACTGTATAATATTTTACATTGAATAGCAAGCTAGACATTTTGTTAAATAGATAATAATGCAAGCTAAGTATCTACACGGGAAGCTGTGAAATAAAATAGAATAATTAAAATATAATAAAATAAAATAAACTTGAAAAGATATATAAGAATTGCCCCACTAGTCAAATATCTTCTCCTATAGTAAAATAACCATCAAGCTATTTTAAAAACCTTTCATTGCAGGCAGAAACTTCTTTGAGGCTCCTCAGAAAGCACAGTGTTTTTAAGAGAAACTACAAGCAAGGCATATAACTGGTCTGAGTCAATGACTCTGATTTTAATTGCATTTCAAAGTGTTTAATTATTCCAGATGAATGCTGGTCACAAGAACAATTACATAAAGTTCTAAATAATCTTGTTTTTAAAAAATCAAGCTAAATACAAAATTTTTAATTGCTTACAGATTGATTTTGATGAGGCTTTTGTTTTGTTTTGTATTTCCAATTTTTATGCTGATTCTAGTTATAAATTCAGTCATTCCAGGTCTTATGGAATTTGCATTGCTAACTCACAGAGCAGTTCCATCTTTTTCTTTAAACAATGTTTTGACTGTGTTCCACATTTTTGCAATTTAATATTTTCTTACAGATCATTTTTAAGTTAGCTTTATACTTTGAGCAATTACCTCTGGCCTCCACGAGTATAATGACATTTGAAAGCCTCAGAGATCGGATTTTCAGAAGTGTTCAGTAATGGATTAGCTCTACAACCAAGCAAAGGCAATAGGAGACTTACAATTGATTTTCATGGGAGCCAAACCGGATGACAACAAAGACTTTGGAATATCCTATTCTACTGGATTAATGATTTAAATTGTACATACCAATACCTCCATTATATACATTTTGTTGTATACATAGAAATCCTACAAAATAAGATTATGTGACCAGAAATCTGTGAACAGTGAATATACAAAATTAAAATTGCAATGACAACCAGTTTCAAATTTCTATCATATGACATCCTTCAGCCAAGGATAAGCAAAGGTTTTAAAATTGGGCATTTAGTAAGGATTAATAAGGTGGCTTATAAAGATTTTATGCTTTCCTTCAAACTGTCTTGCTGCAGCTGCTCTCCATGCAAAGTACTGGAAAAGACGACCAGTTTGATTTGTTTGTCTGTAGCAATTGGCACTTATTGTACATGTGAGCTAGAGCATTTTGTGCCCACCAAAAATTTTATCCAGATAAGAAAGGGATTTTTTTTATTATTAAAGGCAGAGGAAGTTTTGTACATTTACTTTAATGCACCTCCCATTAGTGTGATTCATGAGAAATAGATGTTAGACTTTAACTGGGCAGTATTCTAAGTATCTGCAGGTGGGCTTTGACTTTGTGCCCAACATAAGGAAAAATGGAAATAACATTAGTAGATGGTTAGCACCAGGGGTTATTTAGATGGTTTTGTACTGTTAGCTTTTCTCAAATATAGTACAGGAAAGAGCACAAAATAAGCCACCTTCTTCAAGCTATGGCCCTTGTTAAATCTTCCCCTTATTATGCTATGCTTTCCTTTTCATTAAAAGCAACATCTTCTGTATGATGACAAATATGCCATTTTAATTTCCTCTACTTCTTGGAAACCAAATGATCATTCCAAGACCCTGGGTTGCTGAAGTCAAGCTGTAAAGAGTGAGATGCTGGAGAACTTTGTTCAATTCAATCATTCAGCTATTGATAGTGATGATATAGTGTTGGCATGTAATGCTGGGAGTTGACTGTGACAGGGTCCACAAACATTTATTTGACCTCGTCATGAGAAGGCTTACCTGCAACTCACTTCATTGCATTACATTGTCAAAGAAACGGACATAAGAAGAGCTATGAAGACACAGAAAAAAAAATAAAAAGAAAAAAAAAAAGGCTATGATCATTTCCATGCTGTGAATGTGTCAGCCTTTTAGCTTAGACTATTTGCCTTTGTGAGTATTGATAAAGATTCTCCCCTTCTTAATAGACTCTGTAGCAACAATAACCCTCAGACTCTCAGACATCCCATGAGCTTACAGAAACTTTAAAAACATTTCATTTTCTGAGTAATATTTGAGCCAATTAACAAGACAGCACTCTGAGGTTCAGTCCTCTTTAATTGAAAGCTACTGTTTCGTCTCAAGAGTGGCAAAGCCTTTGGGATTCCAAATACAATAATTATCAGCATTCAATTTTGATTCATTGAACTCAAAGGGCAGAAGTGAACATTGATTTAGGCTTAAAGGAATGCTAAAAAAGGTTCATTCCATGTTGCCACTGTCATCTTCAGAGTACACTGGGGAGTAATCTGCCTGTGTACAAACACTTGGCACCATCAGTGGGAAAAATCACACACATATCTTTGTAGCATAACAGATTTTGACAAGATGACATGATAAAGCCCAAAGCATTGCTTTTCCTTGTTTAATAAATTCTTCCTTTTCCTTTGCCAATTAGTATCTGCATTCCAACACAAACACCTTCCGCCTTGAAAGATAAACAGAGAAACTGCATGACTACTACTTCTAACAGAGAGCAAATGCTGTAATTGAGAATGAGAGTTGAATTCTCCACACCAGCAAGTAAATATATGCACATGGGCTCAGTTTCACAAGTAGGTTCATGTTCAGCTGTGTTCTCAGAATAAAAGGTGATGTATTTATTTTTCTGCTTCAGTAAACAAGGTCATTTTGCAACTGTCTAATTTAAATGGCTGATATGAAATTCCCTTTATAGGGAATTTGTTTTATTGTACCAAGTGAAAAAGATAAACTACCTAAGCCAGGATATAAATCCATCTCAAATTTGATTAAGCAAAAATGGTTAGGTACTATGGAAAACAAGATTTTTTCTATATTTTCTGTAGTCCATCCTGAAGATGTTTTATATTTGAATTAGTTAACCTTCATGATACAGCTATAGAGTTTTCAAAATATTGCTGTTGCTCACTTGTATATGAGCAGCACTAACCTGTTTAGTCCACTGTAAAACAAAATATGTCATTTTACATTTGGCACAAGTTACTATTTTCCACTAAAAATATTGGCATTTGCCTGTACACTGGAGGAGAGGGAAGTGATTACTAGGAAGTAATTCCTAGATTAAACACAATATCTTCGTGAGAGGAGAACCATATGTGAAAATACTCGTGTTTTAAACAGTAGGAGCCAGCGCTCTATGGAAGTAAGTTAGGGAGGATCATAGAATCATAGAATGCTTAAGGTTGGAAGGGACCTCAGAGGTCATTGAGTCCAACCCCCCTGCACACGCAGGGTCACCTGGAGCACGTGGCACAGGGCTGCATCCAAGCGGGTTTTAAAGATCTCCAAAGAAGGAGACTCCACAACCTCTCTGGGCAGC
>NW_020455415.1:387727-397875 GCF_003342845.1 Nothoprocta perdicaria | reverse complement strand
ATGGCGAGCAGCTCAGCTAGGACATCTGCCAGTTCCCGCAACACTCTGGGGTGCATCCCATCAGGGCCCATGGATTTGTGTGTGTCGAGTTTCCTTAGGTGCTCTCTGACCCACTCTTCCTCTACCCAGGGCAAGCCTTCCTCTCTCTGGCTCTCTTCGTGTGTCCCTAGGGCCTGGGATTCTAGAGGGCTGCCCCTGACAAACACAGAAGCAAAGGCAGCATTCAGCAGCTCTGCTTTGTCCGTGTTTTTCGTGACCAGGGTACCCACCCCATTCACTAGTGGGCCCACGTTCTCCCTGACCTTCCTTTTGTTGTTGATATATTTGAAGAAGTTTTTCTTGTTATTCTTAACATCCCGTGCCAGATTTAATTCCTATTGTGCCTTAGCTTTCCTTGTTGCATCCCTGCATACCCTGACAACGTTCCTTTATTTATCCCAAGGGGCCTGTCCTTTCTTCCACATTCTATATATTGCTTTTTTCTGCTGGAGTTTTGCCAGGAGCTCTCTGCTCATCCACGCAGGTCTCCTGCCCCCTCTGCCTGACTTCTTACGCACAGGGATGCACTGTTGCTGGGCATGGAGGAAATGCCACTTGAAAACTAACCAGGATCTAATGCTTAGGTGAGGATTATCAAATAAATTTAAGCAAAAAAAATAAATCCAGTTTACATTTATGAATTGGCTTTATTTTTGAGTAAAACAAAATAGCATGGCTTTGGTTTTTGGAGAAGTAATATAATTTGAAGTTCTAACAAATAAAAGAAAGAAAAAGTGAAGCTATTGATTAATGTAACCATATTTAGTGTATTCTTTTAAATTATGAAAATACTTTAGGCTAAATATTGTCAAATTTACAGTGTTATTTTGCACATATTAACAATATAACTGCAGATTGGAACTACTTTTTATATCACCTCTGAGTTTAAAAAATTTGGAGGAGATGTGGGAATTGTGAAGAAAAAAAATCAAAATAAAAGTTATGATACTTGTTCTTTTCCTTTGAAAATATAATCTAAATAGCATGACGCCATGAAGATCATAGCATAAGTGAATATGAAATGATGAACTGATAGTCTTTACCAAGAGAGATAATGTATATAACTGTAAGAGGGCAAAAAGGAAGGGCAAAGGGAGAATTAGAAATTCAGTTTAAGAAATGGACAGAGATAAGTTTAAGAATGTATTAAAGTATCATAGTTACTACAATTATCCTTGGAGTGAACCAAAAATCCCATTCTTCTAGACAGTTTTCAGAAAAAAAAAAATCCTGTCATGGCTTTAGCTGATCTATTAATATATATACCTGATCAAATTGTTTACTGAGTATCCTGCTTCATGTTCACTTGCATAAAGACTCAGGACATTTCGAAAACTTTATTTGATGTGCCATATGGCTTAACACACTTAAACTAAAAGACATTCTTTAACAGCTTTGTCATATCAGAAAAAAAAATGCACCTCCCTCTGTGCTGCAGGGTGTACCAGATATGTAATGACAACCATTTTGATTTAAATATTCCAACAAAATGTCAAAAGGATGCCATATCCTAGACACAAGAGGAGAAAAGTAGTGGTTCAATACTTAAGTGGATGAATCTGTGTACTTATGGGAGATGTGAGATACAGATTAGAGCTTCCTCCTTCAAAAGAATCCTGCATTTGACATATCAGATCAAACTGCCATCCCATCTTGCTTAGCATCCTTTCTTGGACAACAGCCAATATATAATGTTCAGGGGAGAAATACAAGGGAGAAATCTTCATGCTCCTCACAAGCAATCCACTTATATTATAAACTATAAAGTCTAATTAGATTGCACTACCTGCTTAGCTTGAGCAGTTGCATGGCAATGAGCTTTTCCTTTCTCTGTTTAAATAATTAAAACTAACAGGGAAAATATATGAATCAGAAACTTTCAAAATCCCACTTTACAACTTTACAACTTTTAAAAATAGTCATGCAAAAAAAATCTTAGATCATGTATAATAGCCTCACTGGTGAATATTTTATTACCACACACACATGAACAGAGTAGCACATCAAATACTTTGAATGGGGTCCAGGCTTAGCCATCTGTGTAATTTGTTTAGTTGTCTGCTTTCTGGGACTGCTACATTTTTCAGGCAACTAAATTATCTAGATAATTTTCTATTTAGTGTAATTACCCTTGGACAACCATGTACAGATACCTATTCTGGGTATAACAAGGCCTAGAACTCAGAAGTGATCTCAGCTTAGGTGGGGATAAGTGAATCTCCTGAAAAACTTCAAAAAGAACAGTCATTGCAGTCAAATTATGAAAGGCCAAAGTAGGAATTTCTAATACAGATCCCTGAAGTATCTATTCATTTTATACTTAAAACAACTTTGGCTTAAAAACAGCTTGAAACCATGCTTTGAGATAGGAACCTTGGATTTCTATTTCCACTCCTTCCGTGCTATCTTTACTAATCTCGTTACTCAGCTTGCAGCTCTCCTATTCACAGTGAAGATTGTTCCCTGAGTCTTCTACAAGCATCCTTTTTTTTTTTTTTTTTCATATTCATTGCAACTCTCTTATTGATGCATCAGTCCTTGCCTTCTTGCCCCCTCACATTAAGTTTCCTGACCTCAAACCATCCAGCATCACTGATTTCTCATCTTCGGCTCTCCCGTCCACTGACACAGTTGTTACCTGCATTTGGGTCCCCATGACTCTTTCGCTTTTCCCTCCTATTACATTTATTCTGGTAATTGTACATGCGGGTCACCTTTGACATTACTTCCTCTATTCCTGCTCCTACACTGAGACATATGACAGAAATATCAGTCTTACTATTTTTGCAGGTTTGTTGCACAAGACTGTTCTTCTGCCTGCTACTCAGATTTATATTCTTTGACTCAGGCATTGCTGGCAACTTTCAGACTCTAATCCTTATATAGTCTTTCATCTTTATGATCAGTCTTCTTTACAAGGCTACCCAGCCTGCCATGCAACTCATATCCTTTCTAAATGTCACTACTGAGATCGTTCAAGTTCTGCCATTAGCTACTCTTCTTCATGTCACTTAAAAAGTGATAGTCCTCACTGGCAAAGCCCTTTTTGCTGTTCACTCACCTTATCAATTCTTATTTGATACAGCAGCCTTGCCTCCCCATTTGAAACAGGCACTGATATGAATTTACTTGTTTCTGTTCACACATGGAAGGAGCTACTCTGGAAGATCTTTCATTGTTTGCTGAAATTCTCCTTTAAACCTTCTTAGTTAAAGCTAAATTAAACTACTTTGGTAATATCTAGAAAGAAAAATGGGCAACAGCTTATCTGGGATCTATGCTTTGTTTTACCCCATACCTGTCTGTATCCACCAACTGAATCTCATTTTGGATACTGATTTCAGCTGCAAGATATTTGAAACAGGCTTTATTGCTACACCTTTATACACTCTGTACAATACTTCACACCAGCTTCTAGGTGTTATGATAATATAAATTAATATAGTAACAGAAACAAACACTCGGGAAGTTTTGGCTCTAAAACCCATTAAAGGACTATATTTCAGTTTTAAAGAGTATTTCAGGATAGGAAATACAGGATAGGAAATACGAAGTGCTAATATCATACTATCCCACCAGGCGTTCCTGGGGACACAGTGCTGAAGATATGCCTCCTGCAGAGCAAAGTGGGATTAGCACTACTGGCTGGGCTGTGACAGTGCAGCATGTGCTCAGTATGAAAAGCAAAAGTCATTTCCCGCCTTTGCTGTCAGTGTAATGCCACCCTTCACAGCAATCTGTGCTGCTGGGGAGAAGCATGAATTTTAGTTATAAATTCTTCTGGCTTTTGCAGGAGTACTTTCCCTGAGTTCTCCTGTCCTTATATGTACATCTCTGCTCTGCTGGATGCACCTTAGCCCAAAGATCTTAGTAATTCAATGTAATGAGTAGAATACACACAGAGTGCTTATTGATTGCACATAATTAGAATTTTAGTTAGACTTTGGATGTATGCATATCACACCCAATCATAAAGTTATTTCTGAAGAAATACAACTCCTTAGCTATCCGAATCCATCTATTACACCAAAAAGCAACTATTCCCTACAGCTTTCCAAAACCAGTCTTTCCTTCTTTGAAGTTGGCATCAGAAAAGACCCAACAACTTTAAAGGTCTAGCAGTGATTTTCTGGCACCTCTGAGTCAAAAGCTCTGCAGGACACAACACACAAGCATTCAGTGTGTGGTCAAGTGGCTGCATATTGAAAAGTCTTTGAGTGACTGTGTGGTCACTCAAATATAAATCTCAGGTAGAACTGAGATGTTTATTACAGTATGCTGGGATGACCGTGGGAAGCAAGCTTATAATCTACCTTTTTGAAACCTCTGGCAATTTTTTTCTCTGCTGCAATTCAGTGGTACTTACTGAGATGTAATGTCAGTAAGCAATGTTTTATGTGTTGAGTATACCAAGAGTTAATTCAACTATTTGATTTTCTTTTGAGAAGAATGCACTCAAATATATCTATGTAATGAGGTTTTCTATATTATACAATGCCACAGAGCTATCTCCTTTGTAACAAAGAGCTATCAAAAATAAATCTTTCATCTCTGTTATTTAATTCAAGCTGAGAGGGAGAATGAAGACAAGATAGGGAAGAACAGTAGCTGTAGAAATGAAATCAGTTTGGTACTGCTAAAAGATCATTAAAAGGAGCAATATGGAATAAATTAATTGTGGCATAGCTGATATCCTAGTGAGTTTTGGCACTTACCTGGAGCCTGCAGAGACCACTCCAGGACTACAGCAGCAGTATATTATACCCAAGGCCTTTGTACTTCATTTCATTGTCAGTCTAAGCAGCCAAGAGCAGAAATAAATGTTACAGGAAATTAAATATGAAATATTATAGTGTCAAAACCTAATGTATAGCCTCTCATTCCTACTTCAGCTCCTCAGAATGATCAGAAAGTTCACAGTTCTTAGGAGCGTAAGTGTCTGTTTTTCTTTGTAAAGGTATGCATTTTAATCCTCAGTTACATGGTCATTTATTTAGCCACTGTCTTAAGATGTGCAGAAAATATCCAAAACACATAGGGATTTTCGCAGTGAGGTAGAATTGACATTAGGTTTCTATAAGAGTTTTGCTCCCAGGTGGAGACAATGCAGCAAAGAAGTGCGGGTACTGAATAACAGACAGTGTTTCTTTCCTAGGACCTGAAGTTTTACCTTTCAGAATATCTCACTTTTTATTTATTTACAGAATCAGGAAATTGTTGCTTTTTTTATATATGTGTGAATCAGATGTGCAAGGGTAAAAAAAAAGACTTTCAATAAATTACTTAGAATAAAATCTTTAGCAACATATGCTAACATATGACAAAGCCCTATAATCATTTCCTAAATCTGCAGCACATAACTGTACATAACTTTGAGCACACAGTGAATTATGGAAGAATCTAACACTACTATAAAAAGTGGGGGAAAAAAAGTAAATGAAAAACAGGGGATGATAGTTGATACTTTTGAATGCTAGCCTGTTTAATTCTGCTTATTGTCAGTAGATTGTTTGAAAATAGATATGAGAAAGAAATTTGAAAGAATCATAGAAATGGCCTTCTTTATATTCTTTATTAACAGCACTGTGATAATTTGGAAACGGACTGATTTGTTGTCTAGGGTTCCTGAAGAAATACATAAAGTCATTGCAGAAATACAACTATGCAGTGGTTATGAAAGTAAAAGCTATTTTTATTAGCAATAAGGAAAAATATACAATTGCTATCTTTTTCCATAAAATTCTCTCCTTTCCTAATACAGTAGTACTGCTACCATAAAGGAAATCTGCAGGGATGAAAGTTTATTCTTAAAAATATTATTGTTGGTAGAATATTCCTTCCTCAAGAAGAAAGCATAAATGGCAAACAAACTTACAGGCATGCACTGTTTTTCTTCCAATATATGCAGCTTGTTTACCTCCTCTAAATGACAAATCCATAACCAGATCTGTTTTTTTTTTCTTATTAGAAAAACCTATATAAAAAACCTATTCTGCCCTGGGAGGTTTGAATATGCCAATTGTCCCACTGTTCTGCTAGCTGTCTACATCTGTATTCTCGAGAAAGTTGGCCAAGCAGCTTCTAGCTAAAGCTGGAGTTTGAAAGTCTCCTAATTACTTCAGCAACATTAGGATCAAACAGCAGGCCTGATTCTTCAAAGCATTTGGATATGTTCTTGAAGATGTCTGTAACTACAGTCTTAAGTGTTGTCTTCTGCAGGGATCATCTGTTCTACCAGTCTATGCAGGGAATGTGTTTCTCATGAGGTCAGTGCAGAGCAGAGCACTGCTCTTTGGAAACCATTGACTGGTGTGAATTTTAACCAGAGACCAGCTGAAGGAAATGTCACTTGCTGGGAAGCGGCACAGAGAAATTGGCAGTAACACCTTGAGTGGTCTTGATGCCAAAATGCACTCAGAGTGCTGTAAAGTGAAGAACCAGATTCTAATCTATCTTCAGCTCAGAGCACACATTTCCTATACCAGCACGAAGTGTTAAAAGAGGAAGAGAAGTAGCAACGCTATTTTGTGCTGACATATCTTCTAACTGTTAGTCCCCATTTTGCTACTCGGCTTCCTGGACCCACAGAAAAACTCTGTGATTCAAGGAAAAGGTATAGTTGTGCCATAAGTATCTAGTAATCGCTGGCTGGAAGACAAGGAGATCTGTCTATATAACATCTCAGCACCTTCACTATCAGTGCCACTTGTTCTCTTGGGGCAGGAGGGGGATTGATTCTCTCCTCAGCCCACTTACGACTTTCACACTCCTCCTTTGCTGGCTGTCACTGCCCTGAGGCTTTGCTGACCTCTCAGGAGAAGCAGTGAAGGAGATGGAAAGCAGGGAACAGGCATGGAGGGCTGGCTCCGCAGCTGACGGTCACCTCGGGAGCCTGGCAGGGGAAACTGCCTGTCTGCAGAGGCTCATCACTCCAAACTGCTGTACAAAGAGCAGCAACTTACTAGATCAGAGGCAGCCATTAGCACGACACAAAACTGAGAAAGTCACTGTAAATTCAGCAGGCAGCCAAATTCTCAGTTGTGTAAATCAATCCAAATTTAACTAATTTTAAGAGTTCTCTGTACATTTATGTTAGCTGAAACATCGGTCTCGGAGAGGCAAAGCTGTCTTGCTATAGCAGAGGTTGCCTGCAAATTGTGTAGGGTAGCACAGGGAAGGTTAGGAAAATATGCTGGCGGCTTCTCCTCTAAAGCTGTTCTGTTGGCTCTCCCTGCATTGACCTCAAATCAATTAGTGAAGAAGTTTGTTTCTGCACTGAAAGGAAGGTTATACAGAAATGAGGAGAAAAATATGTCTCACAGAGTAGAAACTTGATCGGCTCTCTGAGCTGCAAGGCACACAGGAGCTGTTGGGCACAAGAAGCTTCAGACTAGCCAAGTGTGTAACTGGAGGTTGTTTTCAGTGGGCCAACAGAACCTCTCATAAGAAATACTCTAAAATGCTGAAATTTTCAAAATGCTAAAGCCCAAGACTCCACAGAATGAAAAGATTTATATTTCAAACTAAGAATAAAAGGAAAGGGGGACGCCTCCCCTCATTAAAGAGAAAAAACACAAATTATAACTTGAATCTAAAATCTTACTTGATCAAAAGCAGGAGAAACAAAGGTCTTAATCATCACATCATGTCTAACAAAGACATCTAAGAAGTCCTCTGTAGACTCTTTAACTAGCTATTCAGGTGAATTATTTGCTAATAGATAAGGTACATTCAGTTTCATGTAACACTGCTTTTCCTTTTTCTGCAAAAAGTGCAAAATGCTACTAGGTATTTCCAGGAGCACATATACTCTTCTTTATTCTCTCTGATCCTACAGCAACACTGTGAACCTGTTATTAATATCTTTTTCAAATGGAGAGCCACTGCAAAATAGAGAGGATTTTAATTAAAAATACTATACAAATATTTGATAAACATATATCATCTTACTTAAATGTTTAACATCATAGAAACACAGCCTTAGTAAATTCATCCAGAAATTATTTCCAGTGTTTGCCTTGTTCTGTATTTGCCAAATGTGAGAGGCCTTCGCTACTGAGATACTTATTCAGTGAATATCAGGAGAGCCTAGGGATCTAATTAGTCCAAAACCAACTACTAGATGTTCTCCTTCCAGTAAAAAGCAAAGATGCTATACAACCCATATGTGTGTAGTGCAGGCTTCTTGTTTACAGTCTTGGCAACTGCTAATACCTCTAGGAAACACTGCTTTTAATGGAAGCAGACAACTAATTGGTAGAATACAGTTTTAGATGGGGAATTCTTTTAAGTGTAATGCTATAGTTGTGAAAAGCATGTTCTGGGTTAACGGACAAGAATCATTATATGCAAAACATTTTGTAGTTTTTAACCAGGCTATACTTCTGTCATTACTAATTTACACAAAAAGGAAAAAAAAAAAGTAAAAAAGAGAGAGAGAGAGAGAGAGAATGCTGGATGGAATCTCAGCTGTTTCATTGCTTGCTAAATAATTGTAGTTTGGGTTTTCAGCTGTCATCTGGGGACATTGTGCTGCTATAGCACATTCAGGGAGTGGGAATCACCAGGTTATTTATTGTCATCACAGAATCTAAAAGATTATACATTTTATCCATCTTCTTTTATCCAAAATCATTTATAAAGTAAAAAAAAAAAAAAAAAGTATTTAGCACCCAAGTAGTTCTGCATTACCATTTCATTATTATTCTTCTCTCACTTCCCAGTATGAAATAAAAGAAATATTGGGCTCCAAACTTAAGCTGTAACATGAAACAATCTAGTACAAGTATTGGATCCAACACAAGTAACCTGTTTTATTGTTTCTAGAAAGGACCAATGAAAAAAAAATAGATAGCCCTTATAGCCCTTATGTTTAATAAGTAAAATGTTTTTTTTCTGGGCTGAAACCTCCACCTGCAAGTAGGATTTAAATGGAGTAGATGCAATGTAGGATTCTCAACATTATCCACCATTGACCTCAATTCAACGAATTGTTATTCAAGAGTTGAGATATCGTCCCTTTTTTTCGCTCCTCTGTTTGCATGTCCAATAGTCCAAGTGGTAGAAGACTTAAAAAATGAATGCAATAAGATACAATAAAAAACAGGTCATTGTTCCTTCTGTTCTACATATTGCAGCTCTTTTTCATTACTAGTCATATTCATTTGTGACTTTTTTTTTTCAAAAAAGTTTAGTATTTTAAAGTACCCATTACCTCCTTCACTTCATCTCTCTTGCATAGGTGAATATTTCTCTTTTGGCTTTGTTCAAGAGATTCTCTGTACTATTTAACAACAAATAACCATGAAATTACAATACAAGAAAGGTCTTAAACATACGCTTGTGGTATTTGTATTCACCAAAACACCTGAGGACTTGATAAAAAGTATCTGTTTATGAACTGAAAATTACAGGTAGACTATTTCTTTAAAAAGCTAAATGTATCTAAAACCAGCTTGCCCTACATATTAAATGAAAAGATATACACACATATTTCAAAAGTTCCCCAGAAAATGGTATGAAATAAATTCTTTACACACTCTTTTGTATTCAGGGCAAACTTACCATCTTCTCTCAAAAAAGAAATTTCCAAAAGAACTCTATTTTCACATAGATAAAAAGTCCTTCATGTAGACTCCCTACAAAGTGGCTTCCATAAGCTGTTGAAACCTTGATTTTACTGCCTGAATTCATTTTTCTTTCTTTTATAACTTAGTTTCTGTTATGAACTTTTTAGCAAGTGAAAAAGCACTTCCTCCTTAGGAAGGAGTTCTGGACTAAACTAGATCAATGGAGACACTGGTGGGGTGGAGGTGAGAGGCAGCTGTAGAGAGAAATGTTGCCCTGAGGGAAGTTGTTACTGTGAAATGAAAACTCATCTCCCTCCCTCTACTAACAGAGATCTGGTGGCTTTTTCACAGTGTGGCCCAGAGGTGGGTAGTACTAGTCAGGAAACATGTTCTTCGGAGTCTTACATATTTTTTCTGCATCTTCCCCATCCTGAAGAAATCCCTTGAAAGACACTCAACACTGTTCACAGTTTTCCTTGGAAAGAAGAAGGAAAGAAGAAGGAAAGAAGAAGGAAAGAAGAAGGAAAGAAGAAGGAAAGA
>NW_020455415.1:328432-387682 GCF_003342845.1 Nothoprocta perdicaria | reverse complement strand
GGAAAGAAGAAGGAAAGAAGAAGGAAAGAAGAAGGAAAGAAGAAGGAAAGAAGAAGGAAAGACCTTTTAGGCAGTAGTTGCAAAGAGTATAACAGATGCCTTTTTCTACAGTTTTGGTCACAAAACCATGCATGACTCGAATATGTTTGTCATGCGTTTCTTCCATCTCCTTTGTCATTTGCCCCTTCATTTGAATACGAACACTACTATACTACTTCCAAGCACATGCTGAAAACCTTAAAACAGATCTCAAGGGAGAATGAGACTGGATATTTGACGTGGGAACTGTGATGAAAATATGCAAAAACAAATGCTAATACACTCTGTAAATTGGCTGCCTACTGCTGCTGTACCTAATGTCTGGGGACCTGAAGTTTGTCCTACTATGTAACCTTTGCATTAAAATAGCAAGTTGAAATGTTATACTAATGACTACTGAACATGTTTCACAAAGGGAGTTGTGCCATTTTCTAATGATTTAGTTTACAGCTGCTGCAGTTTGAAAGCCATGGTGAGGTGGGGAAGGAGATATCAAATACTGTGTTAGTTATACGCCTGACTTTAGCAGTCTCAAATTCACAAACAATCTGACAACTGTAGGTCTGCTCACTTTCCAAGCAAATACTCGAGTTCACGAATAGCATGATTTATTCAAATGCAACATTTACAAAGCAGGTTTTGGATGTCACTACAGGAAATTCTCTACTACAGAGTGGGGTTTTTTAGCTAGCTCTGATGTACAAATGTGCAGTCATCACTCACCCCAGAACATGGGAGAGGGCTCTCAGTCTCGAGCCTCCTCGGGCAGCATCCCAGCCTGAGGAGAGGAAGGGAGATTCAGCCTGTTGACCAATCCCAGAAGTTACAATGGAATCTTTCCTCCAATTTCTGAGTCTCCTCAGGCAGCATCCCAAACCAAAGGGAGGGAAGAGGGATCAGACCATCAACTGATCCAAAATTTACAGCGGAATCGTCCCTCCCACCTCTTTGCTCCTTAGTTCACCTTTTATCGTTTTTCCTTACATTTAGGTGGAGTTTGAGTGACTACAGTCATAATTTTTTTATTGATTGGTGAAAAATTTTCTTGCTTTCATTTAAAGGTACAATCAACAGAAAATCTAGAGCACATGCTCAGTGAGGAGTGGTCACACCTTGGAGGCGGATAACTTTTGGAATGGAAGTGTGTGTTGACATTATAGTGAGCTTAGAGTGAGCAAAGTTCTAATAAAATTCATCTGAAAAGAGCGATTTACCACCTTTTCTGGCTCAGCACTGGACATCTCATCCTATATCTCCCATTGGTCAGCTCCTGTGCGGCTCTCAGCACAGGGAGTACAATTGAGTTTGGCTGCAGTGTTTTCACTTTGTCCTACTCTCCATTACTGCTCTTTCCAGCTATGACGAGGGCAGATTGTGCTGCTGAGAGAACTGTGGAGAAGCTGAGTGTGCAACCAACCGTTCTGCAAGTGGCAAGAGTGTCTCACCCCGAGAAAGCTTCTGTAATGCCAAAACTTCTGTTAAGCCATAGTTTTTCTTTACGTTTCCCCTTTTCAAGCAATTTTTCCACAACAATTAACATCTGTTATCTCATCATGGCTGAAGGTCTCTGCAATATTAGTTAAAAGAGATATGCTTATGCCATGACCAGTGCCGTGGTCAGGTCTCTTTCCAATATCATTTTATTCTTACTGGTTTCTCTTTTGCTTGTCTGATCCAGAACCTGGATGTAGCTGGCCTACAGGGAGCACATGTATTCCAGTCTGGTGAGACCATACTGCTGCTCTCAAAGAAAGGGGCATCTACCAGAGCTCTTGCAACTCCAGCATTTTTATTCAGAATGAAAAGCAGGATAAACAATTGCTGTGCAAATAGACATCCTCGAAATACAAATGTCCAGTCACCTCCTAAATACAAATGTCACACAGTACCACCCCTCACCTCTCAATGGAACTAATTTATCACAGAATAGCCCAAACTGGAAGCTTCCATGCTTGCATTCATGGTGGCCATGTGTCAAAGAATCAGTGTACTTGGAAAATTTAATGAACCAACTGAGGAAGTTAAGCTAAGAATTGGTGGGCTCCCATTTACTCCTGCTGCCATGAAGGTAAGATGAACTTGAGGAAACATTATAACCTTCCTAGCCTTCATATTTTTAGCCCATAGTACAAGAATATAACAAGGAACAAATCAAATGCATAGCTGTAGCATTATTATAAAAAATATCATGATCAAAAACCTCCCTGAGAATCACTGGTACTTAGACCTGATTTGGCACAGACCTTTGCTCTCATTCCAACATTGGACCTTCATGCTTTTCAAATTGAACTTGTGATCATGCAACAAAAAGTATTTTCATCAACGCATGCTCCCTGGGCAATTTGTTAACACAGAGATTTTGGTTTTAACAGTAACTACAAAGAAAATTGTCTTCCTGAAAAAAACATTTATACCTTTTATATCATAACAGTTTCAACCCACTGCCTGTCACAGATTCTTGGAAGGGTTTATCTAAAAATAATTTTCTATTTTCCTTTCTTTTGACTCGGAACATTGGAGTTCTGCTGCCTCTGAAGACAGTTGTTTCTCCAGATATTTTCTATGTTCTTTTGCTTATATGAGCAACAATCAGAATATATTACAGTAAGAGACCTCTAGATAAATCCAAACATTACCATAAATCATACAACACAGAAACATTGCACAAAGAACTGTCAGAACTTTTTCACTGAGTCAGGACTATAATATGGAAATGTATTAGGGGTTGTACCTGTTCAGTGACTATTCAGTGACTATTTAGACTATTTAGACACAGGGAAAACTAAAATAAGTTTTGGTTGAGATTAACTCATATCTGACCTTCGGGAGTGAGCTAATACAAAAATCTGTGAAAAAATAATATTTACAGAAATTCAGTAAAATTAAATTTTAATTTAAAATTAAATTGCCTTAAACAACGCAAGTATAAAAATGTGGTATCTTAAGGCAATGTTCATTAGAATTTGTGCTTCTTTAAATTACAGTAATGCATCAATATGCACATTAAAAAAATAGTCTTGATTTAGATATCATTCTTTTACTGAAAAATAGTATCTGATTCACCATGGTCTGTAACTTATGAAATAAATAGATACATAGTTTATAGGTAAGTTAACCATAAAAATAGATATGGCCTTCCTGGAAACTTTCCGTTTCAGAGAATGTGGAACACACTAGGGAACTGTATTTGGTCTGCAAAGGCCTACAGGGCAACCATAAGATCAGGTAAGTGTTGGTGAAAATGCAAATATCACCTTTTATTTCATTTCACTGAGTTTCTCTGTTGTTGTTTTTGTTTGATTTTTTCTTTTCTTCTTCTGTGCCTGTGGAAGCACATACTGCTGTGCTTCCACAGGCAAGCAGCTGTATCTTTCTCATTTCAGTGACAATTTAATATGAATTCACAGCTCTGCTGCTGGACATCCTACAAAGAGACATTCTGCATGATAAATTCCAGGCATTTTTGACCCTCCGCTTTCCTCAGAGAGCCATATCAACAATATTGATAAGACTTCATATTAACATCTCAGGAGTATAACAAGGCTAAGATGATTGCTGTGTCAGCAAGATGCTGAGCTTTTGATTCATGCCTTTGTAACAACAAGGTTGGATTACTGCAATTTATTGCTGGCATCTCTCCCAGACTATTCACTATGTAGGTTACACTCCACACAAAACTCAGCAGCCTAAATGTTCAAAAACTAATACAAAAATATCCAAACATGACTTGTAGAAAAATTACTCTGACATTATGTTAATATTCCTATTTGATGTTAAAAACTGTGAAACTGCATATTTTCTCTTAATCCTGTGAATAACCAGGAATTACGTTATCCAAGTGTTATCTGTGGTCACTGAGGGAAGTAGCTACTGTATCTACTGCAATGTCTCTAGCAACACTTTGTCTCCATCTTTCACCCATTCTCTAGAGAATAACTTACTGTGTTGAACTCAGAGCTTCCATTTCACTTCATTTTAAAGCAGGACATATCAATAACCATAGTTTAGAGGGATTGGCTATTAGAAATCTGAGTCATCATTATGCCATGATATTTTAGATAAAACTATCAAAACAATAATAAAGTGTCGAAGTTAAACACTGGTTTTAAAGAGGACCACCTTTCATCTGGGTAAGATAAAATCTACAAATGTGAATTCAACACTATCTGCTACACTGTAAATATATTTATCACTTTCAAGCTCATGATTTGAAAATGTCTTACAAACATGCATGTATGTATGTATGCTTATATTACTCATGCTTATATTTTTGCAAAATACTGCACTTAATTATATTATTCAATCACTAATATTACTAAAATATTTTAAATAGCAGAAATCATATTAAAATCTCAAAGGTCTAAAAATAAGAGATGGAAAGTTTACAGGATGGCAGTATCTTCTTTGAGCAGCTTATACAGCTGGAAATGCACAAAAGTTGTCAGAAACATTCTTTTCATGGGGTTTGACATATTAGCAACCCTCTAGCACCATGGAAAGAAGAGATCACTGGTTTTAATTTAACTGTAACTAGGACCACCCAACAAGCTTGGAGAGAAATATCATTTAACACCTTTGAAGCAGAGAGGGATGTGAGTGGAAAAAAGTTGACAGGTTCCTGATTCCAGCAGTTAAGGGAATCTCTAACAGAGCTCTAATACTTCCTTTTCTTCAAAATCATTTGGATCACTATCTTCAGTTCCTAAGTATCACAGAAACATAGAATAATCTATGTTAGGAAGGGCATCAAGTCAGCTGCTTAAGGCAGATCAAACTAGATGAAATTTTCAGTATTTTGCCCAATCTTGTTCTGAATATCTTCAAGGATGGAGGTGCAACAACCTGTGGGCACCCTCTTCTAACTGCTCTTATACTGAAAAATTCTTTCTTATTTTAATCAGAATTTCTCACATTCCAGCTTGTATTCATTGATTCAAGGAGCATACCTGAGCAGAATCTTGCTCACACTTCTTTTTACCCTCCCATTAGGTAGATGACGACAATGCCTCTTGTCTTCTTGTTCTTACACAAACATACTCTTCCATCTTCTTGTACATCGGTGCTCCACCATCTAGCCACCTCAGTGGCCCTCCACAGGACTTACTCCAGTGCGTTCTTATCTTTCTTGTATCGCACAGTCCAAAAGCAGGTGCAAAACACCAGATGCACTCTCAAAAGAACCAAACTTCTGGAAAGAATCATTTTTCCTGCCCTCCTGGCTATGCATTTGCTAATACATCCCAGTAAATTTGACTTTCTTTGCAGATGATTTTTTTGGATCCCACTCTTCTGTCTGCCACAGGTTTGCCCCTTCCATTCACCTTTATTCCTGCATCTACAGTAGCACTAGGCTACTCTGGACATGATCCCTCATACTGGCATGATAAAAATACATTTCACCTGTGCCAAGAAGCCTCAGGTTGACCCAAGGTTGGGAGGAGAAGAGTATGCTATAGAACAGCTGTGTCTTCTTAGCCCACCAGTTTTAGTACCCCTTGGAGTTATGACTTTTAGGTCCCAGATTCCTCTTATGGAAGCATTTTGTAGACTCCCTGAGGGTCGGGACTGGTGGGTCAGTGGTTGGTCATGAAAAAATACTGTCCTGACAGTAGCTGTTCTTTACTGACTGCTTGTGTCAGATCCAATCTGGTGCACAGAGGATGTATGATCTCATGTCCATACTTCCCACAAGGGTATTTGGTACAGTTCATATCTGCAGAGAAACCTACACTGGATTTATGGATGTTAATGGTCCAGAGGGTGCTGATTATGGTGAAAGCAGTCCCACTGACCTCTCTGTCACACCAACTTACTACACATTTTCTCTAACAGCTCTAACAACCTGTTCTCTTTGATATCTGGTCCAACTCCACTAGCACTCATCATTCTTTTCCTCTCAAGGTGTTCAGTCAAGAAAAAGAACAGCTTAAATCAGGACCATCCAAATAAAAGATAAAATATATGTTCCTAATTTTACTTTAAATAAAACAGTGACTCCCTTTGCTCTAGGTATACAGTGACAGCAGCTTCACTTTTGTTTGAATTATTTTTATTTAGCTTTATATGAATTAGAGAATAAGTACTTTCAAATCTATTTGACAATATGATGTTCTAATACTGAAGTTGTACAAAGGCACCTGTAATCATTTACATGGTAACAGCAAAATTATTGGGTAATCTTTTTGTCGAAAGGATATTAATGACCTCATAAAAATATTAGCTTCATTTTTAAAGTTATAGATGGCCATTATTATATCACAAGTGGGAGAGTTTATATGACAAATTTCTGATGGATAATTTATACTTTACAGTAGAAGAATGCTTGAAAATATTGGCTAAAACAGAAAAGAAGTAATGAAACTTTAAGTGCCTCCACATATTTCAGCAATTTCAATTTAATTCTTAATGACACAACATTAACTTTATGAACAATTGCAAAGAGTACTACAGTTTCTCTTGTTTCTGTGTCTTTTGATGATTCATGTAGATATAAAAGTCAAAATAAAATAATGTGGGTATTTTGTCTTGTGCAGTATGGATTATCAAGTATCAAATAAAGATTTATCTTGCTTAAAATGGTTTTTTTCTAAGGTAAGTCAAATTCTCAAGGCTGAAGGGAATTGCTATTGTCCTGTGTTTAGCTAGTTTTCAGTTTGAATATAGGAATCTAACAGATTTACCTCATCTGCCTAATAAGCAGAGATCTGCCCTAGGTGCTGCTATACATGCAATGTCTTCCCATTGCATATAAAGGAAATTCTTAATATGCTCTCTTTAACTATAGAAAAGATAGCAATGAAGACGGGATGGGACTGTTCTAAAACTATGTGCTTTAACATGAAACAAGGCTATAAAAGGTAAACACTTTTTTTTCTCTCTCTCTCTCGGAAAATTAGAAGTGATCTCTTAATATTGAATATTGTAGCTTTAGTCAATCTCATCCTAAATCTAGGATAGTCTGTAGAAGCTATATTCACCCTTTATGGACAAATGTGGTTAGATTTTCTGAGATTTATTGTTGATATGATCCTTAGAATGTCCTAGCTCAAAATGACAAGTTAGAACAGAAATGTCTGGATATGGTATCTGATTCTTCTCTGACCTGGAAGTATTTAGCAGATCTTTCAGAGAAGCCTCACGCAGTTCTTATAGAAGCTCTCTGCTTCACAGGTGCCTCATGTATGTATGGTAAAATACAATTAAAAGCATCTCCTTGACCATTCCTGACTCATCAGTTCTCCTGACAGAGGAACTTCAGCAGAGCCTCTAACTGGCAGACACTTCATGTTATTAAGGGCCAAGCATGATATAGGACTTTGGTGTTTTGTTTGTTTGTTTGTTTGTTTGTTTGTTTGTTTGTTTTTTGTTTTGTTTTGGTTTGGTTTTTTTTGGTTTATTTTATTTTGATCATCTGATAACGATTAGAATTCTAACAATTACTATCTACTGAGAGTAAATTAGAGAACCATGGCTTTCTGCTTTTTACTTATAGGGAAGGTACTCACTATTACTAGTGTTCCTGCAGATGAACTGCAAAAGAACTTTCTGCAGAGCTGTGTTTGCTAGAGCTCTTCATTCATTTAAAAAAATGAAGAGTCATATATATATATATATATATACACATATATATATAAAATGAAAGTATTGTTGCATTTTGAGGCATGGATGTTTTCTTTTAACTGAAACCGCATTTGATGATTTTATTTTAATATTCAAGATGATATAGTTTCATTATAGCGGCTATACAGTTACTCTAGTCAGCTGGTCTCTGAATTTACTCAGTATTCTCTTTTTTTAACCCTCTAGAAAATTTTAGTTTTTATTTTAATTTTCTGTGCTAATGGGACTTCATCTAGTGCATGCAGTCTTGGCAGGGTACCAGTGGCTATATCCATGTAGTACATTCCGCTCAGAGTGCTTGGTAGCTTGTTAATCATCTCACAGAATTGTTGAAGGCTATCCCATGAATCCTGTTCAGAAATGATGTATACACTCATTTCCTCATCTGCCTTTGCAGATTGCCCCTTAACTCAAGTTCAAGCTATGGGTATGATGGGTCTCCATACAGATATGAATATATTCATAAGAGTTTGGGGGTAACTTTATAAAATAGTTGTGGATAATGGTCTTAATTACATTTCCTGGAATGGAAAAAGTGAAAATTTTAAATCAAGTGCAATAATAATGCAAATACACATATCTATATGGTATATTTGTACTAGTTAAGGTAAGGTAAAAACGTCAAATGCCTAACTTTTAAAAATATTTATTACTGGTTTTAGCTAATGTGTTTAAATTATACTAATTATAGTCATCTCTTAATGGGTCTTAACACAGTGTTGCAGCTGGCATGATCTAATGGCACAACTAACAATTTATTACGCATTGTAGCCCAGCTTGGATTTAAAATACTATTAGAAGGGTTGTAAAACTGCTTTTTTTCTGTGACATAAATCTACATTTTATGGATAAGAGGTGTATCTATCCCCTTTATGGTATACTAAAATATTTAGAGTAGAACTCCTGAATGTGTTTATGACATTCCAAAATTTGCTAGGTGCACATTTATTCCTTGAGTGAAATTTGTATTTGGTAATGAAGATAAGAGACGTTGCAGGTATTAGCTGATTTACACAATGGAATTGCTGGGGCAAATTTCTGGCCTGTGTTGATGACATTTAAAATACAATAAAAGATTGCAGGGTTTTGTTGTAAATTATTCAGTTTAATCTTCGGAAGTGATTTTTATTGGCAATATTTGGAAGTTGACCTTTACCTGCTTGACACTTTCAACAAGAAATGTCAGGACAGTTTACAAATTATTCTTACAGAGAATGAATACTTTATAAAGTTTGGTTTTGGATGATTTGAAGAAACCAAGATACTGCATAAGCATGTTGCTGTAACAGAAGTGGATAACTTTGGAGCATTACTCAAAAGGAATTAGATTTCTTTCAAGCCATAAAAGGGACATGAATATAAAGGGCCAAGTTGTGTCACCTTTAGTAATACTAAATCAAATATCACTTTATAAGAACAGACATAATGGAAGAGTTGAGGGGTAAGATGCTGACAGGATAAGGCACCAGCGCTGCTTCTCACAACAGGAGTGCTGAATACATCAAACGCCTTGAGAACTTGGCTCTGGAAGATGCTTCTGTACTTTCATTAGAGGGAAAACTCAGATAAAGAAAATCAAGAAAGTGAGAAGTCTTTGAATCCATATTCTTTCCCATACTTGTTTCTAAGTCTGACGTTTTCTTTACAAGTTTTGCCAGAGATGGAATTATAGAACCTAATTCTTGGCCAAAAAGATAAACCCTATAGGTCTGTACAGTTCATGTAAGAGTACATAGATATAGTATACCTCTTCAGCTGAGCGATTCAACCTATCCTACCTTCATATTCAGAGGAAAAATGGGCACTTTTAAGGTACAATTAATCTTGTCCTGCAATAGACAGCTAACACAGCTCAAAGGAATCTCACTATGAAAACACCCTTTTCTGCCCACTGAATATAAAGGGGCTCTGGTTGACAAACTCGGATGTAGATATTTATCTTTCAGCAAGCTCAATCTCAGCTATCATGTTTACTTAATGAAAAATAACAGTAATGAATGTTTAGTACAAGACTTCCTGGATCATACTGTATTCTCTTTTGCAACAGAGTGGATTTGCCTATCAAAAAAACTCTCTCCGAATTCTTCTTTGCAACACTGCTTTTTCTAGGTCTCCTCTTTAGTTTACATGCTCTAGGTGTCCCTGCTTGAGCCGGGGGGTTGGACTAGATGATCTCTAGAGGTCCCTTCCAAGCTTAACCATTCTGTGATTCTGTTCTCTTGAAAAGGAGTTCAATTGCTATATTGAATTAACTGCTAGGCCAATATGATTAGATAACATATATTTTTAGGAAATACTTCGTTTCTGTGCTTTCTCACATTTACTAGAGAACAACATTACCTGTTTTGCTGCATTTAAATAACTCTTCACACACAGTTATGTTATTTACTCTTAAGTATTGTTACAACTACTTAATATTCACCATGAAATATGATGCTAAAAGAAAATGGCATTTATTTGGCTTAGCACAAAAATCAGAAAGTTTTTGTGTAGCAAGCCTTTTTTATTTTAGTATTTATAAATGTAGAATTACAATGTTTTTTATCCTAATTGATCTTTTGAGAAAAGTGCTGGTTTCCTGATGAAGAATCACTCCCTTTATAAAAACACCTTAACATCAGTGATGATAATCCAGTCTCCTTTTGGTTTACTGCTCAATAAATATTAAGTATTTCCTTAAAATTTAATGTTATATAAAAAATAATGGAGAAAATCCTGAAGTCTGAATACAGAACATTGTACAAGAAGCAAATTACCATATAAATTAAAAGAAAACAGATGCTCAAAGCTTGTCATCCCTATTTGCAGAAATACATAAGGAGTGAAGTACTACTGATTGTGACAGGTTTTGGACTTGAGTAATTTGTGAAAGTTATTTTGAACTTCATGCCATCAGGTTGCAAAAGAGAAGTTAAAATTATCTGTCTTAGTTTATTTCAATACATATCTATTTCCACTGTAGTGTGGAACTAGCCCTCAAAAGAACCATCAGAAGCTCCGTGGTCCCAATTAGAGATACTTATCTAATGCATCAAATGTCTTTTGTGGATGAAATCAAACAGCTCCTACAAAGCTGAATAAAGACAATAAAGGTCAGAAATATCCTGGGTGATCCTAAGGAAACTCTTTCCACCAAACCAGCATACCATGTCTGACCTCTCTGTCTTGATCTTCAAGGAAGAGCAGTAAACTTAAAACAACTTCAACTTTATAAGGAGATCCTGGGAACTGCAGTCCTTTATTCTACTACATACTAAAAATAAGGGATTTAATAGAAATCCTGGTTTCACGGCATAAAAGAATTCTTGCTCTGTGTTTCAGACATATTTTCTTCCCTTTGCTGCTGTGACCCTGTGTTTCACAGGTGCCAAACATCTATTTTTTTCCTTGGATTTCCTTATTGGCTAAATAACTAGGTTAAACTGACAGTAATTATTCCCAGCTTGTACTCATTTTGAAGTATGTTGCTTCTATATCTGACCTGAAGGAGACTTTATGTGCCTGAAACTTTGTCTCTTTTTCCTTCCAGCTACAGTCATGGGTCTAATAAAGGATACTGCTGCCACTTTATAAAACTCTTGCTTTCTTTATATACTATCATTGCTATAATACCTCTATTGCAACACACAGTTATTCCATACTGCTTACACAGAAACAAAATTTTTAATAAAAACATTTTTTTATGATGGATTTTATGGTAAGATGGGTGGTAAGTGGTATGTTTGACATTAATGTCTGGCATATTTCATTTTTGGAATACTACCAATAGAAGATAAAGGTTATTTAAAGCAGCTAGTTAGTGCTCAGCTCTCAGAAATTCACTCCAGAATTATAATCAAGTATTTATTTATAAAACACTAAGGCTACAGTAGGATGATTTGGCATTTATAAGCAGGTGTCTTGTTTGCTCAATTTTATGTGTATGTGTGAATGCCCATAGTTTACACATAAGTTGTAATTTCCAGAGATCATTTCTGGGCTGTGTAGAAAGAGAATTAATTTTGTATGGTACCTGCCTCTTCTCAGGCATTAGCATTTCCACAGCTGGTTGCTGCTTCATACTCCAATAGTTTGTTATCGCATCCTATTCTTTTAGCAGACCACTTTTACTTCCCAAGAGTAAGCAAATATTTATCCATTATAAATCAAAGGCAGTAAAAAAAAAAAAAGAGAACATTACATGTGTGCTGTGTTCTCTTGTGACTGGAATAACTTTGTGCTTTACTTCTTTGGATTTCACTAACCCAAAGTCATGATTTCTAAACATCAAGTGTAAAAATTTTTAATTCTGCTTATTTTTGCAAATATCAGTATTACTTCATTGTGTTAAATAACCTAACTGTTTTGCTAACATACTTTGAAGATCATTGTTTAAGTTATTGTTACACTTTTCTACTGAATTTGTCAGAATTTTTTAGGAATATCTATGATTAAGCTGGTAAAGTGCCATTTAAAGAGGAAGATCACATTATTTCTATAACACAGATAAGATTAGAAGGAGCATGAGAAAGTGATTTTGAGATAAAGCTCAAATTTCAAAACATAAAAGGGCATTATACCTCCTATTGTTGATCCCCATGGAAAATACATTTATAATACATTTTTTAATAAATATTTTGAAGGACTGAAATGATTGACAGTTGTGTTAATACAGGAAGACATCATGAATGATAAATTAGAATGAGGGCATTTAAAGTTTTTCTTCATTCTAATTAACTGATGGTAATGATAGATGTAAGCTCAAGGCAATGACTTTGTCTCTACAGGCAAGGACAAATGTAGTCTTGTTTGTTCCAGTACAGGTAAAAATTTGATTTGCCAATTTACCATAGTAGAATTGACACAAACTTTTATCATTCAGCTGATAAATGAAGTGATGCAAAGCTGTAAGAGGTACATCATTTGTTTTGCAAATTAGTAACTGTCATAAGCATTGAATATCACCCTCTAACAGCTTATATTGCTTTCCAAGCCATTCTGATCACCAAGAAAGTGTGGATGACAATGACTACTCTAGCATATTGTGCAGAGCTATAGACAGAAAAGCACTCGTGAAACCTGAACTGTCTTCTGGCCCTTTCTCTCAAAAATTATTCTCTCTACAGTAGAATCAGCCATAAAGATTTCATGCTCTTGCCTCACATGCCCCTATACAACATCCAGCAACTTACCAAAAATAGCAGACAGAGATAGTTTTAAGATAGATTACAGACCATGCAGTCTATGGCTAAGGCACAAGCTTACAGCTCTTTCTATTTTCCCTCCTTGGATAGCAGTAATCTCCAGTAGAGGGGAGGAGGAAGAAGGATAGGACTTTGCAAGGTATTTTGGGAAGACTGATCAAATCTCCCGTTTAATTCCTTGTCTTTATACACACAGCATGAAAGACCACTTACAATGGCAAGTGTAAATCTTCCGGGGAAGGAAGGATGAAAGGGAAGAAATGAAATTTGGGCAGAACATTTGTGGGCCTATGTTTATAGCTCTTTCAGCATCTCGTTCCCTAGAGTTGCCATTTAGCATTAAGTATTTCAAGATCCTGTCTATGCTAATAACTGTCAGTTGATAACTTTCATTGGTGTTTATGCTTTTTATGACTTATATGTATACCATTTTCATTACACATTACAAAATTTATATTACCCATGATGAGAGAGTCATAAGAAATGCCAGTTCACATCCTGGCAGAGAGTACCACACGGTACATTTAGATTTATCTCTAATATTAGCAACCATCATTTCCACTATGCCCAGACACACAGCAAAGGTATAAATAGGAACATGCATGTTCAACAGAGTCTTCTTATTCTTTTACAGTTAACTCTGTAATTAAGTTTATTTCTTTTCTTCTATACTGTTCTTTGAAATTAGACTGTACTGCCTATAAATACTCCTATTCTGTCCTCTTAGATCCATGATGTTTTTGATTATGACCTAGGTCAATCTTTCTTAATACTAGTAGTTTATATTAAGAAGAGTATTTAGCAACATGGTTAGATATCAAGTGCTTGATTTTAATATTTGTAGTAGAAGTGTAGTATTAACAGAAGCTCATTATTTAGATGGCATCAGTTTTTTACCACGTTTATTGATAGGACACCTCAGACTATAAACTGTTTCCCATGCCATGTGATTTTCTGAATTTTTCTGAAATTAGTTCTTTACTGATTTTTACTTTTTGGTATAGGAATGCAGCCATGCTGTGGGTGATTCCCAAAAGCACTTAAGTTTTATTTATTTGGCATGAATCAATCTATGCTTCAACTTGCAAATCCAGTACAGATTGTGTAATGTTTTGCTCTTTTCATCTAATGGTTCTGTTTCAATGTGTGTAATCCTAATATGTTATTCTCAAACTTTGTTTCCTGCTTTACACCCATCATTTTTTACAGAAGAAATGTTTTCAACATTTTTTAGTCACTGCAAGTAAGGTTAAGATCATAGCCTTAATTTTACTGTCCTGGTAATATATCTCCCTCAACTCAAAATGCATTATTTTATATTGTGTTCTATCCCCTGTCACAGGAAATGAAGTCTACCTGTTAGTCCCATAATCCTTCTATTGATGAGACAGATTCACTGCTCTTCCCTGATCTTAACTATCTCAGTTCCTTAATCTTTATTTTCTCCTAGGAGAAAAACTGCATCTCATATTATGTTCTCTATTTCATAATGCCTCATTTTGTAGCCTTTTCGAGTCTCAAAAATACAAGCTATTTTCTTTTAACAGCTATTTAGTTACATCTTTCATAGTTCAGTTTCTCAAGTTTCCTTACATGTTTCACATTTTATTCCAATAGCACTAGCAAGGATCAACAGACATTTAATAGCTTTCCCTATGTTATTTGTTTTTGCTCTTTCGGATTTTGTGATTCTATACTTGAATTTTGCACATTAACATTCTCTCCTATTCTTTGTTCCTACTCTAAAGATTTAGTAACCATGCCATCCCTTTCTATTGCCTGGCAAAAAATAGCTGCAGAAGTAAATTTCAAAGAATGGAAAAAGAAAGGTAAAAAGAGCATCATACATATTAATAAGCTAAAAACAATATTCCACTAATATCTTATTTTTATTCCTTACATCAAAAGAAAATACACAATGTGAGCCTGAGAAACCTCAAAAGTAAAATTAGAAACTAGAAAGTACACAAAGTGCTGTCCGACAGAAGACAGTTCAAGGAAAAAAAGTGAAATGCAAAACAAATTAGCATGCAGTTATACATACTCCACATAAGTAAGTATTATATACTTATAGTAAGGTAAGATACATTGCAGATACATTGATCCTTAAGAGACAGGAAGGCAGGGTTTTTCAGCTTACAACCAGCTATTTAAATCCGGTGTAAAGCTTCTTAGTTTTATCCATTCATGCTCAGGAGACAGGGAAAGGGATAATGACAGGGTCAAAGGAATGCAGTAGTGAAATGTATCATTATTCATAGAGCTACCCAGAAGCTAAATTCTGGGAAATGGCTTGACCTCACAGTGGTACACACAGGCTGCGATACACTCTGGCATTACCTGTGGAGCTTACTCCACAGTAAGCTCCAGCGGATGAAGAGCATGGGCAGAAGCGGTGACCTCAGAGAGTGGGTAAGGTTACTGCAGTCTGGCCCGTGGAGTGTTAGCATGTATCTAGAGCAGACTGAGAACTCTACTTGTTCACACTACTCAGAACCTTAGTTAACAGCTGTAGTCAGTGTTATCAGAGACATTTTTAATGAAAAAAATAGGAATTAACTCTTTGTGCTTACAGATATCTTGTGGGGTCTGTACATCTTTTTGGGTCTGAGTGATACAGAAATACTGTAAGTTGTGCCTTTCCATGTCTGTGACCCCAAAACAGGGCAACCTGAAGCTAAATGGGGTCATTCCTTCATCTGCAAAACCTATTAGATTAGAATCAATGTGAAATAAAAGCCTAGCTGAGTCAGGTAAGACTGCAAGTCAGGGTAGAATTAGATCTGATTCTGCATTTCCCTTATACAACATGACTATATGGACTCCTGCCCCAAAGAGCCTACCTACGTTCATTTCAACATTGCTTTGTTACAGGGAAGAAAAAAAAATAGCCATAATGAATATTTGGGCTCCGTAATAACAAAGAATAGTACTGAGCACCTTGACCATATTGACTTTCCCAGCTAATTGCGACAGGTGTGCTCCTTCCCCAGCCCAACTTGACTTTTCAGGTAGCTTTGGCCCCACTCTGTTCGTGTGTTAAGCACTAGCGACCTTATCTGATCCTGGTGGTTGCCTACCTGAGCTCTTCCCCCATTCAGGCAATAACCATCAATAACAATCCTGATGGCTGCATTCTGATGGGGAGATATGGGCTAACTGAGCACAAATTAGTCAAAATTTGGCTGAAATAAAAATAAATAAATAAATAAATAAATTTTAAAAAGAGAGACAATCAAGTCAATCATCTTATCCCATAAATATGGGGACAGCCTGAGAGCCCAGTGAGCTCTCCTTGCATTGCAGTGGACTGTATGCCAGGATCTCCCCTTGAGCAGGGACATGTCTCAAGAAAATTCCTCAGGGTTAAGAAATCCTTGTTGCAAGAGATCTATGGTAAGGGACTATAGTAGGCTTTCTAAACTTGTAAACTTTACTGACATAGCTGTGCACAGAATTCTTTAGTCAAAAACTGATGACTAGATCTGGGATTAGGACTGGATCCAGCCATATCCAAGCTCCTATCAGGAGTTCGGAAAGCAAAGGAGTCCAATCTGAACCTCGTGATTCAATGGGAGGGTGTCCTTGATAATTCTGTGCATATGTTGAACCTCCATGCAGTAAATAATAAGTGGCCTTGACATAGAATCTTGTGTAACCATTGTCCATATCAATAAAACCCATTACTAATTCTTTCACAGGAATGCAGTGCATTGTGTCATTCACCCCCACCACTGCTCATTCTGTGACACTGCTACAAAAAGCTGCACTTACCTCAGTTACTTCAGTTCCCAGCTGAATTAACTTCTATCTTTATGTATTTCTTTAATTTCTTAAAATACCAAAATGGTACTGAAACCCTTCTTGCCATATTTTTTTAAGCTTTTTTAAGGATGAAACACCAGCAGTGGTTTCTGAAACCACACTCAAGCAGTCTTCAAGTTAGTCTCTGAAGAGTATTGAATACATTAAAGGATGAAAATCCAAAGTACTTTCCTGAAGTCATGAACCTTTTCAGTTTCAAGATAACTTCATTTTAAGTGAGAAACGCATGGAATAACCAAACAAAAGATTACTGAATCGCTCAGAAATGCTTCATAAATTTAAAAATCAGTAGTATCGTTTTTCTTTACTGTCTTGATAGACCACTACTGTGCTTGCATCTTTGCTACTTTAATAACAGTGAGATATAATTAAAAATCACAAAAGAGAATGATATAGAGACGGGATGCATCAAGAATATCTAAGTCCAAAAGAATGTCAAAAGCATAGAAATTCATGTTTCCATGATAAATATATGTTTAATAAAAGAGATTCACGGCTATTTATAAACTCAGACGAACCATGCCTTTTTTAATGGAGAAATACAGAACATTCCCTACTGTCTCTATTAAAAGCATGTCCCCTAAGGCACTGCATAACTAAATATTTTTGTACAACACTTCATAGTCAGAATTGTACTGTATGTGAAAATAGACTTCAGGGCAATAACACACATCACCAAATTTCCTCTAGGGAACACAGGTTGGCAGTGTACTTTCTGGCATACAGATAAAAGAGAATAGTTACTTTTCAATTTGAAAGTAAAGTAAGATACTGTTTTCTTTTTTTGAATGTACAGTGGATATGTTGAGGTTGTTTTATAAATGATCAGCCAATGTCAGCATCAGTAATCTCATATCAAAAGAGCTCTGTTTAGATGTGACAGTGGAAAAAGGAACTCCGACTGGAGCTGCATTTGCTGAGTGCTATGCAAAGAAATGCAGATTTGTGGTGTTCTATTCCTACAGCCGGCTACAAAAACAAGTCTGAAGAAAGTGCACCAACTCTCAAAGTATCATACATATTAATCACACTGAATCAATAAGGACCTAATCCGGCTTTCCTCTAAGTAAATTGTAAAACTCGCATTGATTTCAGTCAGAGCTCAGTGTTGGTTTTCTAAATACAACAAAGTGAAAGGGTTTTAAAAGTGGAGAGATTTATTGTATGTCTCCTTATATAAAAATAAGACTTTGTTTCCAAACAGTATGTAGAAAAGAGCTTATAGAAATGTCAACAGGACAAGAAAAGGAATTTTATAACTGTTGCAAAATACATGAACAAATTACAGCTCTTTGAAAATAAAAAGGCATTGTGGGTGTGATTGTTTCCTGCTCTCTTACCAAAGGATTATTTCCCATGCTCTGAAGTTTCTGGTCTTTAATTTTATGGGGCTGAAATCGCCTTGAGTTATGTAAGCTATTCTTTGCCTATTTTTAGGAAAAATGCCACAGGAAAGAAACAAGATGATTCTACATAGAGCATGAATTAAATCTTATATTTGAGTCTATTTGGAGAAAAGTTTCATAAGAAAACAGATTGTAAGAAATGTTTTGTTGTGCTCTGCGAACTATGTTGTCCCCAGCCTCCTCTTCCTTCATGTTATAAGCCTGGAAAACACAGTAATCTTGAAAAGGAGCCATTCCCTTTGGGCTTGATGACTATTGTTTTTGATAGGCTTTGTATCAACCTTTAGGAGGAGGACTATCATACTAAATCCCTTTGGCTGATTACCTTAGCTGATTAAGTTGTGAGACCACTGCAACACCACTTAATATAATGCCCACCACCTAGAAAGGTATTTTTCTCCAAGGATTTGGGCTACGTAGGTACCCACAACATATGCACATGGGATGTGGAAAGGCTATGAGCTGAGCGTGGACTAACACCCCTCCTTCTTCTGCCCCTTCACCTGATTTCCAAAAGCAGGAAACACGCTCCATGAGCAAGAGGAGAGTAACAGCACTTGTCAGTTTTCCTAATCTGGATGATTTTAGGACCTGGACAGTGGAGCATACAATAGCACCTGCCCTATAGGTTAGTTGCACTAACTATAGGAGCAACAAGCAAACGAAGGTTCTGCCTGGCAAGAAATTTCATTGCCTCATTAGCAACACATAGAGAAATTCATATTGTACATACCTTTGCCAAATATTTGCTACTAAAATATCCCTCAATCCCTTGAAGAGCACTGGGCTTTCCAGGAAACCAAGAGCTGAATCCATATATTTCAGAAGCTTCATATAAAAATTACACACTTTTTCTTACAGTCAGCTAAAATTGGAACCACCTTGGTGGAGATCTATATGATTACTGATATATAAATATTTATGATATCAAAGCCATCTTTAATATTGCCTTTGTGGTGCTGAGAAGAGACTTTAACTTTATGCTTTTAGTGATAATTTGGGAACGAAATATTGTCCCTAAAGATATCAATAGACTATACAGGGCTAAAGACACAAATTTACTGCAGAAATGTTTAAAGAAGATGAAGGAGGATAAATATAAAAATGATCTCAATGGATCAGAAAAATATGTCAGTCTAGTCATAAACTATATGATAGCAGACAATAGCAGATTTTAGAGACAGATATAAGAACAGTAGCAATACTTTCCCAATACAAAACAGCCTCTAGCTACTAGACATGGTATTGTTTAATTTATTAGCCTCTAAATATTTTTTTCCTTCTCTGAGTTTGTTCAACTCTTTTTCTTACCATACATGTAAAAATTTAGACTCAACAATGTTTATGTCACAGTTCCCTGGCAGTATTTTGTAGAAAGAAATATTCATTTTATCTTGACCTGGCTTAATTTCACGTAGTTCTAATTTAGGAAGCAGTGGCTAAAAAGTCTCTGTTTAATTTCTTCATGTCCTGAGGATCCTATAGATTTTCTCTTATTCTTTTCCTAACCATCTTTGTTCCAGGGTAAGTGTAATCTCCTGAGCTACTCACTCACACTGAAGCCTGTCCATCCACTTGCCCATCCTTATCACCATTGCCTGGAGGAATCAGAATTGCAAGCAGCTTCCAAGGTGCAGATTCAGCTTCCATTTCTAGAGTGGTAGAATGTAATTATTTTGCTTTCTCTTCACTTTTTGTGATACAGTTTTGTTTGCAGTCTCTGCAGAGCACTGACCATGTTTCCTAATTCTTTTTTCCCAAGTAGAAATGTTTAGTTCATGCTCTATCACTGTATATAAACATTTAAAAGCATTTTTTGAGTTTTATTTTTGATATTTTTAATTATTGTTATTTTTTATATTCACTTACATGGAATTCTAAGTGCTATTTTCATTCTTCAGTTCTTCATTATTGTGAGTTCCTTATACAATCCATAAATTAGTCTGGGTTTCATTACCTTAATAAATTAGCATTATCACCACCACTGAAGGACCACTGATCCTTCAACCACTTTCTTGTATATTCTCTTTCTTTCATTCATTTTTATCTTCAAATGCATTTTTATCTTCAATGAAAATTGAGCATTACATTTATGTTAAGCCAATATTTGTTTTAATTTCAGCTGAGGAGCTGACACTTTTTTTTCCTGTTTTTAAGGAGTGGAGTCTTCCTGGGTCTGACACATTATCTTATTAGGAAGATCTCAATAACTTCTAAACCTGTTGATCAAATTTATCCAAATTTAACAAGGGTTAAAGTCTTCAAAGTAAAATTCTTCTTAGATTGTAAGAAAATACATAGTCTTGAAAAGGTAATACATAAGGACAAATGCATCTGAAATGCACCTATTTTGAAGAATAAAATGAGGACTTAATGTAAGGCCTGAAATCTGATCCATGTGGATAGGATTCCAAAACCAACTTTAGCTGGAAGAAGAGGAATTATGAAGAAATGCAATTATCTGTTCCAATTGCTTGTAACTCATTAAACTTATTGGATCTTTTTACACATCCAAGAAAGACAAAACGAGGGAAGGGGGGAAAAATAACTTTTAAATCTCAATGCCTGTAGTGTTGTGCCTTCAGAGCACACAAGTAATGGAAATTAATTCGTGCACTGAATGGAGTGCAGACTCCTGAGTAATGAGCAATTAGTACTAAGCTATACCACATTAAGGACCATTAGGGGATAATACTTCTCTCTAGCTCAGCTTTACTGGGGCATTTCTTTCAGACTTATTTCTTCTGTTTCCAGAAAGAAATAGTAATAAATTAAAGATGCTGGAATAGATAAGAAAAAAATAGCAGGAAAGCAGTAGGCATAAATGACTTCTTCACATTCTTGTTTTGGTCGCCTTAAAAGAGGCACCAGTGCAAAGCAGAAAAGCTGTGAGGCCAGAATGATCAGGGGAGGGAGGAAGAGCAACTGCAGATGGTGAATGACCCATTGTCTTTTGCATGCATGTTTTTAACTCAGCAGTATCAATGGACTGAGAAGGATACACTAAATTAGGTAGATTTCTCACAAAACAAGTAGGAAAGAAAACATGTTAAACTCATTATCTTTGAGCTATGTGGTTGTATTTTGCTGACACTTCTTTAATTTTTACTTCTCAAATTTGTTAGAAATTCTGGAAATTTGTGACTCATCTTTTGATTTGTCTAAGTCTCAAGGTTTCCTGGTGCTAAGTTCTATTGGTTTTTGTAACTAAAGACAGATTCTAAATGCTGTGGTGCCTTTAAGTTGGATATCAAAGCACAATCATAAAAAACATGTTTGCGATTATCATTTCCCCATGTGTGTTTTTATCTTAAAGACCCCTTGGTAGCTAACGAAGAGTATACTCACATACACTGATAAAGTAACTCACAGGCTGACAAGTCCTATCAGTCTATCTCCCCTCATAAGAGGAGCTTAAAGGCTAGAAATATCTGACTTCTTAACATTTTATGGATCCAACCTGTCCATCACACAAGCAAATTCTTTGTGCTAGTGCAAATGTGCTCCTTTAAGTAACCAATGCCTGCTGATGCATATTTTTGAAACAGCTGCTGCTTTGCCCTAGACAAATAGGGGACTTTACATTGGGTAAACACAAAGCACTTAGAAATCTCACTTGGGTGCTCTAAATTTATCTGATATACACACAGATGTTCTCCACTGTGCAGTAAACTCAGATTCTAATTTTTTTACTCTTAACATCATTTTTTTTCAAAAACCAAGAAATGGACCTAAGAAGTTGAGTATTTTACCTATGTATTAAAAACTGAAACCCAATTGCTAGAAAAGAAGGAAGTTAAAATTTTATATCACTTATTTCCGTTTTTCACTCTCCCAACTGAGATCATATGGTAGGCAACTTCACTCCTTGTTTCCTGTTCTTCAGTGTTAACTGAATACTCTATAGAGAGAAAAGAGCGTGAACAGAAATAGTGTGAATTGTACTTTGTAATATATATTGCATATATCAGGAGATATTTATTGTTATTTATTAATTTATTATTTCTCAGAAAGGAAGGAAAAACTCATCAGTAACTGTTAGGTTAAACCTAATCTTAACAGTACCTAGGACATATCCATTAATCTTCAAGGTCTGATATTTTAGGGCTATATGGCCCTGACTCTTTATCTAACATTTCTTCCAGCCTGGAATTATAATTTCTGTAACATATGCTTTAATTGACATATAGAAAAAACTCCGAGGTTTGTATTCTCTTCTCTTTATATCTCTGCAAGATGGAAAAGTAGACTGTAGTTATGATGATAATAATTAAACACACATACTACACTAAGACATAAGTATTGCTTACAACATATGTTGAGAAACAAACAAACTTAAAGGATAAAGAATTTAAATCAGTAAACATTATCTTTGTTTTTGTAGATTAAAATGCTCTTTTCTCAAAGAAACAGCCTACATATGGCTACTGCCGAATAAACGTTCTCTATATAGAGAATAGTTCCTATTCTTAAGTACTTAGAAAAATAATTATGTGATCTTATTAAAAATGAATTGCGTATCTAAATATGGAGACATCAAGGACTTATTTCAAACAGGCATGAAAGAAATAAAGCTGAAGCAGAATATCCCTTTGATTTCCCACTGTGCTTGCTTTTGCCTACATCTATAGTCATTTTCCTGAAACCTTCAGTGGCATCAAGGCAGCCTCCTACTTCTTCCATCTCTTATGGAAGAGTATGGATGTGTTTTAAACTATTGCAAAAAAAATCTATGTGACAGAATGGAAGTATATGACTAGCACATGTACTGTGCGCCTTAAAGTTATTCCCTGAGAAAAAACAAATATGTTTACTCTGAAAAGTGGGGAGCACAAGAAACTTCATAAACAATTTCCTTCCTTGTCCCTTCTTGGTTTTAAGTGTGTTTGCTGACTTGTGGTTGTTGCAGAAAGCTACCATGCTTCGCCTTGGCAAATGCAAGCCTGGGATATAGGCTTGTAGACAGAGCTTTGTCTTGCCATGACGCTTAAAGCTAAGATAAAAAGATTTCCTTAAAGGCAAACTCCCACTCAAACATGAATCAGGTCAGAGAATGACCAAAGCCCTATTATGCGAGACCAATTGATCACAGCAGAGCCTTTAACTTTCCCAGTGATTCACATATGCAAAAGAAGTATATGCACAAAGAACCTACAGCATGCTGATGCACAGAAACTTGAAGTCTGCACAACTAAAAGAGACCCTTCTAAATTTACAAATATTAATGTCAGAAAGACTCATTTTAATCATCTAGACCAACCTCAGAGCACACATACAGATGTTCACAGAGAGAAACGTCTGCATAATTTGTGGTTCCATTAAGTCTCAGCTACCATTATGCTGTAGCAACTTTGCTTTTGAGCATTAAAGCAAAAATACTAGAGCAAAAGATTTTTTTTGAGTTTTGAACAAGATCTTGAGCGTTTTTAAGACCTAATCCAAAGCCTGCTTGGGGCAGGGATAATAAATGTGATATCTACCACATAAATGTCTACATCTGAGCTACTTACTTTACTGCCTTCATAGTTAGTGAACATAAACAGATACTGTAGATGGTTTATTTAGATATCTTAAAAAATCTATATGAATGACACCTAAAAGTGCTGCTTTCTTTTCATCATCTATGAAGAAGGCTTAGGATGAATAGTTCAGATAAGCACATCTGCTGCACTCCACACATCAAAAGGTATATGAAATGAAACTGTAACTAAATTTGGTTTAATTGCATTGTTATTGCATAGGAGACTTAGCAACATGACATGATATGTATATGCATATAGGACTTTGCACTATGACAAACATTGCAATTATTCCTCATGGGGAGAAAATATAAAAAGTTTACCCGGAACTGTAGAAGTTTGATGGGTTTTGCTGCAGATTACTGTATGAGGTTCAATAAGTTCAACTGCCAGGTCCTGCATTTTGGTGACAACAGCTCCATGCAGTGTTACAGGCTTGGGGCAAAGTGGCTGAATATATGTGTGTCAGAAAAGGATCTGTGAGTGTTGGTTGGCAGCTGGCTGAACACGAGCCAGCAGTGTGCCCAGGTGACCAAGAAGGGTAATGGCCTCCTGGCTTGTATGAGGAACAGTGTAGCCAGCAGGGCTAAGGAAGTTATTGTCTCCCTGTACTCCATGGTGGTGAGGGCCGTACCTCGAATCTTGTTTGGGCCCCTCACTACAAGAAAGACATTGAGGTCCTGGAACACATCCAAAGAAGGACAGCGAAGCTGATGATGAAGGGACTACAACGCAGACCTTGCGAGGAGTGGCTGAGGGAGCTGGGGTTATTTAGCATAGAGAAAAGGAGACTCAGGTGAGACCTTATCACTCTCTACAACTATCTGAAAGGAAGGTGTAGTGAAGTGGGGGTTGGTCTCTTCTCCAGAATAGCTACAGATAGAGCAAGAGGAGATGGCCTCAAGTTACGCAAGGGGAGATTAAGGCTAGATATTAGAAAGAATTTCTATATGGAAAGAGTGGTGAAGCCTTGGAACAGGCTGCCCAGGGAAGTGGTAGTCTCTGGCAGTGTTCAAGAAACATGTAGATGAGGCACTTAGGGACATGGTTTAACAGGTATGGTGTCAAAGGGTTTACAGTTGGACTTGATAATCTTGAAGATCTTTTCCGACCATAATGATTCTATGATTCTATGAACTTAAAAAGAAATTACTTGTGTGATAGCATCTTAGTAATTTTTTTGTGAAAATAGGGGCTAAAATAACCTTAGAAATCTATGTCAGTGAACAATAGCTACCAAATGCATAGCATACAATATGTATAAAATCTGCTGATTTGTAGCAAGCTACAATATTATTGCTGATCTTTTACAGAATACAAAATATTTGTGCTTATGATAGCAGGATGTTTTGAGGCAATATTTACTATCCTACAAGAAATAGAAATAAAACTGTAAAATACAAACAGATAAATGATAGCTGTAACATTTCAAAGTCCTGTGTTTAAGTAATCTACACATGTAACTTCTTGAAGCTGCAATGTTTTAATTTCTTCAGCATACTGACTATAAATGTTATGTGAGATTGATGACATTTTAGTCAATGTCCTACACTGGAGATAAAAAGCATGCTGATATGGCATTCTGCTCAAGAAATTTTCATTTTCATCTCCCTGGTGTTATCAAAAACTTGACATGCTTTAAAAACTGTTAAAATTAACTGCAGGACTTCCTTTGTGTACAGACATCTTCATAATTTACAGTCTATCTGCCAAACTGAGAAAGTAATTTCATATCAGGTCTAGCTTGTCTAGATGCTAAAAACAATCTCATCCAGTTTTATAAAATAAAACAAGCTTCTGCAAAACATTCAGTTAAGATGAAGTATGAAATGTGGAGTTTCAGGGTAATGATAATAACGTCAGCTATCTATGTTTATTGACTGTATGAAAAATCACTATTCTATTTTAAAAACTGCAGAGGAATGAATTTTCTTAAAACTCAGAGCCGTATTTTTTGAGTACTGTATGTGGTTACCAGCAATACTGTTAGATTTAATAGCAATGTTATGCTGAGTATTTCTAAGAACTTAAATCAACAAAATTAATCCGATAATGTTAATTACAGAGCTACTTTTCAAACTCTTGTAATTATTCAGGATCAAGATTTAGTTACACCACAGCCAGTAATTTATTCTTCCTTCCCTTTTTAGACTAATTTTCAAAGGATCACCGTAAGACAAAATGGCCTTCATAACTGTTAAGCAAGAACGTTGATCCAGGGTAAAAATCCTATTTTTAAGAATGAATTAGGGATTTAGGAATGAGAAACCCATTTGCATTTAGTGAGATTTACAGAGGCATATTAGTTCCAGTTCAGTACGGCAGTAATGTGACTATGCAGCTTCTGCAGTAGAGCTGGCTTGCATCCAGCCAGCCTGGAGCACAGCAAAGGCAGGAGGAGCATCTACAGCGGTCCATGGAGATATCCCGCTTGGTGCCCAGCTTTTAACAGCTGTGTTCAGGCACCCAGGATGGATCCTGGCTCCTACCATAGCATACACATTCAGTGCAGGCACGAGCAGGTTGCACTGCCCTGTTAGTTGGCCTATCAAGTCCTTTACATATGTAAATATTGTACATATGTAAAAAATATTTTTATCAGCCTGTGTGTGTGTGTGTGAAGACTATATTCAACACAGGGAATGTCTGGTGGTTGCAGAAATAGGGCTTATATCAGTGCTTCAGCTAAGATTTCCTCTGTGAAACACAGTCTGTATCCTGTTTCCCTTCAGTGGGCAGTTTTGAATGGAGAAAGTTTCTTTTCAGTTGTCCCCAAGAGTTCATTGCTCTTTTAGCATATCTGTCATTCCCTTGGCTCCCAGTGGGCCCCTGGACAGGAGGCAGCCTGAATTGCTCACTAGTCTCTTAAATAGAGATGCTTCGGCAAGCATAAAGACAATTAGATACATGTGAACATAATTTATTTTTGAAATTTGGTTGCCTAAAGATGCAGACCAGCATCTACAGGGATTTTCAAAAGCATAAAGACGTGATTACACGTTTAATTCCACATACGCAATGAAAATCACATATCAGGCTTTTAATTTAGCATTAAAGGAAATTGATTAAGAGGCTAAAACTTGGGAAACAAAAGTAGTGTGAAGGATTTATCCAGCCACACCATAGCTCTGAGAAGAAATGTGAAACCATTGGAAAAGAAGAAATGTTTAGAGGCTGAATTTCACTTGTATCCATCTTTTCCTTTGCATGAGCCAAATACAATTTTTAATGATTGTGGGGTGAAACCTGCTCTCCTATCTTCTTTGAAAGTATTGAGATCTACTGTTTCAAAATGAAATGAATTAGTTGCAAAAAAACTAAACTTGCCACAACTGAAGATCTGGATTAAGCTCTGGAGAATTAACTAGCTCCATCTTTCGCTTCGGCTATGCTGTGAAGAGTCTCTTCTGTATTGTAAAAGAATAGAAAAAATATTATTTTAATGGCAAATATTAAATAATAAGTATTAAATATTTGAGGCCAGCTCCTGCTATCCTCAAGTGACAATAGAAAATTTCCTGAAATATTTAGGACCTGATCTGTTCAGAAATAATACTAATCCATGGCCACAAAATGGACATTGAAAGACAGCTCATATTCAGGCAGTACACAAAGCATTTTTTAAATAGTAAGTGATTTTAAGCCACCAAAGTGAAAGAATGTAATGGGAGAGCTCATAGGAAAAGGGGAGCCAAACTATAGCCAGTGATCTAGAGCATCTTGTCCCAAAAACTTGTTTCTAACTGGTGGATTATAACTCTTTAACATATTGTGCGTCCTTTGCCAAATAATCTGGCCAAAGAATGGAAGGAATTTCTAATAATATAATATACAAATATGTAAGAATAACATTTTTCTATGAAAAACCAGCTGCCTGATAGAGTGAAAAGAAGGTGATATGGAAGTTAAAATACTTGGTTCCAAAACCACTTGTTAAGAAATGAATACACCAACAATGCTATAGCCTAACATTTTAGTAGAACATTATCATAGGCAATTGCTTGTTGTCTAAATTGCTATGAGAGTTTAAAAAATACCAGCACATATTAAAATAATGACAGCATTTCTCATTTAAAATGCACTTTACTTTCATGGTGCACTAGAAGGTCACCATTCCCACTGTGATCATAGATTACAAAAATAAGGATGTGGACTGTTATGCTTCATTGTTTACTTTTTTTCTTTTTTTCTTCTTTTGCATTTGATGTTATATAAACAGTTGTGGGGAATACATAAAAATTGGTGCTGTGTCCTCACACAGAAGACCTAATGAAAGGTTATGACCAGAGCAGTGAAATATTTTAAAACCTACCTGGTTATTGGTTTCAAAGGTGCAGTTCTTTTTTTTTTTCCTATTTATTATTGTTGCCACTTGCAACTGGTAGTTTTTAAGCATAGCTATGAAAATTATGAAGCAAAAATAATGTTGTATATTTTTTTTTCCTGAGAGAAATAAACCCCTTATTTTACAATGTGAATCTATGAGTCCTGAAGTTAAAATGTAAGATAATCTTTGCTACAGACCATTTCATTTTTCATGCCTACACTTCTTCATGTAAAATAAGAGTAAGATATGGGTACACTTTTTAATGGCACAAGTAATCAAAAGAAAAAAAAAAAGGCCTTTATAGTCAAACACCTTTTACTAACAAGAGCAAAAAGGCTCATGAATGTCACTGGTTTTTGCTTTGCCAAGTTTAGGTAGCCATGAAAGAGGAAGCAAAAGATCAAAGAGGCTGTGAAAAAAGACGGCAAGGAAACCAAAGCCTAGATTTGCATTTTATTATATTTGCACGAAAAAGGAATGACATCTAGTGGCTGATTAAATTAGTTACTACTCTGCAATAGTAGTAACAGACACTATAAGGAAATCCCTTTGATTGCAGTTGTATCAAACTGCCTAATCTAGGAAATTGCTACTTTTATACCGTCACTTAATTCAGGAAAGGGTTAATAGATAAAAAAACAAAAGAAATAGTCCACACAATGAATATTAGCATCTGCAGATATTGGCCACTCCTGAGAATTTAGATAAGAATATTGAAGAGATCATTTTTGCTATAAACGTAGTATTTTTGGAAAGCCCACATTCTTTTAATGTAACTGCATTTATAGTCTGTTCTAGAATTTTTCAGTGATTCCCTGGTCAGGTGTCATGCTATGATAGGAAAAGTAGATTACTTGGCAACTGTCACTTCAGGTAAGAAAAGGAAAAGCAAAGGAACATTTGGTAGTGTCAAACTCTTCAACTGAGATTTAGTTGTTTTCTTTGATTGTTTTTGGCAAGCTCTAGTATTAGTAGGTAGAAATCATAGTCTTCAGCTGGTGCTGAATGAAACGTGTTCCAAATAGGGATGAGAGCCCCTCAAACCTCATTTATTGCCAGAACTTGACTAGTGTTGCAGCTTTGATAAATTTCGCCAATTTCCAAATGCATGATTGGGATTCAGAGAGGTATGGTATGAGTTATCATGACTAATACACAGCTGAGGACTGTCAGGAAAATGTAAATTCATAAAAGCATTATTTTTAGTTCTGGAGTTGATTTCTATGTAGAATATTGACAGATATATTTTCCTTATCACTTTAACCTCTACTTTTATAAAGATGGATTTTTGTGTGTCTTTCATACTTAAAAAAAAAAAAAGAACTAATCAAGTCACAATGACAAGCATTCCACTAAGACTAGCTGACAAAAAATATGTTCGTGTTCCATTTTATATAAATATTTTACAACTTTTACATTAATAATGTCATTTTATCTATGAAATCTGCAACTTTATAAAATAGCTTGGATGAAAACTAACAACTGACTGATCAAAAACTGCTCCAGTCTTGATCAATGGTTAGTCCACATACTAGAATGATATATTCTCTATATCCCTCATATAAGTGTCTCTCTTCATAAATAAATCAGTTCAAATTGCCAGAACAGACTCAGGGCTCACAAAAGCTCAGTGCAAGGATTGCAAAACTTAGTAACTCTGTGCAACCTGCCTACTGCCTGCAAGTGAAAACCCCCATTTCTCCACGTGGTTGCAACACAAATGCCTAAATGGGAAGATTTGCTAACACCAAGTGATCATGAATAATACATTCCTACTAATATCCCTTGAATAGAAGCCATCCTTAACAAGTTTGGACTTATCATTTTTGAATACCATTTCATAAATAACTGAAATTTTTTTTCTTAAAAGCCTTTTCTCAGTTGTAGGAGTTCTTATGTCATCCTTTCATAAGGCAAAGCAGACAACTGCAGAAGCAGTTATAACTTCATCACCACACATTACCACAGCTCTTACAGGTGGGGCCTGAGTATCAGTTGCTCTAAACAGAAGAATCAGAAAATGGAATTACATTATTTGGGTCCTTACACCCTGATACATCATTTTCACTCTAAGCCTCTTTCCTGTCTAACTTCATTAGTTCTTTCACATCTTTGGCTCTCTACTTTGTCTCCTCACGCTGTTTCTACACCAAATGCTGATACATTTCTGGCCTTTAAGACTGCCCTCCATTTCTCCTCTCATCATGTCTGTTTGAACCTGAAAATTGTTCCCAGAGAGCACATCAGATTTTTAGGTGCTTCTGAAGTCACTTTGTGATCTGAGATCTATTAACTCAGATTTCTGAGGGCATAACACCTATTTAGGTAGTCATTACCAGGCTCCCATGTATCCTATTCCTGATCTGCTGATCCTCATATGGCAAAACAGCTTAATTTTTCTCAGAAATGAGAAAACGAATACAGATTTTATAAAAAGAAATCTTATATTAATAGATCAATATCTTCACAGTCTGAAATCACAAACATACTATCTAGAGGTTTGATCTTTTCCAGCTGAAATAAATGCCAAATCTTCTGCAAAATTTAATGAGACAAGACTAGGCTTCAAATTTCAATGATATCTTGATCACAGACATGCAGATGACAGAACTAATCAGCAATGTCCTTGATTTTTATTTTTCCTACCTCTTTGAATTCATTGCAGCAATTAGCCATTTCACTAGAGCAGATGTATGTGAGTGAGATAATTTGCTGTAAACCTTTGGTTTCAGCTTACTACTGCTAAAGCTTACATTGCACAGAAGTGCTAGACCAACATTTAGTATATTGGCACAGATGTTTGAGGCAAGTTAATCCCACACATGTCTTTTATTGAAAATTTCTCATAATAGATTAAGCATTACACAAGCTACATCAGAAATGTGTAAGTAGCCAACACCCCAGCTTTGTAAAAGTAATTGCCTCCACATTTTCCCCCAATTTCCAAATGCTAGAACAGCAACACTTAATTTGAACTTGCTGACAGAAGGCAACTGGCAGCCAGACATGACAGGAATAAAAGTAGTTATACAATGAATAGCATGGACTTCTAAATACTGAGAAGAGTGCTGTTCAATGATAGAAGTCACTAACACAGGTTTTTTAACTGACTTCCAACAATTACTTCTTTTCCAAATAAGCAGGAAACTGTGAAACAGATCTCTCTGTTTACATTCTCCCTTTCTTTTTTTTTCCTAGAGACAAAGACAACAGCTGGAAATCAACAGTTTTTTGGTTGTTCACAACTACTATGCTAATTGATGAGAAACCATTAAACAATTTCCTTCCATGATTACATTTTTTTCATGTTCCAAAGATCCTGGCTTTCAAAAGTCTAAATAAATACAAACCTTTTTACCTTAGGGTTAAGACATTCTCTGGACACAATTATTCTGAATCTTAATGATGTATCTAAAGGAAAATGCAAACAGCTTATTTTTGCAGTAGTTGGCAATATCTGTGCCTTTTTAATAAAAGAATCTGTGCCTTTTTAATAAAAGGCACAGATAAAAAATATTTCTAGTAATGTTTCTGGGGTTACTACCCTATTTCACACACAGAGTGAACCAGGCATAATGAGATAGGCCATGAAAATATTTTTAGCTGGAGACAATGTCACATCAGGACTATCTTCAGAGGAACCAAGAAAGCAATGAGATTGGATTGATCTTGAAGGTCTTTTCCAACCATAACAGTTCTATTATTCTATGAGAATGAAATGGACTGGATGCCAAAAGACCAGACTATTACTCTTGGCTGCTACTCTTTACATAGCTCCTTGACATTAGCCAAGTAACATCCTAACATTGTATCATGACTCATGTGTCTTGACAATCTGTTTTTCTGATGGTCTATAGGGATAAGATTCTAGTATGAAATAAATAAAAAGCTACCCTCCTTCACACAAGAAACAAAAATCACATGTACCATAAGAGTACTGTTTATGTGTTTATGCTTGTTTATTCATACTTCTAGGCTTCCCATTTCCCATCAGACCGCTATAAGGCAACTCACCGCTCTATATTTTGGCTTCAGAGACAGGTCTTCAAAGACATCCAACTTTCTGTATTAGGGAACCTATGCACCATAGGTTTAGGGAACCATATGCACCATTCTGTTTATCCACCAGTGTCTAATTGCTCAGTGTTTCAACATATAAGCTGCATATTCCTTAAAAAAGTGTCCAAAATGTCTCCCTTATTTACATCAGGAGTAGCTAAGGCTACTTTTGGTGCTTGCCTGATGATGATTGAGTTCTGCTTATGTTCGTGGCTCCATACTCATTCAATAAAAATAAAATATTTGCTCCATTTGCAAATTTAGTAGACCTCTTGACTGAGGCTTTTGGTATCAAACCATTTACTGAGTCTGTCAAAAGATCTGTAAGCCAACACTCAAGAGTTGTCCTATTGGCTATTGTCGTCTGTGTCCTTGCAGATTGCTCCAGGCCTAACCAACACAAGGGCTTCTTCCGTGTTCTCCAGGAACCTATAGTAAACTCTTTGCCCTTCTCCTGCAAATGATGCATGGATATTCAGCTGGAGGTCCCTGTCTTAAAACACAGTAATCCAAAAAAATCATAATGACTCTATCTAAGTTTTATAGTTTATTAGATACATGCATATTCTATGTAGAGACTTTTAAAAAACACATTATTTACCTAATAGACTATAATGACTCCTTCAGTGCCTTTATAGTAGAGTATATAATTTCTTCTCACTTCATGGATCATTGACATGATAGATGTATTCTCCTCTAATTCTCCTGCAGGCACATAACTTCCATTATCATTAATGAGACTTACAAACACACACTGAGAAGAGAATATATCCCTTATTGGTATTTGTTACCCAAAGTACCACATTTGAATTAACCTCTCTCCTACACAGCAGCCAAGGACAGTCACTAACAGTCTGATTGTTCCATGATATTCACTATCCATTTTGTATTTAGTTTGTTATTTATTATCACCATCATACTTGAAAAAATGAATAGTGAAAGAATCATTAGAGCACAGGGCAATTAATTTCTAATTCCTTTTCTAGAACTAAATTGCTGTGTGACTTTGAGCAAGTTGGAACCTCTTCATTATTTGTATAACAAGGATAACATTACTTACCGTATCTGCCTCAAAGGGGTCCTCTGATGCTTAATTAATATATATTTGGAAAACTCTATTAGATCTTTAAATGGAAGGCAATATCTATGTGCTAAAGAGCTCCTGACTACTCCTCATTGGCATCTTCACAGTATAAATACAAGGAAATGATGATTTAGAAAAGCATTGTTGCATGTGTTAAAGCTTTGAATAGCATAAACAAAGCGAGTTGTTGAAGAGGTTTGCTGCTAGTATAATAGAGATAAATGTAGGATAGTATGCACTGCTCAGTCTTTGACATAGAAGAGGTCAAATGCTTTCATTAATGGTGTAATAAAACTTTCAGCGTATTAATTCATTAAATTAATATACATAGTACAGATAACAGAGTTGTTTAAGCACTTCAAGTCTTCAAAACATGTATCAAAAGATTGGCTTTGTTGACATAAAAAGCAATTAAAGGTACTTGCAAAGTTAAACACTCATAAAGTGGCTATTAATGTTGAAGTGATATAAATGCATTATTAACAAATACAATTAGGTATCCTAAACAGATTATGGGATACATAGCTGTGCACAAGCAAATAATTAAATTGAGTGAATTAGTATTGAGCATGGAGGTTTTATTTTGGAACTGTTGTTCCAAATTTCACAACTATTATTCTACATTCTACCTACCTGTTTCTGCTGGGTCTTTGGTAAGATACCTATTAAAATTACATTAGTATAAAAGTAATATTGCTACGCTGGAATAAGATTCAAATGGGTTGATATTTAATTGGCTGGGACAGCCTGACACCCACGCTATTTTCCTGAAAGACTGAGAGAGAAAATATCATTACCATTGCATATCCATCTCCCAAAGAAGGAACACACTAATATAAACCTGCAGCTCTCCTCAGAAATTCCAGTAACACAGAATACAGCATGTTGGAGGTCTGCGACCAGTCTGAAAAGTCTGCTCAACAGATATTCATCAAATCATCACACATCTTGTACACATATTCAGAATTAAAGAACAAAGTTGTTTTAATACTGTGGGAATAAGCAGATGGATTTCCCTGATTAATGGGAGCAGCTGCCTTTTCTCACTTGTTCGCTAAGCACAGCTACTCAACATAGTGCGTCGTCTTCCATAACAGTACATTTGTTGCATTTGTAATTTAGTTTTCTATATCTATCTAAATGGATTAACTAGTATTTGTATTTTGCTTTTCTACTTAGGCATACAAACAAGGTTTTGTATTTTCACTTGTATTTATCCAGCAGCTTTCAAGCATTTTTCCCCTTAATAATAAGCAAGATTAATCTTAGACAGGTCTGACATTTTATGTAGGCAGAAAATTGAACAACCTTATTACCTCCTCAGCAATGTAGCCTTCTTCACTTATGCTCATCTACCTCCCATTAACTATAATGGGATTTCCTTATGGCAATGTGCTTCAGAATAGAACAAATATATATCTCATAAATGTAATCCTAAAGTGAAGGGTATTCAGTGGGCCACAGGATTTAAGATCAATTATTCTGAAGGGCTTCATGCATTTAAGGATATACAGCAGTAAATCCTTCAGGTCTAAACATATATGTTTGGCTCCTCCTTTTTGCCTTTGTTGAATTACCCGGAGAAGACAGAGGATCAAATTGATATATACATATTAAGATATAGCCTACAAAACGTTCCAGAAATAAAAGGGTAACTAATGGTGAAAATCTACCCCTTTTTCTCACTACAGTCAAAATGAAATCAGTGAGATGCATCAAATCATTAATATAGAAACCAGTAGAAATCAGTTTGTAGTTCCTTATAATTACTTTTAATACTAATGATAATAATAATTAGCTCTTATCTTACATCCAGTCACTCTAAGCACTAATGCATTAATTTGCACAACTTGTCACTAAAACTGTACAGATTTTTTTTTCAACTACATCTAGGAATCACAAAGAGAATGATGCCTTGTTTTCTTTTCATACAGATTGGCCACATATTATGAGATTTTTGTAGTAGCTTTACTGCAGAACAACTGAACACTAACATTTTTAATATACTCTTATCTGATTTATTAAAAGGAAAAGTTACTTTGCTATCTAAGAAGTAGAAATAAGGAATAAAATCAGAATGCCCTATTTCAATGGTTTATATCTAATTTACAATTGAATGGCAGGAAGAATAAAGCTGTTATAGATAAAGCATAGCTTTATTAAATAAATCTATAACTTTTTTTAGTCCTATATAATCTGTAGATTCTTCTTTTTGACAAGAAATAGAAATTTCACAACTGTAAAACTGTAGCAAGTTAGGCAAGGCAAGATAAAATCAAATTTCCTTTTAGCTATTATCAAAAATCCATCTTTAAACTTATTTTTATTTCTAAAGAAGACAGAGCTTCTCAAACTCTACTCTTCCAAATAAATACCAGTGATATTTCCAAAAGTATTCGTATAATATGAAACCACAAGTCATATATATGTTTGCAAAGCCATCCTTAGTCACTATAAATGCCAACACAGACATGAGACTCCATCTCATGTATATGAGTTCTGAAAATAATTCTAATCCTTGTACTTAATCTGAGAAGCATTATCTGGTATATCAGTAGTCACAAATAACAAAACCTTTGAAGTTCTTGTGGGTAAATATAAATATATTTGTACGGCTGCTGTCTCAAAAGTGTATTACTATTCATGAAAACACTTATGGCATGTTTTACTTCAGGATCATGCTGAAAGCTAGATTAGATTAGTGGCATTTTTCTGGAATTTAAGCATCTTTACTGATTTTCTGAATCAAAGTCAGAATTAGAGTTCCTAAAAGACTACTATTGACTGTTCTTTTTCTTTAATATGTTTCTATTGTTATTCTGCAATAATTACAATCAATTGTTCCCAGGAATATAACTGTTCAGCAAACTTACCTGAAGCATTATTTAAAATGCACATAAAGGATTTCAAATGCAATCACTGTAGATTTCTGGGTTTAATACTAGAACTGCATTCATGCACAAGCTAAATAGAAATGATAGTCACAGACTGAATTGATTTTTATGAAAGTAATAACATCAAGGAGTGGAGAAAAGCACATCGTCATGGCTTGATGAGCCTACACAGCAGGTGTTTTGAAGCACATGTTCTGCACCTGTGCAATGACAAGAATTCAACAGTATAATGTTAATGAGGCCAGTCATATTGGCATCAGAAGAAAACTTACAGACCTATCAAAGCACTTTTGCACAGTGATAAGTGCTAAGTCCTTTATAGATCCACAGTTGAAAATATCAACATGAAGATAAACACTGGAAATTACTGTATTTCTTAAGTGTTATGCCTTAGTATTACTCTTCCCAGAGAACTTTTTTTGTTATTTGTTGTCATATATGCAAATTTAGACATAATTGGAAAAAATGACTGAAGTAGCAGCTAAACTACTAAAAACTAGTTCTAGTGGAAAATTTCCATCTAAATTACTCTTTGACTACAAGAACATTTTCCACTGAATTCAATTGTTCTTTTTTTTGTTTCCTGTTGCTCAATTCAACACGAGGTGGGAGATATTCCAGAGAAATTTGTATTGTATCCTACTATTTAAATGTTCCATTTTAGGTTTCCTCTGCCCTAACCTGCTCTTTTCTGATCTGCTGTAGTGCTCCAGGAAATGTCCACTTCAGTTTTATCATCTCTTTATTCTCCTTTTATTCTCCATTTAGATTTACCTATCTCTTGATGTACTGACATTTTCTTCAGTCTGCAGTGAAGTTGCTAGGTTGTTGCCCATTATGGATGACATAGGTTTTCCTGACAGCCCAGTCCACAAAGTGTAGTATCATGACACATTCATATGAGGCAAAGCTACAGAAAAATACTTAAAACCACAAACTGAGTCAAAAAAAGACAAGAATCTAAGAAAAAAAGTATTTTCATTTTGGAATAGTGAAATATTTCTCTTCATTAATATATAGTGTAAAATGAAAAGAAAACCGAATTCAAAATTCTTAAGAATTCTTCAGTCTGTGAATTTTTTAAAAAAATCTTTTTACTTCAAATTTAGAGAGAGAATGGTTGAAACACCAAATTATCCAGCATGATACACTTTCCAGTCTTTTAACCATCTCTCTAAAGAACCAAATAAATTACAAATTGAGATCTTTCAATAAACACTTTCCAGAATTTGTGGTAAAGCACCTTTAAGGGGCAGTAATTATAATCTTTGAGTGCTAAGGTCTAAATGCCTTTTTAAAGTAAACAGAGACTCACTAGTGTTGTCACCATTATAGTTTGCCCATCTAATTAGTCACTGCCCCAAAAAGACTGCATGAGAATATAATTTACCCAGAAGAAATCAGTTAGAGCTATGAAGAAGAAATATTTGGTCAGCTGTGGTGTGACTACTTTGTTCCAGAAATACTGGTTCAAAATAATTTCTTTAAAACTAAATCTCATAGTTTTAAGAAAATTGAACTCAAGGTTCACCACATGAGCTCTCTGAAAAATACGTATGCTGGGTAGGTAACTCCTGTCATGTTAAGTGAGTGCCCAGATTTCCATGCCACCGCACACCAGAGGCTGGGCTGGTGACCATGAGCCTTGCCAGCTCTCCATCTTCCACTCTCCGAAGCTGTTTGGAAAGTGGGATGTCAATATTCCAGCAACAGGTTGAATCAACCAGTCTCAACTTGAACACACAGGAAACATGGCTGTTCCTCAGCTGTGTCTACCTCAAGTGAGCACCTAGGAGATGTTCCTAGGAGATGATCTTAACTGTAGAAAGTCTTGCTAGAGCCATACCTGTAAACAGTTAGAATTTAAATGATATTTAAATTTTAAATAAGTCAATTATATTCTTTCTTAGCATTGCAATATGGTGCATTAGAATCAGTTTTAAGAATTACCTAACCAAATGAATGCAGCTTTAAATACTGTTGTGAAGAAAATTTGTATATACTGGAAAAACTTCTGCCTACCTTCTCAATTTTCCTGTCCTTTATACTAATATATCCTCAGTTAACTAAGGGATGCTTTTTTTCCTGTTATTTTAACATCCCATGTCTTTTGTACAGACTATCTGTGAGATATGTAAGTCAGGAAGTGAGAGGAAGGAGGCATTACTGGGATATATAAGGCTGTCTATTGAGAAGACAGCCCACAGCTGAAGAAATTTTTAAGGAGATGACTCTTGGAGGAGAAGGAAAGAAAACATAATACAACTTTTGCACATATGACACATTGAACCCAAAGGTACAGATCTAATAGGAAACACTATCAAGTCAGATGATTGTTTCATAAATACTAGCATCATCCTGTGGAAAATTATGGACAGCTATTCACACTTTCAGGTTCCCACATTCAGATGAAGTTTTCTGTAAAGATGATATGCCAAACCCTCAGCAAATGTAAATTATCACATCTCTTTTGCTTTTAATGGCAGTATATATCAGCTGAGCATGTTTTGTATTGTCCTTCAATTCATGTTTTCAGTAAAAGGGAAAAGTCTTGGCATTTGCAACATTAAGCTTGATATTAGTATGGTAGATGACATGAGAATGACAACTGAGAACTGTGTTACAGAGAAAGAGCTGGAACTCTTTTAAAAAATGTGATAGTACTAGTAATGCATATTCTCACCTCAAGTCTGAATTTGAACTTTCAAATGACAAGCAAAGGCAGATATCCCATGAATTTCTTTAGAGACATTTCACACTTTAAGTTTGAATATAACTTTTCTGCAATGTTGGTAGATTCTATGTTACGTATGTTTGAGCATTATTGCTCAGTGGCAATGATTATAGATACATTTTCTCTGGATTAAAGAGAAACTTGTAACAGAAACTGAAAATAATAACAATTATTAGTAGTTTTTACTATTCTATACGGTCCCAGGAGTCAGATGGACAAGCACAACTAAGTTAAAGCAATAACACAGTGCTTTTGACACCATTACACTGAGACAGTGTCTCAGTTGTAAATTTTTATTCTGACAAAGACATCAGAAATATGTTCATTTGACTTGTTCTTTAAATTGGAGTGAGGATTCAGTTTATTCAGTCTGGAAAAAAAAAAAAAAGAAAAAGGAACAACTCCTTTCAAGAGTGGCGAGGAACGTAAGACAGAAAAAAAAAAGGTTACTTGGGAAACTGCAGTCAGGTCAGGTAGTGTCCACACCTTGAGGAGAGGTAACTGCATCTTCCTGCAGCTGAAATTCTTTCTTGCATTTTGATTATCAACGGCAGAGGAACAGCAAAGATTCTTCCATGGTGAAACTGGCTGTGAATCTATTCACCTTCTTTTAGGGCCAGCACAAACCTCAAATAGCCAAATATATTATAAAACAGTCCTCTAATGAGGTAATCTCAAATAAATCACATTCTTTGCATTTTATCCATCCTTCTACATATCCAAGACGTTGCCAGATCTGAAGCATTCTGCAATCGATTTATCTATGACTTATTCCATATATAAGTAAAACACTGTGACATGAAGCTGATGAATTCTCATTAAAGAAGACTTCTCATTAATATGAGAACTTCAATAAAACAGTCTAATTAATAGGATACTTTATCACTTCTAGTTCTCATAGTGTTTCAGAAATTTAGTTTTCTTGCCTCCTCCACTCTATGTAAACAACAGTGTATTCAACAGAGCATTAAACATTTTTTGCTGTTATGAGGAGTGGGATACTTGAGTTAGGCTTAAAAGAGCTCCTGGTAATCATGAATGATCCTCCTTCACAGAACGTTATTAATTTTCCTAGAAATTTGTTCCATACAAGAGCAAATAAGAATAAACCCTCAGGTCATATTTTATATTAGAAAGAGTTGATGTCCTAAAAATTATATGTTAAAAAAAAAAAAGGTTTTCCCTTGTCACTTGTTAAAGTATTAGGGAAGGATGTTTATAATAGAAATTATTTCTATCAACAAGAAAGAAAAGCCTAAAGCTAAACAACAAGTTTTCCTTAAATAAATTGGGTTGAAAACAAAAAATATTTGTCTGGATTGCCTTTATATAGCCAGGCCCATTTATCCCTTATTTTCTCCTTCAACTGTCCTGTCATTTTCACACAGTTTATTGCCATCTCTGGGTAAATGCCTATAATGTTCTTATCATCTTATCAGAGCTTCATGTATCTTCATTAACTGCTGTAGTTTTGTGAACAAAATAGAGAATATATGAAAGTTCAGGTGGAATTTACCTCTATAGCAACCTCTTTGCTTACAATCAGCTTTCAGACTGAAATAACCCTATTATAAACCATTCTATTCTGGAAAACAGGTAACAATAAAAGTTTATAATTTAATCTTATTTAAACTAAAATAATGAGAAAATAATTTAAATAATCATTTAAAATATGTTCTAAAAATTATGTTGGTACAAACAAGGTCATCATCAGACACAAGAAAAAGAAGCAAAAAATGTTAATACATATGTCATATAATGAAACAGAATGATGTATTCCCGAGTAATAAAGTACTTCAATCTCATTGATTACAATTAATTAATAAATTAATTAATAAAACCTCAACTTACTTTCATTAACAAAAATTTTTTAATCATTTTTCCTGATCTGAAAGATGAGGTAAACTAATCACAAATCTGCGTATTAGAAAAGGTCAAAAAGCTGTCTGAATCTCTACTGTTATTTTTTAAAACACTCTGAGCACTGAGAACTTTCCTATGAGCATTTTCTTAAAAAAAGCTAATTTTAGACTGATATTTTAGAACAATAAACAAAACAGATCATAAGCTAAAGCCAAATTTGTCTATTAGATGGTCAATCATGCATTTTGACAAAAGACACAAGCAACAGCACATTCAGGGAAGAAAATGTAGTGTAAATTATGTCGTTTTATGAAAAATGGACCTTCTCAAACAAACTTGTGGGTTGTTTTTCTTTTTGTTTTATATGAAAAGATAATAGCAGAGTTGATAGAAGAACTGTAACTCTGTAACACAGTTTACACCTGTAAGTTTCAGAATCTGCAAACATATGGAGGATTTCATGAGGAAGTACTAGCTTCGCATACAACTGACCATGATTCACATGCAAACCCCAGATTCATCTCTTTTCTTCTTAAAAAGAAAGGCAGAATATCTCCCAGATCCAATGTCAGTGGCTCCCTTTCCAGCCTCCCTGTCTTTGGTTCCTTGGTTTCACCATCATTTGGGATATAATGTGAGAAGAAGCTCCTGTTTGTGCTCCAGGCAAAAAAGCTTCCAGTGGGAGCACAGTGAAAAATTTTGGAGAGATGCCCTTACACATCAGAAGATTTGGCAGCTTGGGATCTAGATACTCTTTCAACTTGTCATCAGATGAATTCTTTGTATTTTTTGCAGCTGGAAAGGGCCCTTCCAGATAGTCAAAAGTCATTTCCAACAAAGGATCTGGCAGAGAAAACAAAGAAAATCAAATTTTGAGAAGTCTAACAAAATTTTGCTGCACAGAAGCTGAGCTAGGCACTGGTCATGAGGGTGCAGGCTTGCATCTACTCCCTGCAGCGAGTGCCCTTCGCAGCATAGGAAAAGCTAAATATTTCTCTAGGAGTGCTTTGTATAGCTTCAAGATGACAATGCTGATGTGACCATATTGTGCTTTGAACTTTACCTTTTGTCTGTCCAAGATCACTGCAAATGAGAAGAACAAAGACAACTGATTAATGAAGGTATAAATATGAAGAAGAATGCCCCCCTGTTAGCTGCCTCACTATCCTAGCAAACAGCCTTAGCCTAAGTCTATACATCTTTAACTCAGGGAGCATCTTCCAGATTTGTTGGTCTGTGCTATATAACTGGATTATTTAGGGCCAGGCATTTGAGATCCTTCTAGAGATAGGATGGGGAAGATGGTCTCACAAGGGCTGTTGGCTTCACCTGGTGGGTGAGGGAACTGCCCTTCCCATTCAACTTTCAAGGATCTCCCCGTCAGCCTCTGAACTCATTACTAGAGATGGGGGAGTTCCCAATAGTCTGCAAACCCCAAAGCTCGCCAGGGGTAAAGCAGGCAGGACAGTTTCCAGCAGAACTGCCACCTCCCAAGTCCTGTCCCCAAAACACCAGATCATCATCTCTTTTGTTAGAGGGAAACCCGCTCTCAAAGAAAGAACTTTGCTTTTCCTCAAGGATTCTGGTGGAACAGAAATAACAGTGAGAGTTACTAAACAGTTCAAAGTATTTTAAGGGAAACAATCTCATTTCCATGTGTTACAAATCTAATACAACTATGCAAACTATATGGCACAGAAGCACCTCATGCTGTCAGTTTTCATTAGGGATATTATAGTCATTGGCACTTGGACAGATTAATAAGGACATTTTCTCTTTTCCTTCTAACTTTTATTACGAAAAATATGATGTCAGATCTTCTTCAAAATATTAATGCTTAACTAGATAATAGTCAAAATGAAGTTTATAAAGACTTTTCCTATTATCTTTTTAATTACATTCTTTGTGATTGCCTACATATTCCTGCAGCTAAATTCAGTACTATACATCAAGAAAGAAAAGAGAAAATAAATCATAATGAAAAATATATAAAGAAAAAATCCTATTAATATTTACATCAGTAAAATCCAATTTAAAATATTCATGATAACAACCTTAACAGTTTAGCTTATAGCTTTTTTATATTTTTCCAAGAAGTATCCAGAAAGGCTGTGTTTCCTTGATTGAGAGATCAGACACTAATAGTGAAAGCCACTGCACAAAAACTGCTCAGAAGCAGAAAGAGCAGCTGGGTAGCTAAACTTCAGGCAACTGAATACCAATCAAAAGATATAAATGAAACATATAGGCACTGTTCAAGGTTATTATATTGTTAAGATGGAAAAATAAACCCTGTTCATTAAAAGTAAGAGGGGCAAGCACTGTCTACTTCAAGATTAATATTTTCTGAAGGAAAATCCTTAAGTTGTTTAATATTATTGATTAACATGACCAAAGACTCTTCCTAGAGTCTCAGCCTTACTGCATGTTGAACTCTTGCCCTCCCTATACATCAAGATTCAGTGTTCTAGGTAATTAAATTACTAAGTGTCCACTGTTTCTCCATATCAAAATGCCCTGCATTTAATATATTATCCTCTCTCTGTGACAAGAACAGAGTGGGTGTAAGAGGACATAATTCCATTCCCATTTGAGCGATTCAGAACCTAGCAGCTAGGAACAAAAAATCTATTAGCACTTCCCAACACAAACTCTCTTAACAGGCAAGGTTTGTGGGGAGAAGCTCTCTTTCATTAGACTAAGCAATACAAAGAGGAGCACAGTATCAGTAAAAGGTACTCTCTTTTGTTTCAAACCTTGCAGAGCTTGTATCCATAGACAATCACAGCTACCATAGCAATGGTCCGAGTTGCTTAATAAAATGCATTTAGCAGGCAGCTCTGTGGCTGAGTGCTGATGGCTCCGAAAGGACATTTCCACACACAGCAGTGTTCCTTCCCAGCTAGAATATTTGAATCTAGGGGCACAGCACAGTGGCCCTGTCTCTCTCCTCAGTCTCCCTAGGCTAATGTCTTACCCATAGGAAAATATGCCGAGTTCTTGTTGGAGGAAGGTACCATTTAAAGCGTATTAAAAAAAAAAATAGAAGAAAAAGAGATTTTAAGGATATAATTGGAAGGTTAATAACTCTTGCACTCTATCTCCCTTCACTGTTTGAGCTGAACTGATTCCCTGTTTGCTTGGTGACGAGTTAGTACAGATTTCTCAATAAGATTTCAATTATTTCTCTCGTCCCAGAAGTTGATCTAATAGGGTGGTTAGCCTGGTTAGTCAAATAGAAATAAACGTGGGAGGGAGAACAGAGAGAAAAACCTTATTTCTAGCAACAGTGGTAAATGAGGAGGGCTTCACATCTTTTCATACTTATCTAGGAATTTCTAGGTAGCCTCAATAATGGATTGTCTTTTCAAGCATTTTGGCCTGAATTTATCTCTTATTCATCAGGCTTTTGAGAAATCCATTTCCTCATAAGATCTTTTTTCTTCATTTTAAACCACAGTTTTGGATTAAACTTTCACACTCCTTTATAACACCCTTCACCCAAATTGCATGATAATATGCCACTGTGTTGGGAGTTGCAATACCTCCTATCTTGGAAATCCTATTTAATACGGATATGCAAATCCTTGTGCTCTGTTTTCAGAGGAGCATCGTGCTGAGTCTTTGTAGTGTTGCCTGTGATAAAAATGCATGTGAATATAGAAATAGAAAAGTGTATTCATTTTAATAGCAACTTTTCTACCCACTAAGAACTCCCTGTACTGTCCTTTTTATTTTAAGATCTTTTGCCTTTTTTTAAGACTAGACAAACATGTAATTTGTCTTAAAAATCCTCATGGTCTTCTGTGGGATTCATATCCATGTCTTTATCATTTATTTTGCTTTTAACTCACTTAAGTTAATAGCATGTTTTATAGCCCGCTGACTTTTCTCAGAAATTAGGATATCCAGTAACTGAGATTTAGCTATTTATTTCCCAGCATGGCACAAAGTCCACATGTTTAGAATACTATTGTTTTTAACAAGGAAACTGTGCTTGCTCAGTTTGTTTTTAACAAGGAAACTGCTGCAGAACTCAGCTTGTCAGAGGGCTGCCTAAGGCTTTGCACTGGCTCTCAGCTTTGTTCCTGTCATCTGAGGGACCTCGGGTGGCCAACGATCCTTGGCTGCAGCAGGCACAGCAGCGACCGCCAGGTTCTCCTCGCTTGATGCCAGGTTCCCTTCAAGCACCCAACGCAGCACCTTCCCAGCATGCCAAAACCCAACTCATTCTGCAAAGAGTAGGAATGGGAACATCTTGGCCTCCTCCAGAGATCTCTGATGACCTGCAGTCATCGTTCTGGTTTAGGCATTGGCTATCTCAAGAGGTAGTCAGGCTTTAAGCATCTTCAAGAGTGCAAGGGAGCCTAGAATCTTCTGTGTGGATTGATGTGGATGTTCTTGTCTCCCTCGTCTGCCAGTGCTTTGGCACGGATCTTCACATAAATGTTTATCTTTAAAATGCATCTCTATAATTAGCACTTTCTTTAGCATATTCTAAAGCACTTTCTTTAGATAACACAATTTTCTTTCCTTCCTTATAAGAAAAAGAAGACCTTATTAAAAATTCACTATTAAGTACTTTAAAATGCTCTATAAAATTGCTGAAACTCTCATATTTCTTCCTGGTTATCTTTTGCTAGTCATCTTTATTCCCTTTTCTATTCCCAGCTGATGAGTTTGCAGAAAAATACCTTTTTTTCTCTCTTAAGGATTTTAGCTAGATGCATATCTGTCTTGGTGCTCTTTTCAGAGCACTTTTTTTTATATTTATCTTAGAGTTTATTCTGCTTCACTGAGTTGTCATAGATCCAGTTAATCTCAGAACTTTTAAATTATCGCATACATTTCTGAATATATCAACTTACGTTTGAATTCCAAGCCAAAAAAAACACAATATATCACTTAGTTTCATTCCATTTATCTTTTTGATCTTTCGTATTTTCTTTAGGATGTTTTTAAAAATTCAGACGTACTCCTTTTTTTCTTAAGGGACCATTGACCATAATTCTAGCTTGTCTCCACAAGAACTGCATGCTTTGATTCCAAATGTTTTAACACTAAATATGCTATCATGTACTCAGACCTCTCATGTACTCAGACTACTCCTCTGGACATTGAAGTTACTTGATTTTTCAGAATATTGTAGTTACAGGATAGAATCCTAGAACAGGTCAAGATAAATCAACCCTTGAATCATGACTAGTGAAATTTATGGACAGACTAGTCCATAAATTTCAAATATCATTTTGATTTTCCCCTCTGCTTCTACAAAGATATATTTCTTGTCTCAACTTTTCCCAAGAATCCTAAAAAAAATATATATATATATAGAACAAGAAACAAAAGAGAGATTAAAATGTAAATGCACAGGATTAGGTTTAGGATAGCTATTGCTAATATATTTCATTAGAAAAGATCCTGGATTAGAAGGTATTGTCTTCCATACATCTCTTACACAGACTAGATAAAGCTGCTTTTTGACTGGCTTGTAGAACAACATGGTGCCTGACTGATTTACTCAGGTATTTTTCATCACCATCTCATGAATAGAACTTTTGTAAGGGCACAGTGCAACATCTTTCTTTACTGCTTATAAAAAATTCTTTTGACAGGGATATTTGAGCTTTTTAATGTTTATAGAATATTTTTATTGAATTGACCATTCCATTATTGTTTAATAGCTTGTATCCTTTTATTATTTTTGTTCTGGGAATATAATTCCATTCCTACAAACATATGTCTTGTCAATATTTTTATGAACTGTCAAGTATTTTTATCACTACTCATAATAACAATTTAATTTCTTAAAAAAAAAGCTCCTTTCTTGATTTGTGCATACACATGTATGAAACTCATATGATTCCTTTTATGCAGATTTGGCTCTGGATCACACCAGTGTGACATTGTGCAGAACTAAGGTCTAGTAGTAGTCAGAAGAGAACAATATTTTACCAAAGAGCTTGTTTTCCCAGGGAAATATGTTTCATAACATTGTTTCACACATTTCAGTTAGAGAAATTTGATACTACATTTTGACTCAGTAAATGTGCAAGGTGACTTCGCACATGGCTGAAAAACACAAGTAATGTCACTTTTTTTTCCATCTGCTGAATCTTTTTACTTTTGATATTATATTATTTTACTACACAGTATGGTGCATAAAATTTAAAATTAAATCCAGGATAATGCTTCAACATGTCTTGCAAAATTTTCTGGCTAAGTTGTGATTTTCCAAAGTCAAAACAAGTAAATTTAATTGCTTTTGTATCAAAATCAAAATGGCTTAGATAAAAGTAAAGGTACCATTTCGATTGTGGTCTGAATTTCATTACAAAGATTGGGGGCTAGTCCAATTTCTAGAGGAAGTAAAACAATCTGAACCATACGGCAGATTTTAAAAAATATATATTATGATGCTATATCTAGGTTTCATTTACCTTAAACATCTAAAACTGCCATGTATCAGGGAGGTGAATGGACTAATTCAGATAACATTTTCTGATTTGGACATAGAATAGTTTATTACTGAACTGTCCCTATCTTCTAAGACACAACTCTTTTTTTCTAATCCCAAAACCTACTCGAGTCAAAGGGTACACACATTGCCTAATCTATCTTGATTTCAACATCTAATGCTATCATGCAAACAAAAATATTTTTTATTATCTTTTCAAAACATAGTTGTACTAGTTAAAATAGAAACTACTCTGTGAATGCACTTAGAGATTTTAGAGCTTTAGAGATTTTAGCTGTTTTGCTGTCATAAATGCATCTTAAGTATATAAAATTATGGCAAGTCCTTTATCTACTGTACAAGTAATCGTTCATTTGAAATATTGTAACAAGCTACAGTGATTTATTTTAGGATAAAAATATGCTACTCTCACTTGCCTTTTCCATTGCAAGTTTTTTTTCAGATACTTTCATGTATTACTTGTATTTTGCTTATAGAAAATAAGCCATCAGCTCTCTTCAAATTCCTGTAGAATTTAGTTTTAGAAATAAGAATATTCTATATATTCCATATCACTACCTGTACTACTGTTTTGTTTCTGAAAACAGTAGCAGTTTTCATTTCTGATATCCTTTAGAAAATATTTGTTAGTTCTATTCTGCATGAACCCTCAATATGTTTCAAATTTCATTGTTCAATGCAGTCTGCATTGATAAACATCATTGTTTTCCATAATTCCTGAATTGCCATTTAGTTAATCGTGTTTTGTGATTAGTAACGCATTCATGGATTTATCTTTATGTTTTAGCATGTTTACATTTCTTGTTTTCCAGTTTCCAAAATTATGTACACATAATTTTGTTCTGACTGATCACACGAGGTACAGGATATTGGCACTGAACTCTAATAGAAATAAAGATGGAGTAGTAGTAGACATAAGAATAGTGAATAAGGAAAATACATAATTGATACAGATTTTCTTTCTAAACGTGCAATGATTCTCGGATTTATAACCAGCTTGGCTGAGATCACCAATATTTATGATGGGCCTCAGAGTCACAGGAAATCAAAATTTTATCTTCGTTTCTCTTTAGAAGACACAAGAAAAGAGGATTTATTGCCTTTGTTAACTTTCTCAAACAGTGCCCTTTTCAAGAGAAAACATTTTATGTGTTAGTAGACATTGATCCTGAGGGGCTCTTTAGAGCCTCATTCAGGCCACTAAGTAGGCTGCCCTTCTGAACACACTATGTAAAATAGGGAGCCTTCAAAGACCACAGCTTTTACTGTAAGGTAGAATTATCCACTGACATTTGCCTTTTAGAAAGCCAATCCATGTCAGAAGTAAGAATAACAAGCTATACAGAGCTCTCTTCCTTTTTTGCATGATTCTAACTCATTTATTGTTTTTTTCCAGTGATTTTAGTTCTTTGATTAAATAATATGTTTATCTTCTTCCAAACAGCAATATTATCTCTTCTTTCTCAAAATACAAGGTCTTTTGATAAAACTGACCTGTTTCTAACTTTCATTTTTGTTCAGAGTTTGGTGTGGGAGCTGCATAATTTGTTAGTAACCTTGATATACAAGACCTTTTATCATGGCATTTATATAATGGCACCGAGACAGATCTCATTAAAATTTTACATGTTGCCTCTCATAAATATCCTTCTTGCTTTGCTTCTATTTTCCAGTTTTGTTGCTTCAACTATAGTGATTGGCATTAAGAGGAATATTTTGATCTGTCAAAGTGCATAAGGTGTATTACTTAGCACAATTAGGAGTAGTGTTACATTTTACATTCTTAGCTTTTGGAATTTTTTTTAATGTGGCAATTTCTGTTCTTCCAATAGAGAAGACTCAGATGTCTCAACAACTCTGTTTTGAAGTCCTACTGTTCAGTCATCGTTTTCTACTTTTGATCCAGTCATCACGAGAAAGTTTCTTTCCCTACGCTAATGCAAAGCAAGTCTTGATGTCAGTGAAGTAAATTCAGATTTTGTTATTGCTGTACTGTCAGTGTGGTGGATAGAAAGACATGGATCAATATTCATCTTGCCAGTTAAATCCAAAAAAAAAATAAAGTGCCTGTGATTGTTTCTCACTATCAGCTCAGGGAATATTTGCATTTGATTGATATATAGCACGAGAGAAGTTCATTAGCTAAAAGACTTAGTACAATCTGACTCCAAAATGTAGTTTGAACAGTATATTTGGCAGATTATTAAGAACATGCATTATCCTTTCAAAAATACTGGCAACCCCTAGAAATGTTTATCTTTGTCTGATATCTGAGACGCCTCTCTAAGATTTTCTCTCTTGTAGGCAAGACATGTTCACCAGTGTTCTCAGGCAGATGAATTCTGATCGGCTTCACCATATGAAGCCATGCTGCCAAACAATTTTATTGCTGTGTGAAGAAATGTGCACAACAGATTCTTCTAAATTAGGTTAGTAGAACCACTAAAGAGTAAAACACACATCTTTTTAAGAATTCTGAGATAAATGCAGAAATTAGTTACCTGCCAGAATCTTTATCAAAAATGATATTTAGTTTCAGAGCATATTCCTATCAGGTTCCTTCACTAAGGATGCCCCTACAACATTCAGTCTTACAAGATACTGTTATAGTAAAAGTGGTTAGCTTATTATCAAAGGGGAAATGTTTAGCCCCGAATGCAGCAGTTAAAACGTTGGCAAACATTAAAAAAAAATACAAATTTGAAAATTAATGGTTAAGAGGAAGTAGACTTTACATCTTGACAATTATTCAAGCTTTGAAAGAAAGAAAATTACATTGTACAATTGAGAACACACTTTAGTCCCAAGCCAAAAGTCTTCTGGAAAAACAGTCATAACTCTCTCTCCAAAATACAGACTGTAAATGTGCACCTTCTCATCTGTTCATTTCTGATCTCCATATCTTCAGAGTACAGCCAGCTCAAAATCCTAAAGGCAGTGAGATCTTCAACCAGAAATATTACTGTCTACTTGCATGTTTAGAGATTTCAGATCTGTCAGCCCAAAATTCTCAGAGGATAAATTAGCCAACACCTTAAGCAGTTTCCCTTCATAAGCCATTACTGGATCATGGACTATGTGTCAAGGCAGAGAAATCAAAGGCTCAGTTTTCAGCCAAAATTCATCTCAAAGCTTTCTTTGGAGATCTTTTAATTCTTCAGGCTTATTAATGCAATTTAGGTAATCAGGACATAGGCATATCAGGGCATATCATTTAGGCATATCAGGACAACTTAGATAATCAATCAGTTTCAAATAGATTGTCACCTAGACCTTTTCTCTAACTGTTCATCAAGCCTTTGAACTTGTTTTCTCCGATATTTGAAAGCAATAATAAGATGAAATTCTTCTTTTTTTGTGGAAAAAGAAGGAAAAAAACCCTTCAGAATAATTCCAGGCCTTTTTTTTTCTGACTAATTTTCAAAATTTTAAAGTTTGAAAGCAACATGAAGAGCTTAAAAATAGTATTGCAGTCTCAACAATAGAACCATGACAAGGACTTCATTAAAAAAACAGTGTAAAATGTGTGTCTTTGCAGTCCAAAATTACTGAGTGTGATGCTCTCATTTTCTTCAGAACTAAAGAACACATCTGTTTTCACATCTCATTTGAGAACATACTCCCTTCTATTGCATTTTATTAAATCTTGTCATTGTGCTGCTGAGCAGTGAGGCTATGATGCAAAGATGCACACAAAACAGAGCTGTTGTTCTGCTGTAAAGCAGATGTCAGGTTCAGCTACTTCTTGACAAATTCTTCACTTCCCCCTCATTTCAGAGAACAGAAGCACATATATTGCTGTAGTAGAATTCTGCTCATATAGAAACGAGGAAGCATTAGAAGCATGAGGATGTTTAGTGATAATCTGTTTTATTTTTATAAAAGAAAATCAATAGCTACCAAGGGAAATAGAAGAGACACAGTTCGTTTTAATAATGATGTTAAAAAAAAAAATCCTGTAATGTCAGTTTTAATTAGAGTTTGACTTCATTTTCCAGTTTTTGATCTTACTCCACTACTTGTCCAGCAATTGTCTTTATTGAAGAGTTGACGTAGCCCGCTATATATTTGGCATGGTCTGCCTATTTAAGCATGTTCTTGTAAAATAGTCGTTGCGATCTAAACAGGAGCTTAAACTACTCTACTGAATAGGAACATGCACAATTTATTTGCTGTCTGGAATTGAAGCTTTATGTAATGGAGAAAGAAATAGGCAGAGAGGCAGAAAGGTAGAGAGACAAGAAGAGGAGAGAGATCACAGTAAACTCACAAGCATCATTAGTGCAAAAGAAAAATTCTAAGTTTTTCCTCAGAGTTCATTTCCAATAGGGAAAAAAAAAGCATAATTTTTTCAAAGCATAACAATGAAAAGAAAAAAAATCCAATCTCTGTCACATAGAGTCATATCTGACTTTTCATGAGATTTTTTTTTTTCATAAAGTTTCCTTTCACTTTGTGGATATGCTAAGAACCTACCCACGTATTTCATCCAGAGCTCTATCAGTTATCTCACAGCAAGATACAACCAGTGCACTTGAGGATGTAGTTGGCTTCTTGTTCACTGGAAGCTTCAAGATTCAAAAAAACGTTCTCCTTGAATATCAACATAGCCAAAATCTTTGAAAATAGGAGACAGAAAAGCAACCTGCTTGCCTGCAGAAAAAGCTATGAGCCTGCCTAAATGTGTGGAATGGAGAAGACCAAGACCTCACTCTTGCAAGAGCAGACCGAGGGAATGAACACTGATAAAACAGGAGAAAAGGCTGCTCTGTCTCTATCTGACCTAATATTGATAAAGAATGGGCGTTGACACTGAGATCAAGATATTGCCCACAGTCAGAATATGTGATCAAGAAAACCAGTCTTAATCTAAGAAACAACAGACCTGATTTTTTCTGCATCCTGCTTTTCTATTTCACACTCTATTATTATATTAGCAGCCACTCTGTTTATACGAGTTCTCCGTTTGTCCAGCAATCCTATCCATCCATTCCAAAATATGCATAGGTTAACCTGAAAACTTTCCATCTTGGACTTTTGTTATGTGATTTTCACTCAAAACTCCCACTTAGCAATATCGACCATCTCAAGTAAACATTCTGTTTGCCTCACAGGTCTCCTGTTTGCAAATTCAACTCATATATCAACCCTCATGATTTTTCACACTACAGTGCATACACTTTCCATAAACACGGATATCAAACAGGCTAAGCAGACCTGTCAGTTCTTTATACAAACAGTCAAAAACAGTAGAAAGCCGGATCTTACATCCCACATTTATGTTCAAGTTTTTTGACAGTGGAACTTTCTACAGAAAATTTTTGTTTCACATAAGCTTTCTAGAAACCCCATATCAGTTGACTTTCAAAGACAGGCACACAATTAATGCCAGAGTCTTGGATGTATCTAATTTCATTCTGCATTGTCTTCCTATCAAAAGTCATTAATTAAGGACATTATTCTGAAGCACAATGAGCTTCTCAGCTCCTCAGAACAAATTTATTTCTTTTTAAACAAAGAAGCACCAAGCCTTCATGATTGCAGAGAAGCAAAAGGTTTGGAACAATCTGTTCCAATTTTGTGAGCTACTTCAAAGCTTTGCTTGCTGCCAGTTAATCTGTGGTTTTCCCAATCTGTTGAAAGCCAGGTGTAAGTCAAAATCTTTTGCTTTTTTTATCTTGATGAGTTTATATATCATGTTACTGATAGCCCTTGCCATGGTGGCAAAATAACTCACAGTAGCACTAATTGACTATGATCTTCCTATGGAATAATTACATTTTCATGAAAAAAAAAAAAAAAAGAACAGAAACTTTTAGCAGTAGTGTCATTTCCATGTAAGTAGAAAATATGGCTATAGCAAACCATTAGACAAGCATTGTAAAAACTGCCTCCGTGTCAGGGACATAAGGAAAACAGATTAGGTCCACAAAGCACATCTCTTGTAGCTGTCTGCAGAGCCTAAAGAGAATGGATTGTTTCATTTCCTGGATTCATGGATCCCTAATGAAGTATACTTGTATATCCATGATGGCTTCATGCTAATTGAAGGAGACTACAGAAGAAGCCAGCTTCTGAAAGAGATTTTTCACAATGGGTTCTAAGCATTAGTCTTTTTTTCAAGGCAGTTACAGCTATTCTTCTCACCACCTTTTCTAGCCTTGGTCTCATCTTTTCAGATAATAATGAGAACTGAGAAGATCTAGCTCATAGTAAATTTCTATAATAGAGAAATATTAAATTTTTAATATTGTCTTGCAAACAAATCATGTTTTAATTGGATTAAGATTTTTCTTTAGCTTTCCTACACTGTTATAAAGTCAGTCATGCATATTCATGCTATAGATTTCCATATTTTATTTCCTATATCATGTCTCTTTTATTTTCCTACTGAGTCCTTATGTGATAACTTTAGGGCCATTTATTATTGCTACTTCTGAATTTTTTTTTTTCATTCCAAAATTGGTAACTGAAGATAAGCAAAGCTGGGCCTTTTCTAACTATTTTTCTCTCCTCTCTTCAAAAAAACTAATTATTCTGCATTCAAAGCCCCACCACAGAAACCTGGGGATTGGTGAGCAAGAGCTGCAAAGCCAAGGGGGTTTGGTGGGTGCTCCACTGTTTACCTTATATGGTGGCAGGTTAAGATCTCACACATTCACAGGCTTCACTTGCTGTGGTTCAGACACTGAGCAGCATCTGGTTATCCTGTGACAGCTTAATCCATTTTCATTGCAACACTATAACCCTACGCCCCCTTTATACTTCTCAGGCAACATAAATTAGCTTTAATGTGTCTGTATATGGAATTTGCAGCTATTCTGAACTCCCTGTAGTTGGCCTCAAAGTATAAGGAGACCCTAATGTAACCAAAGTCAAGCTTGTTTTTCTCTGTGGAGGAAGAGCCCCAACAGTATTTTGAATAACTGCAAATCCCTTTGTTGTCCCTGGCATCAAGCCAAGAGAGCCACTGTCCTTCCTGTGTCACCTCCATGTTGCCAAGTTGAACTGAACAGCCTCAGTGAGCTGCATTCAGCAGCTTGTGAAAGTGAGAAACTTTAAAAATCTGAAATTCAATGACTAAATAACATAGAAAATCATAAGTACATTAAGAAAACTGCTCTGGTTAGTAAGCGTTCCTAGTTACTATACTAGGAGGTTGAGGTAGTATCACCCCTCCAGTACTGAAAAAAGCTCCCTCCACCCACTGCAGTAAATATTTTCTTATTTACCACTTTCTAGGGGCTCTAGGTATACCCGCTTGAGCAGAGGGGTTTGTCTAAACATCTCTAGAGATCCTTTCCAGCCTCACCCATTCTGTGGTTCTGTGACAGGAAGAGAACTACTTTAGAATCACAGCAAGCTTATAACCCTACAGACCTAAGAAAAAAGTTACACACTCAATGATATTTTTCATGTCACATATTCCAACATATGCACATCTATATCACTTATATACAGATCCACCACACATCATCTCAATAGAGATTGAATGACCCTAAGAAAAGATACCTTTACATCCCCACACTGTGTCTTTGGACTTTTCCCTGGAGTGATTGCCTTTGAATACATAAAAGTGCAGAGCACAAAGTCTGGCAACTTCCATAAAAATACATTTGCTTAAGAAACAGTCAGACTCCTTTAAAATCTCTTTTTTTATGCAGCTACGCCAGACAGTTGCTTATATTGAAATTCTTCTGTGTACATAAAAAAGGAAAAGTATTCTTTTCTACATCATTCTGTACACCAACTTTCTTTCAAAAGAATATTATAGTTGTACATAACAAAATGGGCACACTAGCCATTCTGTTCTTTACAATACCTATTTTAAAAGTATAGCTTGCCTAAGCCTCCCCAATTAACACTCTAGCAAAGTTCAACTTCACTCTCTTTCAAACGCTTTTGAGTTTTCCTTATTTTTGTAGAGAATTACAGAGGTGGCTCTGACTGAATTAAATTATGCTCCAAAAGCTTTTGAAGAGAAGTTCAGTCTCTCCAGACATGCAGAATTCTCTTCCACAGGCTGAAAAATCTGAAGGAAAAGTTTAATCAGGTTTGATCAAAGGATCTCTCTTCCAGTATTCAGATTTCCTTAAATACAGCAGAACTGGAATAACAAACATTAACACAGTCTGTATTATGTATACATTCAAAAAGAAAATGACTCTAGGTTTTTTTTTTCATGACATAAAATGTGTGTATAATCTATACTTTTAAATTTGCACATATAATTCAATGTCACTATATATCATAAAATCATTTAATATTGCTATAAACCAGTACAATTTCAATAAAAGTCACATATAGGATTTACAGTTCAGAGGTTCAAAATGGAAAATAATAAAAGCTAACATCATAACCAACTCAGACAGTAAAAATTAGCACAGACATTGAAAGCAAAATAAAAATCATAAATGTTTCTTTATGGAACGTAATTTTTACATTTCAATTTGTGTGGATTCAGATGTTTTCAGCATTCCTAGAAATGCTGTTTAATTTAATCGGCCTCTGATTCCACCAATAAGACCTTACTCCTGAAGGCACAGAACCCACTGAAGTCAATAGGGCTCTTTCTGGGCACTGGTCTCATCTCTACCTTATCAGCTTGAGGGGTTGGTACCTCTTTGGCTGCTTGTCACGCAAAGCAATTCCTTTTTCTGTGGGAAAAAGCTTCTCAGAAGTGTGCTGGTTGGGATTATTTCTAATTAGTAGATTGATTAAAAAGAGGAAATTTTATTTTTGCTCATCAAGCAAAGCTTCCACTGCAATTCTTCTGCTCTTCCCACAGAAAGATCACAAGAGCTAAGACCCAGCTACACTCATCTCTCCTCAGCCCTGCAATCCTAACAGTTCATCTCTGTGCCACTGCTACAGTTACTTGCATTGAGCTGTTCACTTGCAAAGAGCTCGTGCATTTGTGTGCTCAGATTCTCTTTCAGAGCAAAATAGATCTGTGTGGCTACTTATGTGAAATGCCCTCACTTTTAGCTATCCAGTTTTAGACATGAGTCAACCTGAGAAAAGCTGTGAACCAAAGGCTCTATTTTGAGTCACTCTGGCCTGTAAGTTTTCAACAAAATCTAAAATTAGATCCCATATATTTCAGGGTATGTTCCCAAACCTTAGTTGCCATTCCATTAGGATGTTGTTATTACTGTTCTGTATGGATACTGTGAGATGAAATAGTCCCTGCCTGCCTTTCCAAACCCATGGAAACACAAATAAAACCTGACAGGCAGCTTTGAAGTGAGGCTACAGTATTAGTGTAACACTGGTCTTGGTTTTGCAAATAAGGTTGTCTGCTCTATTAGGAATTTCTTTTGGCATTTAACATCCCCATTTGAAATATTAAGATACTTGAATCACACTTGGTGATTATAGAATACATTGTATTTTTAGCTAGCCATACAATTTAAAAGTAGAGGGTTTATTTACAACTTAGATAAAGTTGTTTTCAGCCAAAACAACCATTTTCACAATTTTTCAAGCTTTTTCTCACCTGACTAGATCTCTGTCATTTGAGTAATATCATGAACACCTACAACTTAACATATGATGGGAAAAAAAATCAAACACTGTAGTGATAGTTCTGTAATATTTGTAAAAGCAGTGCTGGAGTGGTGCTTAGTGGTGTTTGGGCTGCTGATACAGGTCTCATGGATTAAATTTGCTCCTGGCAGTCAGAAGACACCCAAAGAAAGAAAGAAAGAATGAAAACAGGCTCAGGTTATATATTAGGGAAAAATTCCACATGGAAAAGTGGTGAAGCATTTGAAAAGGCTGTCCAGGGAAGTGGTGGAGTCAACATCGCCGGCAATGTTCAAGAAACGTGTAGATGAGGCACCTGTTTGAGGTTAGCAGGCACAGTGGTCATGGGCTAACAGTTCAATTCGATCATCTTGAATATCTTTCCCAACCCTAATGATTTTATGATTCTAATAAGAATAATTCTAATAATATCAATAGATATTAGAACACAATAGAATGATTCTAATAATATCTTTCTCAACCCTAATGATTTTATGATTCTCATAAAATCAGCAGCTGAAAGGTCATCTACAGCAGGGCTCCCCTAACTCGTATTCTGTGCATGGATGTCTATGTTGGAAGTCTGGGGCTTAAGTTCCCCCCAACTTCTTTTTTTTAAGTTTTTAATTAGTTCCTCTCTCTTGAAATTCAGTAGAGAGGTCTGAAGTGTAGAAAAAGGGCAGGGGCAATGGTGGCCAGGGTAACTTTGCAGGAATTCACTCCATTACATTGGGACCTGTTGTCCGCACACAGATATGCAAACTTGACTTCTAGTGCTATTGAAAAAAAAAAAAAAAAAATCAAACACAGGAGAGGGAAAAAAACATATACACTCACCTGAGGACAAAATCTGTTTGAAGGCACACAGAGATGGAAAAGCAGAGTTAGTCCAACACAAACATATCCTTAACCAGTGGCTGACTGGACTGGCACTTTATCTATTTAACATCTTCTATACTTTATGATAGATAAGAATACCATCCATCAGCTTATTATATATCCCCAGAAGTTACTGTGCCAGCTGCATTATATTTATCTACTATTTTATAGGTGTGTATATATGTACACAGTACAAGTATAAATTTCTATTTGCCCATAAGTTATTAGCAATTCAGAGGTATATGAAATATTTATAGATACACATAACATTTCATGAAAGCTTTCTGCAGCTTAGAAATTCTTAACTGCTGAATATAGCTAATTTTTGCATTGGCTTCAATTTGCATTGCTGTCTGAGTTTAGTGATTCCTTAAATTAACATTAAATATTAAACTTTCTGGATTTTTTAAAAGATTCTTTCCTAGTGTTGCAGTTATGGATACTTAATTTTGATTGCTATTAAATTAGCATGAGAGGCTTAATAATTTAAACTGTATTATCCTCTGACACATTAAAAAATTTTTACTAATAGAAGAACCATTTATATTATAGGTTTTCAGGAATATATAGTCTATCTAAAGGCATCCCTTCTTTATTATTGAATGTGCAAAATAAAGCAGTTTTATATGTGCTTAAATATATAGAGTTTAGATAAATATCTTGTTGGTGTGCTTGCTGGACCTTACTTACCATGATCTAGGCTCATATATTGGTTGGATCTCTTAACCGTTAACGGTAGTTTAACTGTATAGAGAGAAATGAGGAAAAATAAAATTTGTGATGATTATCATTACTGATCATAGTGATAGGATATTGGTCCAGAATATGAGTTCCTATTTCTTTTAATCCAAGAAATCCTAATATACTTGAGGTAAACCACAGAACACAAGAACACAGAAAGCTTTGACGTCAGTTCTGTGTGCCCATGAGGCAGTCACAGCAATACATATATTTTACTTTTCTGATTTGCTATATTTGTTGAAGCAGAAAGTTTTCAGAAGAAGGTAGATATCTAAATCCAATGAAGTCAGATGTTCAGTTCCCTTAGACTCTGGAAATTTCTACCCACAAGAGTAAATATTTTCATACAAGCATACTATATTACAAAAATTAGGTGACAAGTTGAATCTTCACTGATAGTATCTAGTACAATTATTATTCTCTTTCTACAGATTATCAGTTCTCCTATTTATTCTTTTAAAAAGTTTCAAATGAACATTCATAGATTGAATAAGACTTGTCATGACATCAGAAAAAAAAATCGTTGAAGCAAGGGAACGAGATGTTTACAAATGCAGCCAAAATATCAGGAAACAAAGATTTCATTTGATAAAACAAATCCCTGAATCTCATTTTTAAGGAAAAAAAAAAAAAAAAGTGTAGCTGAACTGTCAAGCTTTAATTGTTCAAAAGTCTAATGACAAATGGGAGAGAAGTGCCAGAAATTCACATATTATCTTCCCACACTTCAATTTCTAGCAAATGTACAATCCCAGAGGGATTCTCAACCACTTCCTGACAGCCCCTCAGCAGTGAATTAATATACAAGGTAGAAGAAAATTTAATGTAGAGTATCAGAACTGATTAATGGAAGTCATGTCAGCTGTCAGTCCTCTGCAAACTAATTAGGCAAAGCACTCAGGAAATCTTGGTACTGCATATTAAGTTTACTAGAAACTTTTAAGTGAGATCATAAAAATAACAGTAGGAGAAAGGAAAAGGAAAGGAAAGGAAAGGAAAGGAAAGGAAAGGAAAGGAAAGGAAAGGAAAGGAAAGGAAAGGAAAGGAAAGGAAAGGAAAGGAAAGGAAAGG
>NW_020455415.1:296751-328327 GCF_003342845.1 Nothoprocta perdicaria | reverse complement strand
GAAGGAAGGAAGGAAGGAAGGAAGGAAGGAAGGAAGGAAGGAAGGAAGGAAGGAAGGAAGGAAGGAAGGAAGGAAGGAAGGAAGGAAGGAAGGAAAGATATTCCTTTGATTTGTAATACATATCTCTTTGTCCAAGATTGATAGATTTCTGTAAAGAAGCCAGATAATAGTCCTCCCCAAAACTGCTCTAGTGATTTCTGTTTGAGTTTTCTAATCATTGGCATAAATTTTACTTTATCTTTGCTTGTTTGTACAACGGACCACTGAAATATTTCTTGAAGTAATAAAGCCCAAATAATTCATCCAGAGTGTCAGAACTCATGTGAGCATGCAACTCTTCCACCAGAATACTGAATTACCCTGTTTTAAAAGATCCCTCCTTAAAAACATGTTCAAAAGCAAACTCTATATCCACCTACACACTCTTGGTCTTGAGCCATATTGGAAATGTCTGGTTACAGGAGATAAAATGCAAGGGAAAATCTTGTAGTTGCTACATATAGGACAATGCAGAACACCTTCTTGTTCTGGATGACCCAGGAACCCAAGGAATATCTCGGTCTGGAGCTTCGTGGTTTTACCATTGCCTGTCCTATAAAGCAGCACAGAATATTCTGCATTCAGGAAAGCCTTAGGTTGCCACTCAGGACCTTCATGAACATTATGCTGTGAAAAAAAAAAAAAAAAAAAAAAAAAAAAAAAAGCTGGAAATCATTACAGCCTTTTCACCTATTGCACAGATCAGTAGCAAGTGCCTAGAATCATAGAGTCATAGAATGCTGAAGGTTGGAAGAGACCACAGAGGTCATCTAGTCCAACCCCACTGCTCACGCAGGGTCACCTAGAGCACGTGACACAGGGTGGTGTCCAAGCGGGTTTTAAAGATCTCCAGAGATGGAGACTCCACCACCTCTCTGGGCAGCCTGTTCCAGGGCTCTGTCACCCTCACTGTCAAAAAGTGTTTTCTTAAGTTCCTGTGGAACTTCTGGTGCCTCAGCTTGTGGCCGTTTCCTCTAGTCCTATCGCTGGCCACCACTGAAAAGAGGCCAGCCCCTCCTCCTCACTGCCTCCCTCCCTTGAGGTATTTATACACACTGATCAGGTCCCCCCTCAGCCTCCTCTTCTCCAGGCTGAACAGGCCCAGCTCTCTCAGCCTTTGCTCATAGGGCAGATGTTCCAGGCCCCCGATCATCCTCGTAGCCCTGCGCTGGACTCTCTCCAGCAGCTCCACATCCCTCTTGTACTGGGGAGCCCAGAACTGGACACAGTCTCCAGATGTGGCCTCACCAAGGCTGTGTATAGGGGGACAAGCACGTCCCTCGACCTGCTGGAGACGCTCTTCTTAATGCACCCCAGGATCCCATTGGCCTTCTTGGCCACCAGGGCACACTGCTGCCTCATGGTCATCTTGTCATCCACCACGACACCCAGGTCCCTCTCTGCAGGGCTGCTCTCCAGCAGCTCCACCCCTAATCTGTACTGGTGTCTGGGGTTATTCCTCCACAAGTGCAGGACCCTGCACTTGCACTTCCACAGAGTAATATCACGGCTAGTACAGAACAACATCAATTGTGATATTTTCTCTGGAACAATATGTCCATGTAGGAATGTCAGATGTTAGAGCTCACTGTAGTCCCCCATCTGTGAGTAGAACATGCTTATCATGTCTACATTGCTCTGTTTTTGTTTATAGATTCTGGATATAATCCTTCACAGCCTGCAGCACTGGAGACCAGAACCTAAGCCCAGGGTATCCAGGCAACCTATACCCTTTTTCATACCTTGCTTCACAAAGAAAAATAGTTGAAGCTCATGGGCATTTGCGCTAGTGAGGCAATAGTCACAGGCCACTGGCCTGACTCTGAAAATATATTTTTTTCTGCTTGATAATTGCACTACCTGAGGTTGGGTCAACAAAGTCCTGCAATAGCCGAATTTAAAGTTTTCTAATGTTATCCATGCCTACACAGACCTATTCCCAGGTTACCTCACAGCATCAGGCTCTTTCCAGTCATTGTTCATCAATCAGGTTCCAGAAGAGACCATGCTGCAGGCATGTATGAAACTGCTCATGACCTGGCTATGCTTAAGAGACAGTGAGGGACTTTGTTTCTCACAGAAGTGTCGCCACAAACACTTCCGACCCTTTTGCATGGTGTGCCAAGTTCCATTTCTGCCTAAGCATCCCTATAAATAATACTTTGTAGCATGTATCTGAAGACTACAAAAGCTATAAACTTAGAGAAAGGGACTTAATGAATGAAAAGATTTTCTTGTAGCTGATTTGATAGAGCCTTTCTTCATCCCCATGCATGTCTTTTTTCTTCTTCTCACAGAGACCAATAGACCACCTCTCAAAGCTAATGTTTGTAAATTCTTAGATTCAAAATCATCAGAGATGCCACATTGGAGTGAAAGAAAAGCTGATGTAACAAGTTTGCTGTTCTGGGTTTTCCAAGTGATTTCTCTAGTGGAAAGTGCATGACAAAGAGGGATCTTGTGGACACGTTCCTTCTGTCTATAAACATTTTGGTCTATAGTGAGAGTCCATAGATGAATAAGTGTCCACCATGTTTGGTATGCACAGGTCTGAAAAAAAGAGCAGGGGAGGTGTTACCTTTAGAGGCCTTTTCTTTGGTCATAGTCTCTGTAAGTGAAGGGAGGCACATCCTAGAGGGAAAGGTTTGGGACAGGTGCCATGATGAAGTCTGAGGCATATAATGATGTTGTATTCTTGGAAAATAACAAATAACAAATTCAAATTCACTCATACAGACCCAAGTTAAGGAACAGCATCCAAGCCAGCCACTACCATATCCATGAGTGCTGGTGTGCTCTAGAGTAGTATTAAAATAGACCAAGCCAATAGGAGCAGGTAGCATGAGTAGTGGAGACAGATGGTAACTGAGATGTCATGATGCCAACCCCCCCAACTTTAAACCTACTTCTGTTTCTCTGTTCCTGCTCCTACAGCTGTTCCCTGTGATAAGAGGAGCTGGTGCATAATTGTCCCTGGTTTAGGACTTTGCAGGGGAGCATTCTCTGACACAGAGAGGCTGGGCATGGCTGCAGGGTTAGAAGCAGCTAAAGGTCTGGGCATGGCTGCACAGCTAGAAGCAGCTAAACGGCTTCAGGGATCTTGGCATGGCTAAGACATCTCACAGGCCATAAAAAGCAGATGTTACCAGAATACCCCAAGGGTATTTGCAGCTCCCAGTGATCAAGTGAATGAATAAATGACAAAAAATCTTCAAGAACTGAAGTCTGTGGTAAACATAGACTTAATGAATTCCCCTAAACTTCGTTTCTAATGCCTCATGTGTTTGTGGCATGCGCTTGCCTAGCATAGTCACAAACATTTCAGCTTGAAATAATTAACTGAAACAACAGCAGAGTATCAACTAGTTATATTCTTCCATCTGCCAATGGATTACTCTTCATTAATATTAATTATAAAAATATCTTGGAGTTAGATGCAGGTCCTCTTGCCCCAGTTGTCATATTTATCTGCACCACTTGTCCCCTCTATAGCTCTCCCTGATTATTCTTTGGCACAGAAGTGACAGCAACAGCACAGTGAGTAGGTTCTGTGACCACTCCAACTCCTTTGCTATGCTACCACTGATTGACATTAGGTTTCCAGGAGAAGAGCATGAGATTCATGTTCAGAAGAGAGCTCTGCAAATTGCGTCCAGCAAAGGTCACTTGCCTGCCACAGAGAGGCTTGCTCTGACCACAGGCATCCTGATGAAGCTCAAACCTGGCTGAACCAGGAAGGCCAAACCTCTGCTGTGGCTGACAGAGTGCAAAACCCAGCACAGTACCTTCCGTGAAGTCAAGGAGAGTTTCTTATTCTCACTGTATACGGGAAGCTGCTCTCACCATTACAGTTGTTCATCATGCCCCTTGCAGGGCATGAACATTTCAGACAGAATAATCATTATATCTCTAATCCTCAGCCCAGTAGCTTAGGGAAAATTCACAAAATACCTTCCAAAAAAATGAGCATAGGAGGTAAAATTCCTAATTCTACTGGAAACAAAAAATAGGGACTCATCAGAGCTACCACTTGCATAGCCTAAGATCCCCCTCTCCAGTAAAGCAAGTGACAGTCTCTTAACTATGTTCCTCCCTCCCCTTCCAAGATATAAATATCTTTCACCTTTCTCCCTCTACCTTTTCCATATACCTTTTTCCAAGATGCTCTACCCTCTACATAACAAACTCCAAAAAGATATTCCTAAACATTTTCCATTTTCACATTTTCTGCCTTCACTTGAGACTCAAAATGTGCCCAAGTGTTTGTCTAATTTTCCAGATAAAATTAAAAATAAATTAGCTTCTACCAACAAATCCTGTCTTGTCCAGAGTCCATCATCCATTGTGACAATAATGTTTTATTTTTCAATTAAATGCAGGGGTCTGTACAGACTGGAAAGCAACGGTAGAAACAGTCCAGTAGACTTCCATCAATGTAAAGCCACTGTAATAGCAAAGAGACTTCATATAGATTGTTCCTTCAATAAGAGGCTTTTACAGTCACAAACAATATAGTCATGAGTTCTGCAGGCATTTAATTGCTTAATAGATTGCATCCTTGCAATAATTTTACCTCAATAACAGGCTGTAATCTAACAAAGAATTCGGTATCATATTTTTCCCCTATTGCACTGATGGAAGCAATTTCATCCTGATTATTTTAAAGGAAGATTGGATTTTTGGGAATGGAGAGGAGACATCTTTCCTTACAAAATGACAATTTCCACAAAAATAATCTTTGAAGCTTTCTGGGTAAAAACTTTCCAAGCAAGAGGCAATGAACAATTCAGCTGGAGAGGTCCTTCTTTTTTATAAACATCTGAAACCCCCTGGGACAAAACACAGAGATGAACCCATGACTCACAAGCTGCCGGCTGCTCCCCTGCCAGTGTCTGCAGCCGTGTCTTCCCGGTGCTCGGAGCAGGGCTCAGTGTGTGGGGCTGCCCCAGAGCCTGCTGGCCTGATTCTACTGCCATCCTCTCAAGGTTACAGGTGCTTCCTTCCACTCCAGGCAGTGAGAGGCCTCCAGCAGAGCTTTAATTTTATCATTGCCTGTTTGCTACTCGGGAGGTTTAACCCTCCTGCATCTCCTGATGCAGTTAACTAAACAAGATCACAGCAGTCACAGGATGAAGTAAAATGTTTATTTTCAGACAGGATTTATGAAACATTTCTTTTGTTGTTTTTTTTTTTTCTAAAAAAAGGCATACACAAGGAGATTGCAAGTCTTTGAAATTAAATTAAGGCGTAGAATATAGGCTGTACAATGAATGCTGAATGACTTCTGAAGTACTCTCAGCTCCTTTGAGTCTTGATAAGCACTGGCTCCTGCAAAACTGATGGGCTGGACAGGACAGTCTCCAAAGCAGGAAGTGAAATGGAGTTTCAATTAATTTTATTTAATTGTTTGCAGCAGATGGTCACGTGCATAGCTGTAAGGACCCATTCAGAGATGCTTAAGAGGCACATACTATTACCTTTCAGCTCGTCACAGAACACTGCTATTCACCATCGCAACTGAAGTTGCTAATATGTGCCTAAATAAAAAGATCAAAACAGCCAAAGGAACAGAGTAACTAAATAATTTTCTTTTGATTAGTGAGATGTCACTACCCACTCAGCATTTTATTTCAGCTTGTCTCAATTTCATTTTAATTCTGTTTCTCTTAGTCACCACAAGAAGTGTGTACTTCTTTCTGAAACTTTTTTAGGAGAGTACAAAAATATACATAAAGAAAATACAGACAAGATTCTTGCTCAGACATCACCTAGCAAAAGTTGACACACAATGGAAATAAGAGAAAAAAAAATTGACTCCAGAGATGGTCCTATTCATTAGATACTAGTACAGCCACCAAAACATAGCATATCTATAATACACAGCACTATGATATATGAAATTAGAGATAAAGCACATATAAATGTGTTCTAGGGTAAATAAAATTGGAACATCTCTATTTTTTTTTATATCTTCTGAGGGGGTATTTTAATATCTTATATCAAGATCTGAAACAAGTTAATTTTTTGACCTAAAGAAGACAGAACTATCATCTTTTGGTTTAAAACTGTATACAGAATTCCTGCTTTACAGTCATGCACTGCAGGCTCTTCTATCTGATCTGCCTCAAACAACTCTGCACTGCTGGGAGTTCAGCATATTCGGGAAGAACAGAGTGTCAGTCAAAATTGGCTACATGGGCCTCAAAGGAGGATTCAGACCACAAATAGTAATTACACAGTTTGGCTAGCTGGTTATTTTTCCTACAGCTCAGTGTGTTACAGAAGATCAGGTCAGAGATGACAGCTCAGGTCACTTAGTCTCTTCTCTGCACTTCACTGAGCTTTCCCCACCTCCTTCTCACTAAGGCCTTGATACCCTGCATAGGCAGCACTGCAGCCAGCCTCATTATTAATTACAGTTGTTCCTTAAAGCAACCTTTTAATGCATAATGTCAATGTGGCTCACGGAGGGGATGCTCACATCCCTTACCGTATGGGCCTGTGGGCCTCATATAGGGCAGACCCAAGAGGAGACAGTTGCCTGTGGTTTAATCCTGCCACCCATGGGAGATGATTTCCAGCCCCTTTCACCACTTGCCTTTTGCGCATGGTTACTCTCGTGCTCATGCATACACTCCTCTTCCTTCCCACCAAGTCTTATGGTAGAAAAGAGACAAAAAAGAAAACTGTATTTTTTGAAATAAACCAAATATGAAAATAAAATTTCTGGCAAAATAACTAGGAAAACCATGAAGAATTCATAACACTATGGAATAGTGTGAAAGTTTTATTAGTGCTCAGCTAGAACACAAGTAGAGTTGGATGATACCTAATGACTGCTCTTCAATGCTGAAGAGGTCAGGTAGGGTACATAATACTAAGTAACTTGGACAGGCTATTGCTGAACTAGGCTTATTAATAGAAATTACTCCCTCATGTATAGACAGAATCACCTTTGCTACAGTTTCAAACCTCCATCTCTCTTCTTCATATTACATAAATATTTCTACACATTCTTCTTCGGACATGGGGACAGTTCATTCATCTTTTCTTCACAGATACCTGTGCGCATCTGAACAGTGTTTTCGTGATCCCATTTCTTCTTCCCTCACAGACCATATTTTCTGTTCTTATTGGTTCATTCCTGGCCCTGTGTGCATTTGTCCACATCAAGTTACACTTTTCTTTTTTTAAGCATCATTCATCCAATTTGCTACCTATTCTAAACTCTAAATCCTGCCCACCAAAGTCCAGCTCCTTCCATTTTACCATCTGAACATGAAATATAATCATTAGTTGCATTATTACTGAAAACTGTGATTGACACCAGAAAATCTACTTAGAAATCCATATAGATAACTTTAAAATTTTCCCCATTTTGACCATAAACTTTTGTTATCCATTTTTGAGAACAATTCTCCAGGCCTTTTTTTTTTCTTTTTTTCTTTTCTTTTTTTTTTTCCATGTCACAGGAATCTCCTTCAGACAATTTGCCAAAGCTTTTATAGAAGAAAACAGTCTATGACAGAGTGACAACTAGGCATGCTGTCTGAAATGCCCTGTTTATAGAAAAAAAAATCAATGATTGTGACATAATTCTTTCTCCCCCAGATCTATTCAGTTTGTTATTTGTCATTTAGTTATTTTCAAAGCTTTATGATTATTTCTTCTGTAAGCATTCTAGACATTAAAGTTAACTTGACTGGTCTGCAATTTCCTTTTTCTTTTTGCCATGTTTAAGGATAGGTAATATGTTTGCTGTTTCTGGAATGTCATTCTTTCCGAAGATGTTTACAGAAAATTGTTAATGACTCTGATACAGCTTTAGTCTGTTCCTGAAGTACCCTTGGAAAGCTTTCAAGTCCAATGAAGACATTAGTCTATTCAAAAATTCAGAATTATTCTTTTGCCAGTCTGCTATTCTAGGCTCCTTGTCACTGTTGTAGCAAGGGCCAGAACAAGTTTTATGTTTAAAACTCTTTCCACTCTTTTAACAGGTCTCTGCTTTTGGATTTTTTTTTCCTTTTATGTAATTTCTTTCCTTGGTGTTCCTACTACTATTAGTGCACTCCCAAATTGTCATCCTTTTGCATTTTAGCCACCCTACTATTGTGTCTCAACTCATGCCCTCCAGGCTGTGGATACAAGGTCTTCTTGTCCTCCATAACAGGCTGTCAGCTCAACATTTCGTTCAGGTCCAGCAATCACTCATGATTTAGTGAAGTAATTTTGCTATCCTTCCTTTGCACAGACATTGTACACGCTTTCTCCTTTCGCAGACTGTCCTGAAAACTTTTTTCCTTGACCTTCCTCCTGTAGAACAGCTGTGACTTGCTTTTTTTTTTCTGCTGTCCTTCCTACCCTTCAAAAAATCATGCCCCTCACCTTTACATTCACTGAAATTCATAATCAAGAATAAATAAATTTTAATAATCTTTTTTCAAAACAAAAAAACAAACCTTCCTGTATCAAGAAATTGACTCTAGCACACTATGTTAGTTTTTCTTTTATGACTTGGCTACATCCATGCCTCAGCAGATAGCTTCTATTCTTGTGCAGCCTGGGATCTCATCACATATTTCTTTGCAGGCAGCCAAGAATGGCCTTAAAGGTGATGGAGGGAGGTCCTCCTAGATCCCAGGAAGGCCTGTCTGGTGATGCATGCGTCATGTGACACCATTGCAAAGACTTATGCAGGATAAAAGTTACTCTGCTTGGTAAGAAGGGTCAAAGATACTGCAGGTTTTCCCCTGTGAATACCTACTGTGACATCTCAGAGCTGTCCGTTGCAAATAATTTAGAGCAAACTTGTTCTATTACCCAGTCTTTGCCACCTTTCAGTGTGGAAGCAACCTCCACTTCTCTTGCATACCTTCAACAACAACTCAACTGTTACTGTTTGATGAATGTTAGTTGTAGATTTAAAAAGCATCATCAATTTTTGAGCTATTGAACTATTTGAACTGATCATCATAGGTGACTCTTGCCACAGCTGCCCTCACAAGAGCAGCCTTTCTTCCTCTCATTGCTGGTAGAGGCTTTACAGGGGTGTGTGTCTTGGCCTCCATCTCCTCTTCCTCTCCATATTCTTAGTGTTAGATCGATACATTTTTCCTTTTTAACAGACCAGACTTCTTGAATTGGCTGTACTGCTCTGTGTAAACATTGCAGCCATGCGAGTTATTGCTTAGAGTCTGTGTTGTGCCAATTAAGTAATAATATTGATTACATGCTGAGATTTCTGTTCTTGTTCTTGCTAGATGAACCTGTTAGACACATGCATGAGTAAAGCTATCTGTTAAGTCTTAAAATAGTTCAGCTTCTGTGTGTTTATTACCTTTTCCATTGCCCTTGTCTGGATAGTGTACTTCTATCTCATACACTCATTGGTCTGCTTGAGCCCTCTAAACATCCCCGATTAAGAAAACATTTTAATTTATAATTTATAGTTTATATAAATTATAAATTTAATTTATATTTTAAATTGAAGATGCCCTTAGCATACATTTTAAAGATATGCTCCAGTGGGTGGGTTGTTTTTAATATTTGTAATAAAATAACAGTACACAGACTCATAGATGCATCAGAGAATTCTGCTTAAGCAAAATAAATGGCTACATATCTACTTTAATACAGAACATTTTTGTTGTTGTTCAGGAAGAAAAAATACACCTTTTTGAGAGACTGAGGGGAGAAGGAATATGATGCTCATTTTGCTATATCTCTCACTGACTTCCTCAGTGTTAGAGCAATTTACACCTGTTCAGTTTCTCTTCCTGGATTGCTATTGTCTTCTTTCCATCTGATTTCCAGTCAGTCGGAGATATGTGGTTTAGGCATAAGCTGTGCCTTCGGCAGTATTGGTTTTGTTCTCTATTAGTGCCTGAATAATTTTCAAGGATAGGACCCTCCTATAATTCCATTTTACTTCTTTTTCCCAACTCTTGTAAGAAAAGGACTCTAAATAAATGCAATTTCTCTACATGTTTTGTCATTAGATTTTAGCTGTGAGATTTTTCATTAGAAATGAAACTGTATTTTTAAAAGAAAACTCCATAAGTTGTAGCTACAAATGATACAAAGCAAGCAGCCGTAAATGTACAGGATACCTAGGGCCAAATGCTGCTGTCAGTTCTTTGCAGTTATGTTGGATCAGTACACTGAAAAAAGATTTACAACCTCGGGACATGTATCAAAAAAGGGTTAGTAAAATGTCAAACTGAAAAAGCTAAACAAAAAGATGAAGCAAGGTTTGATGTTTCTGAAAGAGTATCTAAAGCATTATTGAAGTCATTAAATTCACTGGGGTTGTAAGGGTGATACTGAGAGAAGTGCAAGTTAATAGTAATGTATTACACAGGCTGCTTGGCCAGCATTTGTTACCTGAAAATATACATTCAAGTTATGTTTCCTGTGTGTCTTCTAAATAGATTCCTACTGTATCTTGTAAGAAGCCTTCAGTTTCAAACTAGCAACCTCATCCTGCTCTTCTAATTCTTTGTCTTAACACATCATTCAATTTATAATAACATATTTTCATAAAGCAGAAGAATAATCTTCTTAGATAATTCTCCACAGGGCTTCTTTCTTCAACTTTCTTTTCCAGGTCTGGAAATGGTATAGACAGCAGACTATTTTTTCCATTTCCTTTCTACTGAAAAAAAAAAGAAACTTTTTTTTGATCAAATGACACTGATCACAGAAAAATCCTTTTTCCTTTTCCTTACTTATTCAATTTTCTGATTCAGCATACACAAAGGTATTAATTGTGTTACTTAATACTGATGAGGCCCTTATAGAAAGTTCTCTAATATACACTATCGTTAAGGATAATGGGATTTACCCCCAAAAAATCTAACCCTAAGAAAAAAAGACATGTAGTAAATCCTATTATAGTGAGAAAGATGTGTTACCTTTGCTTGTTTATTGTTTTAATATTCCTTTACCAAGAACAACAAATTTTCAGTTTTTTTTTTCTTTTTGATTGCCTTTTTCACAACCTGAAAAGGAATATCCTGACATTTAGCTAAGTTCAGTGCCTAGCTCAGAAAACCCCCTGCTCATCTTTGAGATGATTTGCTGGAAAGCAGCCCTGTCCTGGTGGACAACACATCAGTCATGAGCCTGCAATGCGCCCCTAAGGGAAAGATGCTCCAGGCCTTCCCAGGAGTGGCACTGCTGGCAGGATGAGGGGGAAGATCCTGCCCCTCTCTGCCGCACTGGGGTGGCCAGAGCTGCAGTGCTGGGCTCCCCAGGCAGGAGGAGCGTGGACCTGCTGGGCCAGTTCTGCAAAGGGCCACAGGGATGATGAAGGAGCTGGAGCATCAGTCATACAGCAAGAGAATAAGAGCAAGGTCAGTTGCCTACAAATCAAACAGGAACTGATAGAATAGAATCTCTTTCCACATTGCTAATTTCAAGAGAAGCAAGGCAGTCAGATTCTGTGTCTTTCCTCTCTTCCCTTAAAGGATATATTCAGCATATTTTTCAGCTGTTTACCAGGTTCATTTTTATTAGAAAATAAAGTCTCCAATATTGATGTTTTCTGTTACATTATACTGCAAACACAACAGAGCTCTTAAAAAAAGAATTATGAACTTGTGACATGAATCAAATACAATTTATTAGAATGCCAAATCAGAGCAGCTTGACAGACAGATGAAGTGGGTTTTGTGTTTTCAAAGCACCATCTCAAATGTTCACCAAAACGAAAAGCAATAACAACAAAAAAAAAGACAGAGAGAGACTTCAAAGTTCACATGATGCTGATGCACAACAATATTATTTATTTATTTATTCATTCATTCATTTTAATGCTGAGATATTACATCAAAACAATGGACAATATAACTGTCACCTGGAAGGGTGGGAAAAATAATTCTTTGTGGTGTCATCCAAAAGTAAAAAAAATCAAACCTGGCCTAAATTAGAACTGGCACTTAATTGGCCATTGATTAAATTCTCTTTGTTGACATAATATGAGGGGTCCAGCTATTTGGCACTGAATATAATTCTCATTTTCTAATTTTGCAGTTATTGTCTATCAAAGTGTTCTGTGTAACAAAATAATACTTGACTTTAGGCATATGTTCCTGGAAACACCACTTATACTAGATAGGTAAACAGTAAGTACTATGCAATTCTCATTTCAGTGTGTTTTGTTCTTTCTTTGGCTCATGTAATATTTAATTTCTGTTCATTATTCTGTTAGGAATATTACTGTTCCTAACTGTGTTTTAATCTTAGTGTTACCAAATATTACTGTTCTTAACTGTTTTTAGCTTGTTTACAAAAGTAGCCTTTAATCATCATGTGCATGCTATCACATTTGATATCTTGCCTACAGTTCAACTTACAGATAAATCTTTTATATGGAAATACCTGAAACAGAAACCTTCACAAAAATCATCCTTGTAAATATTAACTAAAATTTTGGCAGGAAAAAAAAAAAACAATCTGGGACTGTTTTGAATATAAATTACTATTAATATGAAATACCATAGAGTTAGGAGAAAAACAGGGGTCTTGGCACCATGCTCCAAAACTTTCATATGGTTGAGACCATCCAGGCACTTACCCTGGAGAGCTGTGTGGAGGGATGCACCATGAGATGCCAACAGGTGAGGATGAGAGTGACTCTCTGGAGGTCTCAAGCGCCTTTTCAGAGCAGGGCTGGGTGGCCTCAGCAACACCTTGAGTTTTGTTTACTCAAGATTCAACCCTATCCTGGCACTGATCATGTTCTATTGCCCTGCTCTCAAACTATTGAAAGGATACAAGTTTACCTTAAAAAAAATCTCTTATATCATCTGCACAGTGGTAGGTACTTTACAGAGATTTTCAAAAGAATATCTTGCTCTATTCTTAGCATGTAGTAAGACACAACAAACCAGAAGAACAAAGGAGGTAAGACAAATCAAAAATAAAATAGACAAAATTAGTATACAGAACAGAAGGAAACAATGGCTTCCTCTCCAAATAGTTCTGCCACCTGACATTATTAGACACTGCACAGAAATTATAAAACTGCATCTTCACATGGGAGTCCTTCCTGGTGTGTTTTAAGGTGTCAGTTTAGTAGCATACACATCCTTCACTGAGGACTCTATCCTCCTGTTGCAATGGGAAAAAACTCTTTGTTTTTCCATGCCTAGTTATCACATTTGGTGTTAATGTGACCCATTAAACTATTGTAGCCATTGAGAGGAATCTGCAGTATGTGTATGTCGAGAGAATGTATATATTTATTCGTACATATATGTATATTTACACACAGTCCATTCATTCATACGTACGTACATGTGTCACCATTTACAGTATATATATTTTTTTACAGTATATGTTATACAGTGGGATCCCAATGTAGTCCATAAGAAGGCTTGTTTTTTTTTGCAAATTAGATTTAAAATTATTTACTATTTGATTTTTACAATTGGAACCAGAAACACCATGGATAATTATGGGTGCCATTTATACTGCAGGACTCACTGGGGTCCTTAGATACTCCAAAATAGCACCAGCACCTGCAGATTGGAATTTTAATCCCTACTCTGTAAAGAAATAATACTGAATTAAAAGCTGGGTTACAGCTGTTGTATAGTAATCCATTTCACAAGATAATATATGGAGAATACAACGCAGAACAAAGCAGGGTGAGATGAAAAGAAGCAGTGGTCCCTGAGGCTCTATGCTGTTCTACTTCTGTTGTTGTTATGGTACATTAGGAAGTTTTTCTTGTAATTGTATTCTCTGTATGTAGCTCTCTGCTGAGGAGCTATGTGGTTTCAGTTCGTTGTAACATTAAGAGAGTTGAAGGCTTTTCTTTGTGCATGGCATTTGGTAATTACTTAAACATAGTTTTTAACTAATGACTCATTTCTGAGTGGGCTCCACCATGAGTGGGCTCTGTCAGAGAAAGATACAGCGTGATCATTTGTGAAAAGATCATCTTATCATCCTGGGGCTGTGTTTGAGCACAAGCCAACATGCCTGGGCAGAGGCAGAACAACTTGTGAGTTTGCTGACTTAACTCCTCCTCCTGCATCAGAAACACAGGCTGCTTCCATGGCAGGAACTTCTCCATCTTTGTAATGATACCTCCACAATTTTCCACATTAAGTGAAAACCATAATAGTGCTACAAATGTTTTGGGGGTTATTTAACTGCACTATTCACCAAATAGCACTCAATAGCTGTTGCATTCATAAGCTACTTTACCCATTTTAGCTGTCATTGCCTCTCATTAGTTATTATGCGGCTTATGCAAAGAAAGGGATATTTACAATGGCCATGGTCATCCTCAGTCTGATCTCTGTCTTGGCGTCTCCAGAGCCAAGTACTCTGTCTTGAGCACACCCTACTCCTCTCTCCTAGCCCTGTATTGCTATTAACCACCCAGTCTCATTGAACAGAAATATTTGCTAATAAACCTGCTGTGCCCTGTGGCAGGGGCTGTTCCAGTGCATCATGCCCATCAGCAGACTGCCAAATCCCAGAGGATGGAGCGACAACCAGGGAACAGGCAGTCTCTCACCTATGCAGCCTCAAGCAGAGCAGAGAAAATAATAAGGAAATAAGCTTCACCTCACAGAGGCAAAAGCTGCATGTCCAAGGAGCCAAGCAATGTTCTGCTATAATACTTGTGTAACCAGCTTCAGGTCTTTGCTGCTTTTTAATGGCTAACTAGAGACCCACTGCAGTTTTGGGGCACCAATTCATTTACTCACCTCAGCAGAATATTAACTTCCTTTAAAATTAAACTAAGCATCCCCAAACAGGCTACCTGAGTCTGCTCCAGAAAGTTTGTTCATATGTTGGGGATCTCCCTATGGGGTGCTAAATCACAGCACTACCTATTAATAAGCTGGTGGTCTGCAGGGTCCGAGCCCAAAGTAGTCCCAGACATTCAGATTGAGACCTTATCTTTGGCCAAGATGTGAGGGGAACAGCAGTATTTCCATCCACCTTCTCCCCTCAGAAAACAGGCTTCTTCATCTCACACAACTGCATGTTCTACATAGATGCCAGCCTTCCCTCAAGAGGCGCTGGGCTACAAGCACATAGATTTGAAAAGTATGTGTCAGCATTGAAGAAAGACAACCCAAAGAAGAAAGGTGATTAGGTCTGCTCACAGAGGGGGAATAAGAAAAGTATTATCCAGCAAAAATGTATGTGAAAAGGGTAATTTCTTACAATAATTAAATGTTAAAAAAAGTAATGCAGTCAAATAGGGCATCAATAGAACTCCAACTTTGCACAAGATGATGTGTCAACATTAGCACTTTGCATAATTTTAGATATAAAAAAAGAAATCCCCTATGAGCATTTTATATAAGAATAGAAGCATATTTAACAAGTGGAAATCATTTAATAGATTCATGAAATGGGTTAGGAATTTGCTGTGAACCAGACTGGAGCACTTTTGAATAAACTTTATTTTTATGTGTTTTTAATACACACTGTTCTTCAGATACAGTTCACGATTTATTTTTGAGTTTATTTTAAATCTTGTACTTTAAGGGAATCGTGTACTTTCAGTGACTGCCCTTTTAAAAAAATATCCCACCTGCTATTTGGGGCCTTCAACAGTTCCATCTGCCTCCTTACAAAATAATTTTTGAGTGTAACTATGTTCAAAACTATGTTCATTGACATTTACCCTTTTTAAGATGAAAGTTTTCATACAAAATTGTGGAAAGACTTTAGTGACATTTTCATGCAAAGCTTCCAAATCAGAGAAAAAAGGTGGTTCTTGGAAGAATATCTTGGCAGTTTGAGAATCCACAGTAGCTCTGTCCAGTTGAATAGACAATGAGATCATATATCACTTTGGAGGTTCATGATCAATTCAAAATTTCTTACTTAAGGTTTGGGATGATTCTAAAACACAGGCAGGAAAGCAAGCACACAAGTCCTTCAAAATTACTCTCCTGACCAAGACTATAACACAAAGTCTCAGTTCTGTATCTCAGAACTGTATCTCAGTTCACTGTTAGAGGTGAAAAGTCATGGAGGTTCTTGGGAATGCCCTGTTGAACTGTTGTTGAACTGTTGAAATGGAAAAATTGCCTAATAAAGGACTTGAAGATCTCATGCAAGCCAAAGCTGGAGGGATTTATGTAAGAGAAAATCCCTGGATATCATCAGTACGACGTACCCTACACCACTTGGGAATTCTTTAGGCAGTGAGATATTATAGGCTCTCCCTCTTCATTCCCACTGCTGATTGGGAAACTGGGCATAAATAACAAATTCCAACAGAGGAGACAAGTGGAAAGGTGATTCTCCATAGGTAACTAGTTTGTACTGGTATGACTGCTCTAGTAGTTGTCCGTATGCTTCAGGATGTAGTCTGCAAATTGACGATATCCTAACTGCCCATACACACAAATCAGTATTGAAGCTGTTCACAAGTGGATGAAATAGAATAACCATGGATCTTCTGACAGATCTCCTTATGGCTGTGGCCAGTCGTTCATCATGTGGAGTGCTCATTTAGTGAGACTGAAGGATTTGACAATTACAGAGCTGTTCCAGGCTGCAGGAACCAGAAGCTGGTGAGGAAACAGACACAACTGATTTGCAAACATCTACTGCAGAGTAGCAGAAGCTACAGTGCTTCATAATTTCACATTGATTAGACATATAGTAACATGTCCCTTCCCTGATCTGATCCCATGTTAGAGCTTCCCTCAAAACTGTAACAAGGATGGTTGGTAGGACAACTCTAGGACAACAAAAATCAAACTGTTTCTGCAGTACTGTATCCCTACTGTAGAGTATATTTGCTATATTCACCTCACTTTACAAACAGCATACCAGGATGAATGAGATGAGGTGAGCATGTAACCAACAGCTGAACAGAGGAAAAAGTAAATGACACAGCGTGTGCTTGCAAACATCCATCTGTCCTTGCAAATATACTCTACCTGGAGAAGGTCATCACCCACTCGTATCTAAATACTGTTTCTTTCTCGGTAGTAGTTTAAGATTTTCTCATGTGAGTGATCAGCTTTCTTGCCTCAGCACGGGATCTTTATTCTGTGTGTCCTAAGGGATTTCGCATGTTGAAATCAAGCAGAGAATTTAACCTGGGAGCAGATGACCTAAACATCTCTAAGAGTCTAGTATTTTAGATCTAGTTTAAATTTAACTACACACAAAAGAATTACATTCAAAATCTTGATTTAAGAGAAACTGAACAAATTTTCATATAAATTCATCTATAATTCTTCCAACAGATTGTATTTAGGGAAAGAAATGACGGGTGTATATCAGCAGCTGTCACACATGCTTACTATCAAACTTCCCTCCTCATGCCCTTGCTGCAAAGAGCTTCACTCCACTAACTACTATGAAATATCAGATTAGCCTGAAAATATATTGTATTATAAAAAATTATAAAAAGCAGGTGTATGAAAAAATCAGTTTCAATGAATGTTATTTTCATTGTTGCTGCTCTTATTCGTGAAAAATTCTCAGCTTTCCATTTCTTCTCAGACTCTGTGACTCATAGACAGAGGAGAGATGACAATGGAGCAGGTCAGCTATTTTGTTTGGTGCTTGAAAAAGATGAAAAGTTCTTGTAAACTCTGCTTAAAACTCTTCACAGGGTGGGGCACTGACAAGCACTCTCTAATATACAAGCTCACACTTCAGCCTTCTGTTGCTCCAGTCAATCCAGCTGCGTATTTCCATACTTTTAAGGAATGCCATTATCTTTGAATTCATTTAATTCCTGTTTAATTCATCACTCAAATTTCAAAGCTTATTGCCAGCAAGAGAAGCACGGACCATCCCTCCTTCCTTTCCTTCCGTCTCTCTTTCTCTCTCTCTTATGAGTGCACATCATACACACACTGCAAGAAAACAAAATATATAAGTATACGAAAATAGCAAAACATATGAAAATAGTTTAATATATGTAAGGATACAAATGACCCTCAACTGCACAGAATCTCTCCCATTTGTGCTCTCACACTCTCAACTTCAGCGCTTCCCTCTGAAGACCTCCCTGCCTTTGATGTTGATGTCAGCCCCACTCTGAATATCAGGAGGGGTGGGGAGATGGGAACAGTGGAGTTGGGTGGCATCTTTGTCCATTCCCATACAAATATGCAGGGGCAGTTCAATGCCAAGAGGGTTCCTTCTGCTCCCATCTGCCATTCAGTGACTTCCTCCTTGCTCTGCTCCAGCGAGGGAAGTGTCTCCATCGCAGATGAGCCACGTCGCAGCAACCATTACTGGAGCAACCTGAACTGCCATGAGCAGTATCAAGCCCTCAAGGCCAGGCAAAGCTGAAAGATCCTGCTGTCAGTGAATCTGTCAGGAGATCTGACAAGGAGATAAAAACGTATCGTGACCTGGGGATGCATAAGGATGGTGCTAGAAACCTTCACTTCATCTTCCTCTGTTTTGTGCTGGTGAGTGTCAGCACAGCTTTCTGCGTGTACACAGAGGAGTGGAATTAATTTCTATTTTTTTTTAACTAAATCGCTTCTTTCTTCAATGTGAAAATAGGTCAAGCACAAATCTAAGGGGTGCGCCTTCAATATATTTTCTGCCAGAAATTTAGCTGGTGTTCCACTGCTTGTTGCTGCAACGTGTACTAATCTACGCAATCTCTTTATTGTAAGGAATTTCATTACAGTCCTATAGTAATTGCTCACAAGTTTTAGAGTGTTGTCTCCATCCAGTGGTAAGATTTTGTAACTGCTGCTTTCCCAGATTCTGTTTTTTTCAGACTACTTGCATGAAGCTTGTTACCCCCAACCTGCTGACCTTAAATTGAAGAACTATTAATTGAAAAACTACATTGAAAGATCACATATGAGACTTAAACATGCATGACATCTGTATAAAAAGTCTCTTTTTTATTACAATAATCTCAACAATGAATGTCATGTGTTTTCAATTTTTATCCTCTGTTAACAACTTTCACTATGAAAGCTGTTAAATCTTCTGCCAGCAAAGCATGGTTGACAATAAGGAAAGAGGGACTCATGTCCTGTCCTGTTCCTCTGCCAGGTTAATGTGACTGCATCAATATCCTCTTCCTCACTCATAAAACAGAAGAGCATTTCTGGCAGCTCACATTTTGCAGAGATGTGACTGAACTGTGCAGGCAAAAATAATGCTGCGCACTCTGCTCTGTTAGATGGGCTAATGTGATTTCACCACCTGAGACTCTGTAATTAGTCAAGCTCCTGCTTCACTGCCTTTCTTATGCTGAGTTGATTTTAGAAAAGTAAAGAAGTTAAGAAAATGCAGACAGAGTCAGCTGTGAAGACCTAGAGGGATGACAGATTTTCTTCCTCCTGCAGCATTTTCCTTCAGTCTTTTAGAGAGAAGATGGCTCTGCTTGGCTCTTGTGAGGATACATTCTTCTCTTGCCTCTTCTCGGTTTTTGGCAGGGCCTCAGCAAATATTTGATCCCAGATTCTCTTTGCAAGAAAAAGAGCTATTGTCTGAGTAGAACAACAGCAACTTTATCAAAAATGGTGTGAAAGGTTGATTCAGACAATAAATGTTCTGTGCCAGACTCTCAGAGATGTTGCATTGACCTGCTCTGGTTTTTGTTCTGCTTTTCCTAATTGCTCTCCAATATGCCAAGGTCTGGCCGATCTCCAGAAAGCAGGAGCAGAGAACAGTGTAACTCCATTTTCCAACCCATCTCCTTGGACTGCCCTAGAGGCAGCACTGGCACTGTCTGTACTCTGGCCTTTATATTCCGAGGACACCGATGAAGTCTGTAAAGATGCACAGTATGTCCTGTGTATGTATAAAGCTGCAGGAGGGGACCTGGGGAGAAATCAATATTTTCAATGTTACCTTTCAGCAGTTTTAGATCTAGGTATGGTCCCTTGTCTTTTGATGGCATCATAGCTTTGAGGTTGATAAAAAGAGCTGGCACCGTATCTGTGCCTAAGACATTTAAAGAAAGAGTTTGCTACTTAATACTCAGTTGCTATTCCCATCGGCTGCTAGGTCATACCCTTGATCCTTGAAAGTTTTGAAATTAGCCATGCCAGAAAGTTCAGGAAAGTGCAGACTATTTCCTTGATTTGGATCTGTTCCTAAGTTAGAACCTTAGTAAAAAACTTAATGCACTCAAATGTTTCCCAAACTGAACAGCATTGGCAAGCCACTAGGAACACATGAAGTTATGTATGAAAATATGCTTAGAATCTAGTTTTAATCTCCCAGTAGGTCAGGATGCAAGCCTGGAAGCAATGAGGGTATTTTTCCTTTTACTGTTGAAATGCTAGGAAAAACTATTAACTTAAATGAAGGAAGCCAACTTCCTTCAGACAAAGTGCTAGTCTATAATAAAACTCCCAATTCACATTCTATTTCACATAGATTTCTTTAAAACAAAGAATCCAATTCTCTGAAAAGACGTGACCTTTAGGACAAATTTCCTCCACCTCCTGAGATTTTCTAAGATGTCTTCTTGGCCATCTGGCTCCACTACCTTGAGCTTTAAATTTGCACTTTATTTGGGAGAAGTGTCTTTTCTCATAATTTCAGGCCCATGGAATGAAACCTCTGCTTTCTGATGAGACACTCTCAGAATAAACAAGACAGTTTGCAGGTTTCAGCTTTCTCAATGACATGGTATCTCCTGCTGCAATCGTAAGTTTTTAGAGATTTCTGTACTTAATAATTCTCCAATTGTTGAAACAAGTGTCTTTACATATTATAAATTAGATCTTCTGCACAGGATGCTGTTTTGCTGTAGGACCTATATGTAATGGACACATTTAAACAGCTTGAAGAAGAAAAGATTTTATACTTTCAACCATTTCCTTACGGCCTTGGTGATGAGGAACTACAATTTGTTGTTGCTAGCTCTTTCACGAAGACAGCAGAGTTGGAAGGACACCAACCCACCTTAAACAGACAAATGAGGACAGTTGAGAGCAGTCACCTGGGCTCAATTCTTCTGGAATGACATCCAGCACTGAAGCTAACCTGTTCCTAAACTCTACTGTTATGTAAATATACCTCAAATGGATTGTGCTACCTTAAAGGTATGCTCCTTTTTTGTTTAGTGATAATCAGAAGGGCTACAATTCTCCCTTAATCATAAGGGAGAAAAGTATGCTGCCAAGGAGACTTTTTTTTTATTAATTAGTTGAGGCACCATATAATGCAGAATCTTTTCCAACTGTTTGATATCCAGTGGGGAGGTGGCATCAGGCTATAACCCTCAACATCACATTGCCAGCCCTCTCTCTCCTCCGCTTTCATCTTCTTTAACAGACACATTCTCTTAAATCCTTGACATAAAGACAACCTACCAGCATTTCCAGACAATTACCGTGCTTATAAAGGCACATACCCGTGTAGATGAGGCAGAGCCTGGCTATGGTATTTAGCTGCTTTATCAGTTCTCAACCTTGCTGCCTGTGATTCACAAATCTTCTCACCCTGTCAGCCTGCAATGACCTGAGAGTTCCCACCATACTTTCCATAGAAGTAATTCTGGATAATTTACAGCACCTTAGAGAAAAGAGCCCAAATTGCCCAAACTTTCCAATAAATCATTCACTGTATTTAAATCCTCCAGTACATGGAATTACACCATCACATCTAGAAGGAGAGGGCCCATAGAATGTACCCTTTGTCCAAAGAAAGAAAACTTCAGATGACAGAAGTCCCATCACGGAAATTTTCCCTTTTCTATTAAAACAGCAACAAAAAAAAAAAAGGCAAACATCATCTTCAATGAACAGCGTACACAGCTTTTACAGAAGAGTTTCCAATATCCCACACCTACTTATAGGTCAATGACCAAGGTTGGGCTTTTCAACCACATCAGGAATCAGTATCAGAATTCTCCCTCCTCCTGCACATCCTTCATGTCACAGTCCCACTGAAATCCTTCCTCTCTCAGTTCCTGATAGGTCTAATCAATCCACTTCACCTGGACAACTCATGTGCAGTTGCATGAATCCCTTTCTATGAGCATTCAAAGAGCTGGTGATTTATACATAGGTGCAAGGTGCAATTAGTCAGAAAGCAAAATTTCAGAGGGGTGGCCAAACCCCAGCTTGTTTGTAGCACCAGGCCGGTTTTGTTCTGAGTAACCAGAAGAACTGGCAGTCACCGTGAGTTGCTGGATCCTCACATCACTTTCTTTCTGAATCATCTCACTTCCTCATTCTTGCAAATAGCTCCAGGCTCAGGGATAAGCAGAGTTGAAGAGTTTATTTACCTGCTCCAGCATTCAGAGGAGGAATGACTTCATCATTCTTTCCCATCTACCTCATAATGCCTGCTAGGGAGTGCCTTAAAATCCACTGCCCAGCTTAAAATTCCCAGTCCAGCCTTTTAAATAGACTATAGAGTGTATGGATCAGTAACTCTGAATGAACTTTCAAAGTCCATTCCCTCCCCTGGAATTGCTTGCAATATGAAAGCCAAGTTTGCTGTCTGTCTTACAGGCCTGCCCTTCTGTCACTGAGCTGTCCTCTGCTAAGTAAAAATAGTCTTTTTAGTGTATCATTAGCTACAGCATTTGGTAAACATTGACTTCCTTCCTATGCCTCGGGGATTAAAATCTTACAATTACCATCTACACTAAATAAATGGAACTTGAGGGGGGAAATAAAAAGAAAATCAATTTCTTGTCAGAAATGCTTTCTGACATATCATTATTGCACTGGGAGCTGGGGTTTCTCCACCTCTATTCCAGCATTCAACAGTTAGGACATAGCTGTTTCTCTCCTTCCCTGCTCAATGGGAGCTCTCAATTCTACATTCCTCTGTTGGTATCTGAAAAGAAAATCTACTTCTGGATACCCACAGATTTATTTATTTCAGGGGAGAGGGAACAAGTGAGGAAAGAGGAGCATCTTTGATTTGTATAGATGTATTAGTACTTACAGGTTCTGCATCACATAGGTATGCAGTCAGAGTGCAAAGCCTTGCACAGCAACTCGAAGGCCTGACAGGCAGGTGGCATAGGGCACAATGCGGGGTATATGAAATAAAGAGGGGAAGCAATTTAAGATGTTTCTAAACAATGCCTAAACTTTATCAGCCTAATCAATTATAATCAATTCACAAAAGGTTTCTTAAAACTGGACGTTTTCTGTGAAGCTTTTTTATCTGTGTATTTGTCTTTTCATGGAGCATGGAACACGTGCATGCTCCATATGAGAGACATGTAACAAAGACTGTGAAAAAAAATCTTACTAATACATTTACTGAGGAGGTTGAAGTTCATCTTGGCTGCTAACCTCTACAAATTAGCTGAAGTCTGATAAGTTATAGTCCATTGGCCAAATCTTTTTAACAACAGTCTAATTTCACAAGCAAAGACTGGGTATCAAACGGCATGTGATAATAAATTTCTGCTCCTGATTTTCTGTCCTCCTGCACAAACATTTCCATAGCTAAACTAAAAATAAAAGGAATAGGAATAGGACTCAACACTTATGTGGAAAACTGCTCATTTTCCTAATTCTTTCTGAATCTGGCCTGTCCTTGTACTGCAAAAGACATCTACCTTCTCACTACTACTTACGGTCACATAGGCCTCTATCATATCCCTACCTGGTATACACAATCATTTCTCATATGATTCCCTTTGATTCTACCATTTGACCATCCTTAACATCATTTTCTAAATCCTTTCCAGTTCTAACAGAGCATTCTGAAAGTATGAGAGACCAGAGCTGACCATAGCATTTAAAGAGTAGGTGAACATTTAAGGGGTAGGATTTATAAAGGGGTATAATTACATTCTTTTCGTTGCTTACTCCTTGCTAGTGTTTGCTTTGCTTTGCTCTGATTGCTTCTGGACAGAGTTGACAGTCTCCTGGACCCACATGCTGAAACTCCCAGGTCATGTTCTTGAGGGGTAATGGCCAACTCTAGGCCCATAATTTTACTCTAGGCCCATCATCACTTCACATTTATCTACTTTGCATTCCATATGCAGTTCAACTGCCCAAGGTTCTCCATCACAATTACTTATCATTTAATAAAAACAAGTAAACATTGACACTAGTGGTATCACTAATGCTATTGGGCTCAGTGCATACCATAAAAGACAATTCAGAATCATCTGCAGGGAAAACAACTCATATAAATTTTCCAGTTTTATGTGCTTCAAAGTTTTGGTTTTACTTTTACAAGGTTTTAATATTAATCTGTTTTTGCTTCATAGACCTTTACAGATTAGCTAAAAAATTACAATAGGTCTTGCTTCCCAGGACATTGCTATATTCACAGGAAGCTAAACTTTCCTAGAGTTCCAACATTCACTGGAAGAATTGCAAATTTACCATGCAAGAAATAACTGTGAAATGATCACTCTCACTGAGGGAACTGTTCTTCTATGTTTTCAATCCAATCAAAGTTTGAAACTTGAGAAGTTATTTATTGTTCATTAAAACATTCTCAGCAAGAAGAAAACTCGTCTGTATATAAATAATAGCATCTGAAGGGATTCCTGAAGAAAAGACCCTTCCCAAAGCAGAGCAAATTCCCAGCCAATATTTTGAGGCCACACTTTTTGAAATTTGAAAAAACATCTTAAAAGTGACATCTTAAAAATGGTCTGTGGGAAACAAAGCCTGTATTTTTAGAATGTGTTGAGTAATATCTTCTCAGTGCCTAATTTGTGTATTTATTTATCTTGAAGAGAACTGCGTAGACTTAAAAACCACACCAAAGGATGGCTTGCTATTTATTTCACAGGGAAGTACTGCTGTGTGATGTAGCATTCCTGAAGTCTTTAGGCTTCACGGACCGCAAGTAATGAGATTTATGGTATTGTTGGAATAGACTGGTGTTCTCATGAGATGTGACAGCTGTTATTTTATAGTGCTTAAGTTAGTGCAAAGTGACAGTCAGCCACCTACTGGAAATAATACCTACAGGCATAAATAATGTGGATCTGCATGATTCCTGAAGCAGGTAAGCACAATAACGAAGTCACACTCCTTCCAAATTCACTCTCCTTTGCGTATTAAGACTTCTTATTGGGTAGTCATGAAGTTTCAAGACAAATTGCTTGTTTTTCTACACTCTTCCATTCTTTACTGGGGAAATGAGCCTTTTTCAAATGTACACTCTTGTTGCACTTTGAGGATAGTATGCTGTAACTGGTAGAATGACTGGTAGTGACTCAGTAGAGTGAGTGAATGACTGGTAAATCCACATATGTGAGAGCAACCACCTATTTCTTCTCTGAAAAAGACACGTATACAGAAAAACAAAAATTTATCTTACTATGGACATAAAGCTGGTCTAGTTCCCAATCTATGTTCACCAGAGGTAAGAAGGTATTCTAGAAGACGAGAGCAGCACTACATACAAGGGGCACATTTTCTAACAAAATCAACAAGCGTCCTTTGACGCAGCATGTTAACTTGACTGTTCAGGCACTGCATTCAGGCAGTGTGTGTTTGTATCAATGGCACCGAGTAAGGCAAGAATAACTCCATGATCAGAGCAAAAAGTCTGGAGCCAAGAAACCCTGCCCCTGCTGCTGGCTCCATCTCAGATTATTTGCGTGACTGTGGGTAACTCTGCTCAGGGTTCACACACTTGATTGAATTACGAGCATCTACCAAGTTACTATGTGTCTAAGCAGTGATAACTCATGATAACCATCTGTGTTCTCACAGTCAGTGAAGGACATTTAAGTTCATCCAAATACCTTGGAACAGCATGGACTTAATAGAGCACTTAGAAATAGGGAGTACAAATCAGCTGACAAGGGGGTAACAGAAGCTGCATGTGGCACTTCACAAAGTTAGGTATCCACAGATTGAAATAAATCATTGTTTTAAAGCAAGCAACAAACTAACTGTTGAGGTTTAAATCAGTTCCAGAATCTCTTACAGAACCTATTTATTTACCAAGTTAAAAAAAAAAATGTTTCCCTACACACAGAAGGAATTATATAAGAGAAAGAAAAGATTCTTTTCTCAAGTTAGCCTACGCATTTAGGCTTTTTTTTTCCCCTCGAAGATATCTTGTAAAGTGCTGATCTGACAAACTGCCAGGTCTTTTTTTTTTTTTTTTTTGGTCTTCCCCAAAATTTTGATACATTAAATATATGTTAGCAGACTTTATAAACGCTATCTTATGTCAGTACCTGTTTAGCTTCATATAAGATTTGGTATAGCTTTTCTTGCCATAAATGGAATAAAAGCAGAAAACTGGGTAAAACATAAACTGTACACTTGGCTTACACAAGAAGGTATGTGGAAAGAGAGGGGGAAATTAGAGAGGTTGCACTGAAATGGTTTATACCATTTGAAAAGTGTCATTGGGTTGCAAAATGTTTCTCATATGCACAGAGAAAAACAAAACAATGGCGATTTGCAAAGCAAATAGAAATGTAGTAACTATAATCATTGCCAATATGGAAAATAAAATAGAGACACTGCAGCGCACAAGACCTCCAAAGAAGAAGGAGGTGCGAAGGGAGCGGAAGGGACGACAGCCAAGGCAGTCATCTCAACTCGGGTAACATTTAACCACAAACTCTGCATTCAGTTCCTCACAGAAACAATTTGCAGCATCTGCCTCAAGAAGCTGTGAAACAAGGTAAAAGTTGTATATACTCTCCATTTGCACAGCCATTTGTTTACAGTGTGCTGAACTGACTCCAGCAACACACCCCCGCCTTGCTGCCTCCCCGCCTGCCTCCGCGCTTGAGCTCCCAAGCTGCTACTCACAGGTAGTAAAACTGACACCCTGCATGTGGGTTCAACAGACCAAAAATGCACCTTATTTTAGAATGTTTCACATGTCAACTAATTTATAAATCAAAGCAGAATGACTGAATAAAAGCCGTTATTTGAATTCATTAAGTCATTTGGGCTCAGGAGAGAATATTTTCATTATCCAATGGAAATCGGCATATTTAGTATTAGCATGGTGGCATTATAAAGGTTCCTCGGCTTCAGCCAGACAGTCTGGAGAAATCTGCCCCAAGACGAGCATTTCAGGTCCACTTTGCAATTTAATAGTCTGCCATGCAACAATAAGCACTTTACAAAAAAGAGAAACGTCTATTTTGCTGCCTCATGGACATAAAACACAATTTTTTATTAAATTAGTGCCTAAATTTCTGTGCATCTAAAGCTAAAAATCTTGCAAGTGCCAGGTGCTAAATTTAAATGGATTAAAAACAGTGGGACTCCTCAGACAAGGCTCATTATCTTTCTTCTTTTCTGTTTAGCATCCTCACCTTTGAGCCTGTGGGAGGTCAGAACAGATGATGGCAGCATCACCAGCAAATCATCACCTAAAACCTTTCCTGCTCATCTCTAGGAAGAAACGTGGCTAACAAGTGTGGTGTCTGCAGAGGGTTTCGTGCAGAACTGTAAACTCCAGACTCGGAAGAGAGCAGCACATGGAGTCTCCAAGTGAGGCGACGTGGGACTGACTCCCAGCTATTGAGCCTTCTGCACCTGGAGCACACAGACCTTGAGCAGGCTTCACAGCAGATGATGTTTTGGGCTCTGATCCAGTATCTGCCCCTCCATCCCCTGAGGGCTGAGGACACCATCCTGCAAGGGCAGCACACCAGGGACACCGCGTGCCCTAAACTCCCAGTGACGATCGGCTGGCAGGACTCACATGTCCCCACGTTACTGAAACGGGTCTCTTGCACTGCAGCAGGTTCACTTGTGGGTTCACATGTGGCACAAACTGCTCGTGCCAACAACTTGGGGTCTTCTACAATCCCCAGACTTTCCCTAGAGCCAAGCCAACATTTCCTCAGCCCCTTCTTGCCACTCTGGCTTCCTTGCCTAAGGAAGATACATATATATATATATACACATACACACACATATATAAAATATATATACACACACACACATTTTCCCTTGGCATTCACAAACTTCTCTCCTTGCTTGCATTCACAGAATGGTTAAGGTTGGAAAGGCACTCTAGAGACCATCTAGTCCAACCCCTCTGCTCCAGCAGGGACACCTACAGCAGGTGGCACAGGGTGGCATCCAGACGGGTTTGGAAGATCTCCAGAAAAGGGGGTATTTGTGAAGGAAGGGTTGGTGAGTTAGGAGGGTCAGGACCAGTGTTCACAAAGCCCAGACCTACACGAGGGAAGCCCCAGCTAAGTTAGCAGAGGGAACCGTTGCTGCTGCTGCTCACATTCATGCACTTCTCTGTCCCAAAAGCAGCTTGGACTTTTTCACTGTACATAACTGAGCTCTGTGCAGTTCCCCAACTTAAGCTACCAGACACAGTTGTGTGCTTCCGCACTTCTCTGTCCCCAACATCTGAGTCCTGACAGCAGCTTGTACTTCCTTACTGGGCACACTAATGTTGTCCAGCTCGCCACCTCCCCCACCAAAAACAAGACCAAGAAACAGGTGTCCGCACTGCGGAAACCTCTAGTCTGCCTGTAGGAACCAGCGCTGGAGGGCAAACCAGCCAGGTTCTATCCATGGCAGCAACCACAGCCAAATGATCTATTCTGAAGTGCATCCCATAGATAAAACTGCTAAAATACTCTATATTGCACAGGAAAACTCTAAATAAACATTCCTGACACAAACGGGCCATTAGCTCTAGCACACTTAGGACACAAAATTTGTTTTTACCCTGTTAAAATCTGCTTAGATTTAAGGAAAGTAGGTTCTAATAATAGACACATACTTCTCCCTGGCACTTTCCAACTCTCTTGTTCCTCCTACTGAGGAGGGTTTAGCATCCTCACCTTTGAGTGGCAAACTGGGTTGACTCCCAAATCAGCACGGCAACATCCCAACCTTGGCTCCAGACCTGCACCTTCCTATGGGAATCCATATCAAATACTTTAACACCCCCAGAGGGATGGACAGAGCAGCTACCAAAGAGCCTCTCAGCAATTACAGCAACTGCCTCTACAGTAGCCTTTTGCAGAGGCTTTTTTATGCCTAATCCTTAAGAGGCAATTGATTCCCCATGTCTCTTTCTTTATATGGATAAGGGACCAGAGCGGGAAAAGATTTTTTTTCTATTTTTCTTTCAACTTCACTCTTGTCTAGCCCCTTCCCATAGCCCCGTACATTCTTCCAAGGAAAATGCCGTAGTCTACAAGTGCTTGAGACCACCTTAATAAAAAAACATAACACATTAACATTTTTCACATATTTAATGAATGGCACTCTAAGTTTACAGTAGTTTCATCTCTACTAGATACCGTGTTTCAAAAATAAAAGTGGAAAAAAATAAACACGTAAGTAAATCACTCATCTTTTGTGAAGTTTTAGTAACTCAAGCATTTAGAGTTATGTATGCAGAAATATCTTTCAAGACATTAGGAAGAATCGTATTTTCCACCCTCTGAAAACAAGTGTCTGCTGGGTCCTTTCACAAGGCATAGAAATTAAGGATGACAAAACTAGAGACACATCTACGTTAGGGGTGTCATAAGGCTGCGTTAGGACTTCTGTTAAAGAGCCTGTCGTGAAGCACGCGCTATAAATAGGACAAGAATGTGCAAGAGCTTCGAGTAAGTGAGAAGCACAGCGTGTTTCGCCAGCTTGTGCTCCGACGGAGCTACAGAAGGCTGACAGCGAGTGGCCGGCCCACACTGCTCCAGCAAAAAGGCAATTACCTACAAAACAAGCAATCCCATCAGTTTATTAGTAGTTTCAGACTTTAAAAGGGGAAGGAGGGGGGAGGGGGAAGGCATACACTGCATTAATAAAGTGTTGGACATCCTTAAAGAGGAGTTAATTTAGAAGCAGCCAAGGACCCTGGTCTTCACCTAAATTAACCCTGAAAGGCAATGCTCTCAATGCTCTAGGTCACTCACTAAAAATTGATTTAAATTTGGGGGATGGTTGAGTTCTGTACAATTTTCCAAGCTCATTTTAGCTCCTACTCCTCTAATTCCGATTCTGCATACAGATCACTCTTGCAGAACCGCCACAAGTTCACAATGACTGAAAACCACCCTTAGGAGAGATCAGGAGCTTGGTTCTAATGCGGACTTTAAATCTTCCTTCATCCATACTTAAAGAACGGCTCCAATTCTGTTCTTTCTCAATGGTATTTTTTAAAATATAATGTATTCATCTGGGGAATATTTTAACTGTTTATCTTTCCATCCTGCCTATAGGGCTGCCTTGTGCTTCTAAATTCCAGCACTTAACGAATACCTCTAAAGGTGATTCATCAAGAATCTTGCATTTCAGCATTAAAGGGACACATCTTTCAGAGCAAGGCCTTACTTATCAGTGGGATTTTTATTTTTTAAAGAGAGGTTTCTGTATCCATTTGAGGAAAAAAGTATTTGTGAGAAATTCAGAGTTGAAAGATCATTTGCTCACTTCGATGCCCTTGTGGTATGAAACAGAGGGACTGATGTTAAAGAAAACAATGCAAAATTCTAAATGAATTACACACTTGAGTCATATAATTACAATGGAAGAAACTAAAATCTCTACTTGCGCTGAAAACAGGAGGAAATAACATAAACACACACCCCAGCACTTTTCCTACTAAAAGAATATTGCACATTCCAATAATGTTGCACAAATCACTGGCTTTTTATAAAGACCATATATGAGGTATTAGTCTATTAATAAATAAAAAGAACATGGAAATGAAAAGCACTTAATATAATGCAGCAACCCATTCTAAGTATTTAGTGAATGAAAACTGAACAAGCAATAATACATACCCATATAGGGAAGGTTAAAGTTACTTAGCAAATAGGCAGCTTTCATATCCGTCTCAGAAGTAAAGTGTTAAATCTCTGATAAAGATCAGGAAAACAAAGCCTATTGAAAACACTGCAGTTTAAGATGCTCATTTTGTTCGTACAATCCATTTGGAAGGCAAACTCTTAACTCTGAATTCTGAGGAAATCCTTGTTTGTGGGTGACGGGGAGAGCCAGTTTAATACACTGGACCTAGATTATCAATTAAAAATAAAGTAGATTGGATTTTTTGGATTGGCATCTATTAAAATCCCATTTTTTTAAAAAGAAAAAAAAAACCATCAGTAGTTTATACTGGTTATGGATTTCCACAGTGCTGAAATTGTTGCCCATTAGTATTACTTTTATTATCACATTCCAGCACCACAAAGAATTGGATGAATGACAATTTTCATTTTCACCAACTCTGCATCTGTACTAAGAGCTTACCTTACAAATGACGAAGCTGAAAAATTCCTGCTGACAGGTCATAAATCTGTCATTCTAAACACAATATATTTACTCCTTGTTTAGAAACTTCCAGAAACATGAAGCATCTGGAGCTAAGGTTATCTTGTTTAAGTTCACCAGAGCACTGAGCAGTACTTAAGATCAATAAACTGAGCTACGAAAAATACATTTTGCATGTGGTAATATAATAAGCATAAACAAGATTATACCCAGTATGCTTTTTCAGATGGGGTTAAAGAGAAATTTGTATTAACAAAAAAAAAAAAATATATAGCCCTATCATATTAAAGTTTAATCTTTCCAGACCTATGTAAGATTACCTGGAAATATTAGCAACTCCTACATCAACTTCTAGGTGGAACATACTCTCTTCTTACTAC